>NC_041392.1:210774595-210901074 GCF_002162155.2 Triticum dicoccoides | reverse complement strand
GCTGGATGAATAGTAGACGGTGGAGGGGTGCCCGTGGAGGGGTGGATGAACAGGACCCTGTGGTGTGGAGGGCTGGATGAACAATAGACGGTGGAGGCGTGGTTGAACAGGACCCCGTGGTGTGGAGGGCTGGATGAACAGTAGATGGTGGAGGGGTGCCCGTGGAGGGGCGGTTGAACAGGACCCCGTGGTGAGGAGGGCTGGATGAATAGTAGACGATGGAGGGGTGGTTGAACAGTAGCCGGTGGAGTAGCGCGCGGTGGAGGCTGGATGAACAGGAGCCCGTCGAGGCTGGAGGAGGTCGACGGTGGAGATGAACAGTATCCCGTGGAGTCCCGTTTTGCGGTACGCCACACCCCTCCCGATGAAGAGGACCCCCGTTTCGACCGTAGCGCTCCAACACAAGTCCGTTTCCTCCATTTTGCGGTACGCCACACCCCTCCCGATCAACAGGACCCCCGTTTCGACCGTGGGAGGTCCGTTTCCTCCATTTTGTGGTACGCCAGACCCCTCCCGATGAAAGGATCCTGTTTCGAACATGGCCGGTCAAACACAAGGCCGTTTCCTCCGTTCTGCGGTACGCCAGGCCTCGTTTCCATCGCCTATTCCGTCCAAGCCCTCCCGATGAACACGATGCATTCCGTTGCCTCCCCATGAACACGACGCATTCCATTGCCTCCCCATGAACACGACGACAACGTTGTTTCTCCGTTTCGACCCAGCCATGTACACGAGCCCTGGCCGTACGTATGCGCGAGTAGGCGTTCGAGACCCCGCCCATATGTACACATGTGTGGCCGTATTTTCTTTCTTGCACCCTGGCCACTGTACGTACGTGTACATGCTACGTGCGCGCCTCTACTATGACATGTGCACGCCTCTACTACGACAGGTGCGCGCCTCTACATCGACCAGTATGTACGTACATGTTCGCGACCAGAATGACAACTCTACGTACGCTTAGACCAGGTGGGTCCCGACTGTCAGGCACTTCCTTGCCTGCGAAGATGTAGCTGGTGGGTCCCAGCAGTCAGGGGGCGAATCTTTTTTTTTGCCCGGACGCACTTCCTTGCATGCAAAGATGTAGCTGGTGGGTCCCAGTAGTCGGGGGCCTGGTGGGTCCCAGCAGTCAGGGGGCGAATCATTTTTTTTCGGACGCACTTCCTTGCGTGCGAAGATGTAGCTCGTGGGTCCCAGCAGTCAGGGGCGAATAATTTTTTTGTGAAATACGGTGGCCCGTCCGGTGGGTCCCTACTGTCAGATGGAGGAATAATTATTTTGCGTGTAATAAGGTGACACTTCCTTGAGGCTACCGTGGACCCAGCTGTCAGCCTCTCCACGCATAGTACTCTTCTGATGGAAGTCGGTCGTTGACCACATTGACCATGCCGCGCCGAGAGCACCAGGGCGGTGGTCTGGACGACGGCGAGGCCTAGGAAGGGGACGACGCGGAGCCGGGGAAGACGCAACAGTGGAAGCCCACGCGAAGAGGAGTACGAGGGTTCACTGGTTCGGCTGCGGTGTGAGGCTGCCGTCACCGCAGAATAACAGGGGGTGTGGGTGAGTAGAGGGATGGCCTGGCCAGCGGTGGGAGTAGTACAGGGCGGTGACGCCTCCGCGGCATCACAGCCGGCCACGGGAGGCAGGAGCATGCGACACGACCGACGCTGCTTTGGGCGGCTGGAGCAAGAAGACCAGAGGTTGAAGAAGCACTACGGCCATTGGATGGACATCGTACGATCACTGCAGCTAGAATCGTTTATATTGACTAAGTTGACAAAGCCCTTGGTACGTGTTAACTTAGTAGGCTCACAGCTCAGATTTGGCAGAGAACATATAGCCCATTTGCGATTTGTAAGAATGTACAGCCCATTTTTTAATTCTAATGAAATTTACTACAGCCCATTTACAGTTTGTTAAAAGTACAACCCAACTTCTAGCTAGGACAACAATTAATAATTTCAAACAACCGCTCAAAACAGAATTCGAAAAAAATTCCCACATTTTGATGGGATCCGAAATATTTGTATCCGAAATTTCTAGCCAGGTTAAATATAATTTCAAAATAAAGTTGTATTACGTTAAAATCCAATGAAATATTGCGCGCGCAACAAGTAATGAAATTAAAATTTTCAAATTCCAAAAATAATATATTTTTCAAACTAATTACGTGTTTGGTGCATAGTAACTGTCCAGTTATTATAACTACATCCCATTTGTTATTTCTTAAAGTCCATTTTCTTGTTAAGTCTAATGCATACCTCCTAGGAAAGTTTGCAGCCCAGCGGGCCGGAGAATAACAAGTTGACCCGGATATTGTGTACAACTGTCGGCCCAGTTGCATTGCTGATGTTGAAAAAAAAGCTATTTTTTATACACACAATAAAAAAATTGTATAGATAAGGAACATTTTTTATACACACATTTAACAATTTTTAAATACATGATTAACACTTTTAAAACATATTTTTTAGTCAACAGTGGGCCCACAGCGAGCGGAGGAGGTCACAATACACATATTTTTTAAATACATGATTAACACTTTTGCAAAAACAATTAGCCCACAGCAAGCCAATTAGCTCCAGCCGGCCCACAGTGGGCCGACAGGGGCCAGTCGGCCAGGTGTAGGCCGACTGGAATCCAATCGGCCTGCTGTGGGCCGACTTGGCCCAGTCAGCCTGCAGCGGGCGGACGGTGTATTATTTTTGAAAAAAAATTACCCAGCGTAATATTTATGAAAATTAATAAAAAAATGTATTATTTAAGAAAAAATATCAAAAAAGGCCTGTGTAGTACAGTACAACCTGACATGTTACTCAGCCCACATTCAGCGACGCCGGAAAGACCCAAACAAGGCTTCTGTACAACTTTTTGAAGTCACTGAGCTCAATTAATAACTTAAGAAAAAAGTTAGATTATAGTGGAACCTAATTAAAAGTTGTCATGAGAAAATAAATAATTCAACGGGTCCCACTCGTGCGTGTGTGTGTGTGTGTGTGTGTGTGTGAGAGAGAGAGAGAGAGAGAGAGAGAGAGAGAGAGAGAGAGAGAGACCCATCGGCCGATACTTGTAAATACATCTTTCAGCCATATGCATTGCTGATGCTCAGTAAAAACTTATATAGTTGACACAATCATATAGAACATCATAGCACACTGAACTTGCATACAAAAATTTCACGCAGGCGGCACAATCAGGATGGAAGCAGTGGATCGCTACGGGAAGGGCTATGTTGAAACCAACGAAGTCGTACATAACGGTTCATAGTCTTTATCAATGACGGGGAAATATCTTGAATGTTGTGCAAACAAAATAGACAGACAACACAATAAGTTCTCCTAGCACATTAAGTTGACGTACAACCCTTTCTAAAAAAAGTTCAGGTACAAAATTAGAACATGTCACAATCAAATGTACTAGCATATCAGTGCTTCACACCCATAGCTCGGATTTAACTAGTATCTCACAAGATTCAGTTGTTACCTCAAATTAGAGCACATCCAGGCAGCCAACCTTGCCTCTTCTCCCAAAGAAGCAGTGGCATCCGCCGCACGATGGACTAGGCCCTGTGCCATCCATCGTTCCGAGCAACACGGGGAAAGTCTGACGTTGACTCTTGTAATGGACATCGTCGATGGACCCTGGTACCAGCGGCGGCGGCATGACTTCGATTGATGGATTGACCACTTCTTCGACATGCACGAACACTCGATACAGGTACATCCCTAACTTGGTCTGCGGCGGCCTTGGTGGCGACGAATAGTACAACCCCGGTTCCTGCACCGGTATCTCAACACCAATCACCTTCGATATGGTGGACAGCTTTTTCATCCATGCCATAACCGTCAGAGCCCAGCTGTCTGGAGGAACAAACATACTTACGAGCTCACCTCCAAGGTCGTTGATAAGCTCGTTCATGGACTCGCTGTTCCAAGCACGTCGAGGCATGCCGTGGAAGGTAAGCTTTGTTAAAAACTCAAGCTCAGAGGGCACCGAGCCCCATCCTGGGTGCCACCGATCAAAGCTCACCAGCGTGCCATCGCAGAACAAACACTGGGAAGATTCGAACACACGACTGCAGTCGAAAGTTGTCCGGAACCTGACGAAGAAATCAGCCGGTGGAGGACAGACTTCGATGAGGAAGTCACTTATTTGGATGCCCTGCACAATGCCAAGAGCTTTGACAAGGTCGCCGTTGATGGTTACCATCAGCACTTTGCCGGCAAACTGGTCGTCAAGCGCCGCGATGCCACTGTTGAGCGACAGCACGCAGCGACCGAAGGTAGGACGGACATCAGGATCTCCGGCTCGGAGATCCGCGTTGACCGGCGACATGATAGTGCGCTTGAGTACAGGGAGTACAGGAGGGGGATTTGGGGGAACTGGAGTAGGAATTGAGATTCCAGAGGTGGGGGAGGGGCGGGAGACTGCGGATGAAAAGGTAGCATAAATTTCGAGCACACGCCAATCTGCTCTCGGCGTGCAAGCGCACGAAAACACCGGTGGCGCCCACATGTCGGCCTAAGAGCCCTTATTCATTCTTTTTTGGAGAGCCCAGCCTTTTTTTCAGGATCTTTTGAGAGCCCGGCCTGAGAGTCATTGTCGGTGTCAAAACCGGCGGATCTCGGGTAGGGGGTCCCGAACTGTGCGTCTAAGGCGGATGGTAACAGGAGGCAGGGGACACGATGTTTTACCCAGGTTTGGGCCCTCTTGATGGAGATAAAACCCTACGTCCTGCTTGATTTATTCTTGATGATATGAGTATTACAAGAGTTGATCTACCACGAGATCGGAGAGGCTAAACCCTAGGAGCTAGCCTATGGTATGATTGTTGTGTCCTACGGACTAAAACCCTCCGGTTTATATAGACACCGGAGAGGGTTAGGGTCACACAAGGTCGGTTACAAAGGAGGAGATATCCATATCCGTACTGCCTAGCTTGCCTTCCACGCCAAGTAGAGTCCCATCCAGACACGAGACGAAGTCTTCAATCTTGTATCTTCATAGTCCAACAGTCCGGCCAAAGGATATAGTCCGACCGTCCGGAGACCCCCTAATCCGGGACTCCCTCAGTAGCCCCTGAACCAGGCTTCAATGACGTTGAGTCCGGTGCGCAGTATTGTCTTCGGCATTGCAAGGCAGGTTCCTCCTCCGAATACACCTCGGAAGAATTTGAATACAAGGATAGTGTACGACCCTGCAAAATAAGTTCCACATACCACCGTAGAGAGAATAATATTTCCACAAATCTAATCTGCTGACACATTTCGGCAACATGACGTTATGTCATGGCCCGGTGATTATTCGAAGCGTTTCCTTTAACTAACTCCACACGTAACGCGATGCAGTTTCCTGACACGTCTTGTCAAAGCAGGGATCGTGTCCCCCTTATTACGGGATTCTCATCAATACGGGCGTGGGTAACCCAACCGCGCCATCGATTACAGCGCTTGGGGAATAAGCGAGTTTTACCAGGCTAGTGGGGGCGCATGGCTTCAGCCGCCCTTATAAAGGGATAAGGTTTAACCTTTTTCTACCCACGCCTTGTTCCTCCTTGGCTATCCGTTCTTGCGCACTCGAGCTCCAACGCCCAAGTCCACATCCTTCCCCTCAACCTTCTCCAAACATGTCTGGAGCGGGGGGCAAATGGATGGCTTCCTCCATTACGGAGGGGCACATCAAAAAGCTGCGCGGCGCCGGATACTTAGCCGCGAATATCGCGCATCGGCTGCCCGCTGCAGGGCAGATCATTCCTACCCCGAAACCTCATGAGAGGGTAGTTTTCCTCCACCACTTCCTCCGTGGACTGGGGTTTCCCCTTCATCCATTCGTCTGTGGTCTCATGTTCTACTACGGGCTGGACTTTCATGATCTGGCCCCGAACTTCACCCTCAACATTTCGGCGTTCATCGTCGTCTGTGAGGCTTTCCTACGCATCCGGCCCCATTCCGGCCTGTGGCTGAAGACCTTTAACATCAAGCCAAAGGTGGTGGGAGGCCAACAAGCAGAATGCGGTGGAGCCATGGTGGGCAAGATGCCCAATGTCACATGGCTTGAGGGCTCCTTCGTGGAGACCATAAAGGGGTGGCAATCGACCTAGTTCTACATCACCGAGCCGCGCGACACCAAATGGGCGGCGGCCCCCGAGTTTCAAGCTTGTCAACATAGTCCAGGTCATGCTCATCTGCCGGATCCTCCCGTGCCAACAACGGGCTTCAACTTGTGGGAGTTCGACCCGGCCCAGCACCAGACTCTGAGCGAGCTCTTCGACATGACGCACAAGGACGTCTGGAAGGTGATGTTCAAGGGCACCGAGGTCCCTCCCTCTCTCACCGAGGACCGCAGGCTAAGCGCGAAGTGCCGAGCGTATTCAATGAGTTTTATACATCCGGTAGGATATTTATTTCCCCTAGCTTAACCATGTGCGGGGTCTGATCTCCATGCCTTTGACAGGACTGGGTGAAGACGTCGGGGCAGATTAACTGTCCGGCCCCTCTGCCCGAAGACACTACGGACGCTCTCCTGACGGAGATGCTGACTCTGGCTCCTTACAAGGTGCCGGAGAAGACCAAGAAGGCCAAGGGAACCCGAAAGAGCTCCCGGCGCCAGGTGTTATCGGACTCATCGTCCGATAACTCCGCGACGCACTCCTGCCCCAAAGAAGAGGAGGAAGATGAATATGTTCCCCCTCCAGTCAGGGGAGACAAGAAAAGGAAGGCCGCCCCTACTGGGGGGCCGAAGGGTCCAAGAAGGGAAGGACTCTCCTTCCAGACTACTCCACCACCGCCGCCGAAGGCGAAGGCGAGTGGCTGCTCAGGGCCAAGCCCCTGGCGAAGTCATAAGTATTCGGATACCAGTAGCATTCCTTTGTCGCACTGCTTCTCCTAACATCGAATTATGATTGTGCAGACCGCCCTGAACTCGTATTGATGTATCCTCGTCGGACGGCTCCCTGGGCTCATCGGATATGGATAGCGATCCACTTCCGACCACCACCTCCCCTTTCCCTATGGACAACGCCGAGGTGTTATCTCAAGAGGCACTGGGTCGAGGGGAGACAGTCCCGGAGGCGCCTCAAAGCGACCTTCCGGACTCCGGGAGCAGGGGGAGCAAAGCCCCCGAGGGCTCCGAGTTTGGCCCTCAGCTGAACACCGCGCCGGAACCTCTAGTGGTTCCAGACTCGGGCAGGCGGCCTCCTTCCAAGAGGGGCAAGACGCCTGTGCTGGTGACCTCTGCCCATCCAGAGGCACCGGACAATCTTTTGGGAGCGCTTCACAATGCTTCCATTGACGAAGAGCACCGCACTATTATGAGTGCGGTGGTCCAGAAGGTTCGGTCCGCTAAGAGCGGACTGACTGAAGCATGTGCCAGCCTTCTAACAGGCTTTGAGGTAAGTTTTTGAAATATAGGAGAAATACTACCGCATAGATAGTAGCCCCTGATGCTCTGTTCGGTGTTCACAAACAAAAGCCGAATAGAGGATCAAACAATATCGCAGGAGTCTAATATAAGTATGTCTATATGCGTATGCAGGCTTCGCTGCTGGCCTCTGCCGCACTGACTGCGGAGGTCGCCGCACTAAAGCAGGACCTTAAAGGGTCCAAGGAAGAGCTCGGCCTTGCCAAGAGGTAGCTCGAGGAGAACAAAGGTAAGTAGTACCTAGTCTATGGATCTATATAAAAGGAAAGTGATTGCAAAATGACAGGATTATCATAAATTTGCCAGGGGCCACGACCGAGGTGGCGACCCTGAAGCAAGCACTATCCGAGGCCGAAAACAAAGCGGCCAAGGAGCGCACCGAGCGGGAAAGGCATGAGGCTCGGGTGGGCGAGGTGCAGCAAGAGCTCCACGTTCTCGTGACAAAGCACGAGACGTTGGAGCTTGACTTGAAGACGCGAGAGTCCGAGCTTGCCGCGGCCCTCGAGAGCACAAAGATTGCCAAGGATGAAGCCCAAAAGGCCCTCCAGGAGATTGATACGATGAAGAAGATAGCGGCGGGTAAGGCATTCTATATGCAAAGCAAGCATGTGAAAGTAAATTACTTGTTACTTACCCGAATCTGGAGCTCTCCAGGAGCATTCGCAGATTTGCCTCGCAGCGTGTCGGGTGCCGCAACGTTTTAACAGGCTGAGGAGGGAAGCTCAACAGAGAAGTTGTTCTGGGCCCAATATACTGGGACCGAACACCCGGTGCCTATGAGCGACCAGCTAAAGCAGCTGGTCGAGCTACACAAGGCGGCCGAACAGGACATGAAGGGCTTTATAGTCCGGCTGTGGCATGGTGACGCCCTTCTGAATAGCTACTTCGGCCTGGTGAGGCGGCTTGTGGATGCCTGCCCATGGCTGGAAGTCGTCAAGCGGTCCGTCTGCATCGAAGGTGCACGCCGGGCTTTCGCCCGTGTGAAGGTGCAATGGGCCAAGCTAGACGCCGTGAAGCTGATCAAGGAAGGGCCGCTGGAGCGCAAGGAGCATCGCCACCCCAAGATGTACTATGAGGGTGTCCTGAAGGGTGCCCGTCTCGTAGCGGACGAGTGTACCAAAGATACAATATTTGAGTAAACCCGCTCATGTAATCCTGTATTCATGAAAACTTGTTCATATGCGCTATGCAACGCTTGTTTGAATTTAAAATATTACATTCTGTTCGGTTGTTTATCAGATCTGAGAGATGGCTAGTCGTCGGCTTCTGCCCCCATGCCACGAGTGCTGGGGTGTTCGGGATAAACCTGAGCACTCCTGTTCCCATTTTTGGGTCCTTCGAGGGAGGTGCTCAGCACAACGAACAAGGCAATCAGAATATAATGCGTTATCACTCTCACTTAGCCATAGAATTCTATAATTTTAAATTTCGGCGAAGCCCCTAGTATTCAGAAGGCTGAATCTGGGGCGCGATACACGCCTTAAGCCGGACAGGGCCGACTCCTCGCTCTAAGCGGCATAAGTCTTTAAGGACTCGAAAACCTCTCGAACAGCGACCAGTCTATCGCCTTATCATGACAATCAGTTTTAGCTTTCTCTACTGAGGTGCTTAGCCCAGCAGAACCGGGGCACAATTGCAGTAGTTCACCCAGTGCTACCTTAGCCGATATAGCGGAACGTAAGGTACCAAAACATGGGAGCCGGGCAAACCCAACTATTGACCCAAGACATGATTCGGAGCTGATGCATATAATGCTATAAGTTCGGGGTGCCGCACTGTCGAAAGTGTTCGGACTTCTCACGCCGTATTGTGGGTATGCTGAAGCCCCTAGCGTATTGGCCATACCAGAGTGTACGGGTGATGGATGTCACGAATGAACATATATATATATATATATATATATATATATATATATATATATATATATATATATATATATATATAAGGAAGAATGTAATAAAAGCCTTAATGTAATGCATTATTTATTAAAAAACATGTGTTAGAGCAGAATGATACAGTTAGTGCGATAAGCAAAAAGTAGGGCTATGTCCCCTCCAAGGGCAAGCTGAGGAATAATATTAAAGCAAGTATTTCACTCGTTATTGTAATCCACCTGGGAGTTTCGTGGTGTGATGTAGCTTTCTGCCTCCTTGGTTGCTGCATCATGTGTTCGGCAATCATGCTGCCGGACAAGGTTTCCAGAGATTAATGTCCTGAAAGAGAGAAAAATAACAAAGCGCGAAGCCCCTACTGCGGTTTAAGCCGCGTCTTGGGGCGTGCCGTAGTCGTGCCCTGTGCCCTTGGTATTTTTAATGTGTAATTATGTACGCGTGGCACGGGTTTTGCCGTTTGGCTGGGACCGGGGTGGGGGCCGCATTGCTATGCGAGATCGGAACGTGCTAGGTGGTCCTGTTGCCGATTACTTCGGGCGTGCTTGAAGGTGCCCGGGTCCTTAAACACCGAACTAGTGGATTGCCTTAAGAGGCTGCTTTGCGCTTCCTCTGCGAGGGCGACAGTGTGCTCCTCCGTTCGGAGAGAGTGCTTTGTGTTTCCATTAACTGTAATGACCCCCCGAGGTCCTGGCATCTTGAGCTTGAGGTATGCATAATGCGGTACCGCATTGAATCTTGCAAATGTGGTTCGCCCAAGCAGTGCATGATAGCCACTGCGGAACGGGACTATATCGAAGATTAACTCTTTGCTTCGGAAGTTATCCGGGGATCCGAAGACCACTTCCAGTGTGAATGAGCCTGTGCAGTGGGCCTCTACACCTGGTATGACGCCTTTAAAGGTCGTTTTTGTGGGTTTGATCCTTGAGGGGTCTATACCCATTTTGCGCACTGTGTCCTGGTAAAGCAGGTTCAGGCTGCTGCCACCATCCATAAGGACTCGAGTGAGGTGAAATCCGTCAATGATTGGGTCTAGGACCAGTGCGGCGAATCCGCCATGACGGATACTAGTGGGGTGGTCCCTGCGATCGAAGGTGATTGGACTGGAGGACCATGGGTTGAACTTTGGGGCGACTGGCTCCAACGCATATACCCCCTGAGCGCACGCTTCCGCTCCCTCTTGGGGATGTGGGTTGCGTATATCATGTTCACCGTCTGCACTTGTGGGGGGGGGGGCTCTTCTGTCCTTCGGTGTTCGGCTACCAGGGCTCTTCCTCGTCATCGCTATGTGGCCCCTTGTATTTGTTTTCGGCATTTAACTTGTCGGCCTGCTTGAATACACAACAATCCCTATTAGTGTGGTTGGCTGGCTTGTCGGGGGTGCCGTGTATTTGACACGAGCGATCGAGTATGCGGTCCAAACTGGGCGGGCCCAGAGTGCTTCTTTTAAATGGTTTTTTCTGCTGACCAGGTTTAGAGCATTTGAATCCGGCATTGACTGCCGTATCCTCGGTATTGTCGCTGTTAATGCGGCGCTTATGTTTGTTGCGACATGACCTGCCATTGCCGCCCTTGGTATCTGAAGTGCCACGGTTCTTTGATATGCTATTACTGCGAGCCAGCCAGCTGTCTTCTCCTGCACAAAAGCGGGTCATGAGTGTCGTGAGGGCTGCCATAGATTTTGGCTTTTCCTGACCAAGGTGCCTGGCTAGCCACTCGTCGCAGATGTTGTGTTTAAAAGCTGCTAGGGCCTCTGCATCCGGACAGTCGACGATTTGATTTTTCTTTGTTAGGAACCGTGTCCAGAATTTCCTGGGCGATTCCTCTAGCTACTGAATTATATGGCTTAGGTCATCGGCGTCTGGTGGTCGTACATAAGTGCCCTGAAAGTTGTCGAGGAATGCAGCTTCCAGATCTTCCCAACAGCCAATGGACTCTGCTGGAAAGCTGTTGAGCCAATGCCGAGCTGGTCCTTTAAGTTTGAGTGGGAGGTATTTGATTGCCTGTAGGTCATCACCGCGGGCCATGTGGATGTGCAGGAGGAAATCCTTGATCCATACCGCAGGATCTGTTGTGCCTTCGTATGATTCTATGTTTACGGGTTTGAAACCCTCTGGGATTTGATGATCCATTACTTCATCTGTCAAGCATAAGGGGTGTGCGGCACCTCTGTACTGGGCTATATCGCGACGCAACTCCAATGAGTCTTGCCCGGTGTGTTCGGCCCGGCCGGATTTACTTTTACTGTATCTGGCGTGACGTTTATCGTCTCGCATAGTGGCGCGCCCTCGTGATCCGTAGATCGATCTTGCATGTTTTGCTTTGTCCTCCAATCCGTCTCGCAGGTCTGGCATATTTCCCCATGCCTGTTTATTTGAATGGCGTCGGGGTGCAGGCTGAGCTTTTGGCTGGAATGCCTCTCTATCGCGGCCACGAGGTGGCCGATCAGCCGCGTCATACGCTTCTTCCTCCAGTCGGGGTAGCAACCTGCATTTTCGGTAACTCTTGGAGGGGCGTTCGAGTTTATATTCCTCGGCCGCGAGGACTTCAGTCCATCTGCCAGCTAGCAGATCTTGATCAGCTTGAAGCTACTGCTGCTTTTTCTTAAGGCTATTTGCCGTGGCTATAAGCCGGCGCTTGAAGCGCTCTTGTTCTACGGGATCCTCTGGCACGACGAATTCGTCATCGTTGAGGCTTGCCTCGTCTTTGGAGGGGGGCATGTAATTATCATCCTTCGCCTCTCCATCTGCCACTCTCTCTGGAGGGCTGGCCTCTCCATCCTCCTGTCCTAAATTGTGCTGGAGGGGATTGTTGCCATCTTCGGCACTATCCGGAGTGTTATTATCTCATGTGCTGGTATCACCACTTTTGCTTTGGCGGGACTTAGAGCGGCACCGCTGACGTCAGCGCTTGGGTTGCTTCTTGGAGGGGTCATCCTCCGTTGTCTCGTCGCCATTGCCTTCTTTGGGTGTGTCCACCATGTATATATCGTATGATGAGGTGGCTGTCCAGTGACCTGTGGGCAGTGGTTCCTCTTCGTCTCCCGCATCGTCGTCCATACCGTCGATGTCTTCGGAGTCGAGCATGTCGGTTAAGTCGTTGACAGTGGCTACTAAGTGGGTGGTGGGTGGGCAGTGAATTTCTTTCGTCATCCGCAGCCCAATCCTGCCGGACATAGTTCGGCCAGGATCCTCCTGACAAGGAGAGAGACCTTAATGAGTTCAGTATGTCGCCAAAGGGCGAGTGCTGAAAAATATCTGCGGAGGTAAATTCCATGATCGGCGCCCAATCGGATTCGCTAGGAACGGGCGTAGGCGGTTCGGAGTCCGTGCAGGGTAAGGTCGATGTTCGGCTCGATCGCCGCTGAGGGTAAGGCCTCCGTGGCGGGGTCCATCCACCCGTCCATGGACGGTGCAACTGGCTCCGAATTGAGGGTCGGAGCGGCTGCCGGTGCGATCTCCTGAACACTGTCTGATGGTAGAGCTAAATCATACTCATCGTGACCGCGTGACACACAAGGCAGAGGCTCGAATCCGTCGAAGATCAAGTCTCCGCGGATATCGGCCATGTAGTTTAAGCTTCCAAACCTGACCTGGTGGCCAGGGGCGTGACTTTCAATCTGCTCCAGATGGCCAAGCGAGTTGGCCCGCAGTGTGAAGCCGCCGAACACAAAGATCTGTCCGGGAAGAAAAGTCTCACCCTGGACTGCATCGCTATCGATGATAGAAGGAGCCATCAAGCCTAACGGCGACGACACAGAGGAACTCTCAATGAAAGCACCAATGTCGGTGTCAAAACCGGCGGATCTCGGGTAGGGGGTCCCGAACTGTGCGTCTAAGGCGGATGGTAACAGGAGGCAGGGGACACGATGTTTTAATCAGGTTCGGGCCCTCTTGATGGAGGTAAAACCCTACGTCCTGCTTGATTTATTCTTGATGATATGAGTATTACAAGAGTTGATCTACCACAAGATCGGAGAGGCTAAACCCTAGAAGCTAGCCTATGGTATGATTGTTGTGTCCTACGGACTAAAACCCTCCGGTTTATATAGACACCGGAGATGGTTAGGGTTACACAAGGTCGGTTACAAAGGAGGAGATATCCATATCCGTACTGCCTAGCTTGCCTTCCATGCCAAGTAGAGTCCCATCCGGACATGAGACGAAGTCTTCAATCTTGTATCTTCATAGTCCAATAGTCCGGCCAAAGGATATAGTCCGTCTGTCCGGAGACCCCTAACCCGGGACTCCCTCAGTCATAATTGACTTGTTTGGCATTGCGTTACTACTCGGCCCATATTCAACGACACCTCACTGGCCCAAACAAGTGTACATCATCGAAAATACACTGAGCTCAAATTATATAACTTGAAAAAAGGAGATATACTCTGAACACTGGAGAATGGTGATGCCCTCATTTAGCCCACCAGTAGTTCGAGACAATAAACAGTTCGAAACAATGATATATACAACATTCAAACACTGACTAGTGACTACTACTGACATAAACAGCAAGACATGATAGTTCATAAGAAGTCTTGCTACACCACCAAAACGCACCCATCTGCAGCGCTCAGACTCTCGTGATCCAGACGAGAATGACATTCTAAACAAAAGCAACTATTACATAGTAAGAGTGACATAGACGAGGATGACGAAATGACAAGGAATATGCATAACAAAAGAAAGAACTACCCATCCGGAACCAGTAGCAAAGACAACAAAGTCATTCGAAGAGATGATCCAACACCATCATAATTTGCAGCCCCGCTTCAGCGACCAGTGATCCGAAGACACCAGTACTCCACCCTTTCGTAGCAACAGCCCAATTACCTATCAACCTGAAGGCTCGAAGCACATCACTGCCTGTCGTAATTGAGACATCGAAGGATCAAAGTTAATCCGGATGCCTTTGTCATTCTCACCTTCTTTTGGCCACAGGCTGTATCGTTGACAATCAGGGGAGTTTGCTCCCAAACTCCTAGGGCTCGCTGTGTAGACACAATTTTCCATAGCAAACAAAGCCTCTCTGCCATCAAGGTCCTTGCCAACGGTGATCTCCTGGTTAATCGGATAATTGAGTCTGAGAAACAGAGAGTGTGAACCAAGGCTGTTTACCCACCTCCAACTAAAAAATCCTAAAGGCCCCAACAAGCTGGTATCCTTCTCATAGACGTAATAGCCACTATCCAGATACTCACGTATTACACGGTGCTTGTATACAGTGGGGTTTTTGCAATATAACTTTTCTGGCTCATGTGTCCGAATGATCATCAGTCTTTTGCCGTCGTCTGACCGAGTGAGGAACCAGTTGTGCTTCCCTGTTTTTGGCAAAGGTGGTGTGATTACAAAGGGCAGTAACTATAGGGACACTGCATCATATCAAAAAGGACAGACATTGTTAATGTAAGATCAGCATTGTTCAGAGTATGAGTAGTATAATGCAAGAAACAACATTGATATGTCCCTGTTGGAACTGGGAGGAAAATACAAGGAAATGTATATTGGGTTTGAAAATATAGAAGTGCCATGCATGGTTATACTCATGTTATCTCGCAATCGATTCTTCACAGGAAACTACCATGTCATGCATGTTATGTAATCATGTTCTGTCCTGACAAACAAATTCTTCAAGGTAACTAACAGACCATGCATTGTTATATACTCGTGTTCTATGGGCAAAATTTTGTGAGGATATTATTCTAGCCATTGATTGCTGAAGGGCGAATATAGGTATGTATACATGGTAAGCATTGCAGGATTTCACTACTTCCAAATATAGAGTTCTCCATATGCACATTTACTTCCCTAATGTATGGTTAGATGAAACCAACAGTGTGGTGCATGTTTCTACATCATGAAAATGAGGAAACTAACATGGCCATTGATACACACTCATATTCAGTAGTAGTATATAGATTACTGTAAAATAAGGATAATATCCATATATTCCTAACCGTTTGATTATTCAGGGTACAACTTGGCTGTATACATGGTCACAATCACATGAATTAACTCATTCCAAATATAGCTGATTTACGGCATCTCTAATACATTGCCATAGTTCTACTCAAATTCTGCTCAAACAGAGATATGCCAATCATCACAAAAAGTTCAAATAGTGTCATGGCGTCATCATTAACATGAGAGGAAACAACTTACACGCGCCGTCCCAGCAATACGTGGTGCCATCTGCTTTGTCGATCGCGTAGATGATGCCATTGTGTTCAATAGCATCACAGAAGTGTGTATCAGCTTTGACGATGATCCACTGCGAGCCGAGTTGTCTCCAGCTAAAGAAGGCACCGGCGTAAAGATAGGCGAGTCCGGGGTCGAACAAGGCAATTAGCTTGAAGTCTGCGTAATTCGCATGTCGTGTGGGCACTTGGAAGATTACAATCTTCTGAAAACAAGGTCCGTCCAACTGAAGAGTAATCTAGATGACTTGGACCGCGATGGTAATACTCTATATAATCCAACGGCGGAAGGATAATCTCATGGGAGGTCTGGAAGTTCACGAGCACCGACTTTTTACCGTCTTCTCTGAAGGCAGCCATCCAGTGGGAGTTCATGCTGACCCAGTACATACCTTCCAAGAAGTTTCGGGCGATGGTGATCGGATCGATGTCGAGGGAAATGATGTACGGCGACCCACTACGTACCTGCAAAGAAGTTTCGGCTAATGGAGATTGGATTGAAGTCGAGGGGCATCATGCACGCCTCCGTATCATGGTGAGCCAATCTCGCAAGACCAGATAGCAGCAAGCAGGGTGTCTTGAAAAGCTTAGGCCTCGCTTCGACGATGGCCGTGTGCATGTCCCTCGAGCATGCAGCCAGCCGCAGGGCGCTCAACATATCCATACACGAACAACAGAGGTGGAGGATGTCATTGGGGAGATTGCTCCAATCGCGGCTCATATGGATGATGCGCGGTTCGCGTTCGGCCATGGTGGAGTTTGGAAGGGGGCTTGATTTACGGGGGAGAAGGATGTCGGTGCTGGAGCGGCTAGCGAGGGAATAGTGGTACTGGGGCAGGCGAGTGAGGCGACGGTACACGGGGGCACAGTGAGATGGAGACGGAGAAGGAGATGGAGATGGAGTGGTGCTATGGGAGCGGAGAGGGAGACGAGGCAAGGCGCCAATGTGCTGTACAATGGCGGTGACAGACTGCACTGTGCACAGGGTGAGGCTGACTTTGGTAACCCGAAAACGCTGCCTGGACTAGTGCCAGGCGCAGGGTGTTGTCACTTCACTGTGAGGATTGGATGAATAGTATTTTGACCATCAAGTGTACCACAGTTGTACTACTACTACTACTACTACTACTACTACTACTACTACTACTACTACTACTACTGCTGCTGCTACTACTACTACTACTAGTAGTAGTAGGTACATGAGTACTCCAGTATTGTATAGCGTAAATAGGTCTCCCGTGCTAGCATGCCTGTTCACTTCATCGTTCAGGTATCATCCATATTGCGAGCAAAACCAAATTCTTGTGCATTCCCAATCAATGCTCTGACGCGATGCATGTAGTGGTCGTTCTGGTGCATCAAGGACGGCATGCAGATTGTTCCACACTTGAGAAGAGGAAAAATGGAAAGGTAGAACGCGGCAGCAAAGGAAGAGAACACTGGCTAATGAGGCTGGGAGGGGATCGAGCAGGAAGTTAATGCTCCACGCCTAAAGGTTTTGGGAAAACCTGGTTTTCATAACGTGACTTATACTCACCTAAACGGAGGGAGTATTCCTTAACCAGAGAATGTTGTGTCTCCCACTCACGCGCTCAAAAAAAAACTATGACACATTTTTTTATCTGTTTGCATAGGTCCCACCTATCAGGAAGGATGGGCACGTACATGAACAGGGACGACTCATCAATCTACCCGCATAGCCTTTTCGTTTAGTCTACCTAGCCGTCTAATCAACTGCCTGCACGCCACTTCTCCCATTTACTTCTCCATCGGGAACTGATTCTCCTCGGCTTCTTCACCTCCCCTTCGTCTTCATTTGCATCCAAACCCCACTGCATTCACATTGTTTTAACCTCTTTAAATAATCATCTACTACTTCAGTTAGACTAGCCATCTAATCCTAATTCTCCAAACCATAGCCCTCCATTCCAGCGGTTCCAAATGGCGATAGAGATCGAGATGCAGGTTTTTAGCGTCCAACATGTCCTCGTCGAAGGCTCGATGTGCATAGTTGCCACCGTCACCGTCCACCCAAGGGTTGTTCGGCAGTGGATCAACAATGTATCCAACTCCCTCGAAAAGGTAGAGACGAGGGTCATCGGTCTCGACACAGAGTACATGGAGCGTGCCCCTGGGAAGATCCAGCGCGCCGCCGTCCTTCAGCTGTGCTTCGAAGATGATGTTTTGGTGTACCACATCATACACTCGCCCTCCATACCAGGTGAGCTTCATGATTTCTTGTCTCGGGAGGACGTATACTTCTGTGGGGAAGCCATCGAAGGGGACAAACAGAAGCTGGAGCCGTACAACCTTGATTTGAATAGCATCGCTGACCTACAAACCAGAATCAAAATTCCTGTAGAAGTTTGTGATAAATAGACACCATCCCTATTCGACGTAGCAAATTTTGTGCTCGGTACAAATCTTCAGAAGGGTGACAAGACGGTGGCATTAAGGTCGTCTGGATGGGAGAATTATCCCTTGACGTACGAGCGGATAAAATATGCCGCCCTCGATGCCCGTGTAAGTTTCGAGATAGCTGCAAGGTCCAAAGAGCTTGTTGCGAAGCCATCTCCCACAGAGAATGAGAACAAGAAGAAGAAGAAGAAGAAGAAGAAGAAGAAAAGGCTGCACCAGCAGGAGGGCATTATGGATGGATGAACTATTTCCTCTCTTGTAAAAAAAATTATTCCCTCTTGGTGTATATTGATATAGATGGACTATTTCGATGGTGTGCATGTCTTTGGAACAAAGTAGTAGTGTGGGTCCGCTTGACTATAAGGAACTATTTATCCGCATATATAGCTTTCTCTGCTACTCCTTCCAGTGATCAATATGCAGTGCATGTGTCCGTAGACATGACAGCTTGTCCATGGAAGTTCAACTACGGAGACCATCACGTTTCGTCTCGCAATTCCCATGACGCCTCTCCAACCCACGGCACCACGCCCCCTGACATGCGCCTCACCCCTCTCGGCCGCACGGCCCCTCTTCCTTTGTGTGCATGACATGTGGGCCACCTAAAATGCAGTGAGCATCAAGTTTCTACCACAGCCACCCGCAATTCCCACGATGCCGCTCGAACCCATGAAACCACACGTCCCCCGACCTGCGGCTCACCCCTCTTGGCCCCACTGCCCCTCTGCCTACGGGAGCATTACATGTGGACCAGTCACCTATCGGGTCCACATGTTATTGACTCAAAGGTAGGTGTAGTAAGGCGCTGAAGCTCAGTCCCGACGGCCTTGAGAGGGAAATGTAACTCCTGCACTAGGGCTTGTGGTGCTCCCGCAGCACGAACTCGTGCCAAACTCGAGATTTGTTTCTTTACTATACATGCACACAATGATTTAATGGACATTGTAATCTCAACATGTGATGGGGAGCTCTAAATTTGAATTTGAAACTTATAAAACGAAAATATTCAAAACAAATAAACTGGGAGAGAGGGAGTATATCGTAGGATGTGTCCCATACAAAATAAGTCCCCTGGTTTGTCACCGCGAAGATGTGGTTAGAAAGGAGCACAACATCTTCCTACTCGTACGACAACATATCGGCCGCAGATAGCATGGTCCGCCTTTGACCACCATGTGCAAGGTTCATGCTATCTAATTCAATCTCACTGTGGTTCCATCGTACCAGTTCATGTGGTGGCCCGTTGCATGGCTGATCCCAATGTTGTACAAAGGTTCTACAGGAACGGTTTCACCGTCGTAAATGTTGTGCAAATTGATGTTGGTACCCTCCCGTACATATGCAAGCCAATCTCCACTCGCACCGAGCCTAACCTGTGAAACAGTGGGCAGGGGGAGAATTAGGATATGGACACGGAAGTAGTCTTTTGAATGCATTTACTACGTGATCAAACTCATCTTACCTGCTCATCAGAGGAAATCCGAGTGCCCCTCAACGTTGGCATCTCAAGGGGCGTCAACTTGCAACTATGGCCACGCCGCGCTGGAGAGACCCCCAAGGAAACATCCTCATGCATTCCACGGAACATCAAGATGCATTTGTATGAGTAGTTTATCTTGTGAGCAAGGTTGGAAAAAGCGGTAGGCGTAAGCGAGGCGGTTGGTCTTCGCCTAGTGCCTAGGCGGTGCATAAGCGCGCTAGGCGCGGCCTAGGCGGTAATATAGTATTTACTCATAGTGTATTTGTGATTATTATATGGGTGCTTATATTAGTTTAGGGCATATAAATAAGTTAATTACCGTCTACTACCATTGCATATAACCCATTTGGCACATCAGCGCAATATGTGGCATGATTTCTTGCTTGGGTAGGCAATTCCTTGCTTGCCTGCCTAGACCTCCATTTATGCCCTAGGCGAGGCATTTGGCCATTGCCTAGTGCCTAGGCGTGCCTAAGCGCCTCCTAGGCACTTCCTTTTCCAACAGAGCTTGTGAGAGAAAAGGATGAACGAGGGAAGGCCTCTAGAGATAGAGATGGACACTACTACTACCAATGTGCTAGCCCGTGCGTTGCAATGGATCCAAAGTAGTAGAATAATACTTGTTCACGTGCTTGAAATATAAACACTCTAGTTTTGATATACATGTGTGAACGGACATGACAACTTGTCCATGGAAGTTGAACCACGGCGACCATCACGTTTCTTGTTTCTACCACTAAGCCACTGAAGTTCGGTCCCGTGGGCCCCGAGAGGGAAATGTAACTCCTGCGGCAGGCCTTCTGGTGCTCCCGCTGTACGAGCTCGTGCCAAACTGGAATTTGTTTCTTACTACTACCAACTAGTACTAGTAAGGTACATGTGCATTGCACGCATGGGATTCTGGTGGTTTGTGCATTATGCTTCTACATGTGGAGCTTTCTGGATTCTAACATGTGGCAAAATCTGGTGGAATGTAAGGTTAGGCAAGTTTGATTAACTTAGGCGAGTGTTTGATTCAAGCCACACCTTAGGCAAGCCGCACTAAGGCCCCACATGACATACACACAAAAAATGTGGCAAGATTCCCTTAGGCTTGCCAACTTGTTTCTCTCGTTTTGAAGAACTAATAACTTTTCCTACGCTTAGTTGTGGCAAAGTTAGGGTCTGTTTGATTCAAAGGATTTTCATAGGATCTTTGAAGGATTAGAATCCTTAGGAATTTTTCCTACGTTGGTCGTTTGATTCGTAGGATTGAATCATGTAGAATATTTTCCTAAGGATTCATTTGAACTACGTTTCACAGGAATTCTAACATGCACTCCAACCTCTTGAAAGAAATCCTTTGTTTTTCATGTGACACAATCAAACAAACTCAAATCCTATAGGGATCCAATGAACATGCCATTCCAATCCTACTTTTTTCCTATTCCTGTGTTTCTGCAATCCTATGAATCAAAGAGGCCCTTAGTCATGAATTAAGTTCAACCATGGAGTCTTCTAGATTATACATGTGGCAGAATCTGGTGGATGATATCCAACGGCCAGTAGTGCTCGGATTTGCCATCTTTGTACCGTCGGATTGGCTTCATCCAACGACCAACTTTCAAAGTTTTTCACACACTATATAGGGGGTATAGATATAGATGTGCCGCTCCGTTGCAATGGATCCAAAGTATATATATATATCTATTTAGTGGAGTGCACTCTAAACACATTATCTATTTATTTTTCTCTAACCTTCCATAGCCATGCAACCAAGCCACATAAGCTTCATGGGTGCCCCCCACATCATATTATTCATACTACGTTGATTGAAAAAAAGATAAATCACCCAAAACAAGATCTTCCCGTTTTTTGTTCCTACGATGTTGTGCCGTGCACGTACCTACTAGTTGTATAGTGGTAGTACTAGTAATATAGTATTAGGAGTACAAACTTGGTACTAGTAGGAGTAGTACTAGTACGGAATGCTCCTACTCTATCAATGAGCCCCGTCTAACACCAAATTTCTTGGCTTCCGTGCTACAGCTAGATCTTCCCCTCGTTTCTTTTTTCCAACCCGGCGGCAGGCGGGGTGTCGGTTTTCTCAACGGCGGTCCCACATGAAAGTGAAAATGCTAGGCAACACGCCATCCCTAAGACATGTGTCGTGTCGGACGGGCCGTGTTGTACTCCCGATTCCCGGGCGTGTGGGGGTGAGACGTGAACGCGGCAGGCCTTTTCCTTTTACCAGCAATGTGCTCATGTGTTGCGATGGATCCAAAGTAGTAGAATAGTAGTATTTGTTCACAAACTTGAAAGAAATCACTATTGTTTTGATATACTCCTAATATATTACTCCCTCCGTACCTAAATATTTGTCTTTTTTGAGATTTCAAATGGACTATCACATACGGATTATATAGACATATTCTAGTGTTTCTAGCAAGATGCCCACACGTTGCACGAAGTTGATGGAAAAGGTAAGCACAACTTATAAATTGACGGATGGAGTACTAGTTACAGTGATGCATATAATTAAGCAAAGGGATCTCACATGTCGGTATTGACTCGAACGAGAATGCAACAGCACAATAAGAATTAAGGCCACGATGATGCGATCGAAGTGGTCGTTACAGAAGGCAAGAAGAAAGATGGATCCATGAACGTACGACCTCCTCCTCCTCCTCAACTTAGTGCACCGGGCCACCGACCGGCGGCTAAGGAGCGGCGGCTTTTGTGGCGAGGTCGAGGTGCTTCTCAGCAAAGGCATCCAAGGCTTCCAGTCGGTTGAGGAAGGCCAACGTCGTAGCGTCCTCACTGGCCTTGTAGATACCTATGTACACGATTTCCTCGTACATGTGGATGTGTAGGTCAACGAATTCTTGCAGGGCGAGGCGCCTCGTGGCGAGTGCGACCTCCAGGTGGACATTCTTCGTGGCGTCGGCGGACAGTCGCAGGGCCACCAGTGCTTGAAAAAGGTTCCGGCCATGGAGGCCGATTAGGGTGGCAGGCAATGAGGAACCCAGGCGCGCAGGCTGGAGGAGTACGGCGATGTCGTCCGCGAGCTTCTTGAGGACGGTGAACTTGTTGCTGGTGGCAACGATCATCTGCTCCAACTGAGAGTCGTAGTTGGCGTCGAAGGCGGCCATCCAACAGCCGGTCTCCAACACCGTCTGAAGATGATCCTCGGCGCCATGCCGCAGGCCGGCGTCGTGGACTATCTGGCGTAGCCGCTGGCCGCTCATGAGCATCGCCGCCATGGGTCTGGAGTGATCTCTTTTGCGCTTAGTGTAGGTGCTTAGGCAAATGCTTAGGTGCGTATGATGTGGTAGATGCATTGGAATGGAGGGGCGCCTTTATATGAGGGCAATGAGGGCAAACTGCGTTGCATTCACATCGTGCAGCCTCTTTTCCCGGACCTCCTCCCATTACTTCCCTCATGCATTAATTGAAGAAGGATGCATTGGCCGTTCAACATATCGGGAACAGCTACTCCCTCCCTCGTCTGCATTAAAGCCGTATCGGGAACTGCGCCACCCGCTGTCAAATCGAATACTCCCTCCGTCTAGGTGAGTATTAAGTCATCTTACGAAAACCAAATAGTAAACACATAGGCATGGTGCATTAACTCTCACGTTGTTTCTTATTTTTTTGACATAAATAGAGGAATCAACCAAGAAGAGATGTGGGGCTTGTATGCTTTTAATGACTTGAGACTATCAAACATGACATGCAGTGGTCAGTTTGTTGCACAAGAACAAATACAACCCACGTCAGCACACACGCATCTTATATAGCATCACATCCAATGGCTATAAAAGATGAATGAGACCAAATTATATCTCATCTAGATGAGTTCTAGCAAAACTGTATTAATAATACTTAGTACTCCTGCACCATGTATCATATATTAGTATCATGTAGTACTTGATTTATTTATGAGGTATCCAGATGGCACTGCACCGCCAAGAAAAGAGGGTAACATCAAAATTATGGACTACTTTTTTGAGTATGTTAGTAAGGTCCGGTCATAGTCACTTGTTGAAATCTCTAAAAAGAAACATACTCCCTCCGTCCGGAAATACTTGTCATCAAAATGGATAAAAGGAAATGTATCTAGACGTATTTTAGTTTTAGATACATATCTTTTTATCCATTTTGATGACAAGTATTTTCGGACAGAGGGAGTAGAAAACATAGTTGGTGATGATGGTGTGCCTGCCATCCTGCAATATAGGCCGTCGGATTTATATCTAACGGATAGGAAAGAAACTATGTCAATTTTGCAAAAATATACCCACACGTCTCTCCACGTTCGCAAATAAGGCCTTCCCTCGTTCAACCTTTTCTCTCACAAGATAACTACTCATACAAATGCATCTTGATGTTCCGTGCAATGCACGGGCAGCTAGCTTATTTCTTTTCAAGTAGTTGCTGCGATAATTGGGTTGAAGTGTATATTTTATGTCTGCCCCGAATGATTTCAGATTCACTAGTAGTAACAAAGAAAAGATTTCCTTGTTAATTAACAGAAAACAGGGTGAAAACTATCACATGAGGCCAGTAAAAACAAGGCACACTGGGTTCAGCGTCATCGTCACTACAGCTGTGCGCGCGTGAGAAGTCTACATATCGAGGGGGCTACCGAGAGAGCCACTGAGACACAATGTTTGAGAGAGAAACCAATTGACAGATTATGATCAGATCGAGTTGTCACCCTTCTGCTGTCATTGTTGGGGGGGATAGAAAGACGTATCGAGAGTGTGCGCGGTAGGCACAGAGGCACAACTAGCGAGTGTGTGTGTGTGTGTGTGTGTGTTTGAAAGAGGAGTAGATAGATTATTATCAAGATCGATGTGCCACCCTACTAGCTCCTTTGATGTCGGGTAGTGTGTGTGTGTGTGTGTATGTTTGAGAGAGAAGCCAGTCGATAGATTAGTATCAAGATCGAGGTGTCACCCTACTCCTTCGGTGTTGGGAAGTGTGGGTGTGTGTGGGGGGGGGCAGTGACACTCACATATCTCCACTCTTATAAAAAAATAGAGTTGGTGATGATGGTGTTCCTGCCATCCTGCAATATAGGCCATCCAATTTATATCCGACGGACAGGAAGGAAACTATGGCAATTTTGCAAAAAGATACCCACACCCCTCTCTGCATTTGCAAATAAGGCATTCCCTCATTCATCCTTTTCTCCCACAAGATAAACTTCTCATACAAATGCATCTTGATGTTCCGTGCAACGCATGGGCATCTTGCTAGTAGGGAGAAGACGTTTGTGTGACACATATCTAGCTATATTAAGGGATAGGTAGATAGCATATGTGTGAGAGACATTAGTGGCTATGGGTGGGCGGAATTATAGGGGTGGGCGTGTTAGACATAGAGAGCGTGTGTGTTTCTATGTGAGAGACTTGTAGGACGGGGTAGAAAGACGAATTTAACCCTGGCGGAGGGAGAGAAATACATGAAGTGCGCGTGTGTGATTCCGATGCCCACAGGGAAATGAGATATGTATGCGTGTGAGAGAGATTGCACAATTCATTCATGTATCACTATCTAGCGATCGTGCACGTGCATCGCTTGAACATAAGTCAATATCTATTTCGTATCGTGGCCAAAGGTACAATATCGATTCAACGCTATAAAGATTGGACACTCACATATCACATTTTTTCTATTTAAATAAGCCTTTTTAGTTGTGCATGCCAAAGTTACAGTGATGTTTCTTCAAACAACCAATGTAGCTATCATGAACATGCACCATTGTTACTCTTGCATTCAAATTCATTAGTCTTGGATGATTTAAGTTTCTATTTTGAAGTAATATATGTAATATTCATATATGAATTCAACGGGTACGCAATTTATGAAATGGAGGCTATGTAATCATATGAGGTAACACTTTTAAGTAGCTGACTACAATATCCATTTCTTTTTGTGCGCCTCTACACTAACACGTCAATGCATTATGTTTAAAGTAAATAACCAATGGCACTAAATCATCTATTTACACGAGAAATACATAGGCTGAGCGTTTGATCCTTTTTTTTGTGAACGCGCCACTACACCCGTACGATTGGCCGCGCCCGTGTGAACATCCAAGTTATCGGTGCATCATCCCGAGTTATTGTCTTTTTTCTGGGGTGGACTTCACACCAGTTATTAACTGCTGACGCGTGCCCCGTGTACACAGTCTAGCATGACCTTCCCGCTAGCACGGTCCAAAATTTGTTGAAACTGGATACGAACGATCGCGCGGGCGGCAAAATCTCCCGCCTCCTTCTAAAATTTCCGCCACCTTAGTCTTTAGCATGCGAAATCCCCCTTTTGTCCTTGGTGCACGGAGACCAACAGTTACAATACCACCCTCATCTACATGATAGGTCGGGGCTGCTTTGGTAACTTCCGGTTCCCCCACTACATGGCACCCCCATTTCCTCTCCCCCTCCTGCAAGAACGACTAACTCCACAGCACCAGAGCATCTTACATCACGCCGTCCGTACTTCATCGACCTTTCTCCCCTCCCCTCTCGAAACCCTAGACCACTCATCCACCGGCGTACCATAGCCCATTCACTGCCAGCAGCGTCCACCTCGCCGGATCTGCTTCTGCTGGCCGCATCTACCCCTCCCACCTCCCCTAGAAACAAGTAGACTGCTCATCCACCACTGTACCACATCCCATTCAGTGTCGGCCTTGTCCACGGCACCTGATCTGCTTCGCCGGTACTCTCGTCAACCGTCGCGCATCTGTAGCGGCTCATTCGTACTCCCCACCGGAGACGCTTCATCCACACCCCCCGGAGCTGCCCCACCGACGCCCCCGTCGACGGCCTCTGATCCTCTTCGCCGAAACCTTCCTCAACCCTACCGGAGCTGCTTCGCCGACACCTTCCTCAACCCTACCGGAGTAGCTTCGCCTATGTCATTCTCAACCCTACCGTGGCCGCTTTGCCAACTCACAAGTCCACGGCTTCAGATCCGCTTCCTCACACCCTCATCCAACCTACCGGAGCAGCTTCTCACGCCCCATCCACGGCCGCAGATCCGCATCGTCGACACCACCCTTAACCCAACCACCGGAGCAACTTCTGACGCCCCGTCCATGGCCGCAGATCCACATCATCGACGCCATCCTTAACCCAACCACTGGAGCAGCTTCACCTACGCCCTTGTGCACGGCCATAGATTCGCTTCGCCCACACCGTAGTCCACCCTACCAGAGCTGCTCCACAAACACCCTACTCGACGGTTCTAGATCTCCTTACCGGACCCCGACAGCTAGCGTAGCGTCATCACCCTCGACATTTCTAACCTGATTCCCACAGTCTGGAGAGATGCCAAGCACCCGCCACGGCCTAGGTACTTGTCACCTTTAAACCCGTCCAGCATCACCTGCCCGATGTACTTCAAATATACTAACTGGTCGCTGTTACCTGTTATGCAGCTGGCAAAAACTACAAGGACGATGTTTCTTCTGGATCTAACAACTTGGCTAACCAAGATCCTGGACTGAGGCATTGCTATGATCTTATAAGCACGTCTCTCTCTCTTGTATTGTTCTGTGCCTGCCAACGTGCTTTGCTAGGATTTTCGACCAGTAATCCCTTTGTGCAGACAATGATTTATACTACTGGCTGCTAAATTAGATATGTAGATGTCATACATGATACTACCTCATACCTCCGTTCCTAAATATAAGTCTTTCTAGAGATTCCACTATAGGCTACATACGGAGCAAAATGAGTGAATCTACACTCGAAAATGCGCCTATATACATCTGTATGTGGTCCATACTGGAATTTCTACAAAGACATATATTTAGGAACAGGGGCAGTACATTACACAAAATCATAGGTGGCATGTAGGAATTCCAGTGCACTACATTAGGCTCCCTTATAGTGCCTGCTAGTCCAGCATACAGAGTCATCGTTAATTGGTGGTTTAAATATGCGCAAGGGATATGCAATGTAGTATCATGTAGAGATGTCTGAAATTAGCCGTGTCAACTTGCAGATAGGGTTACACAATGAAAAAGTACAAGATGTATGTGGCAATTTCATGGAACATCGCAAAAAAAGGAGAGGCAGTGGTGAGCCTATACAGTGTGCCATGGTACGTCACTCCTCCATTGCAATCATCGTGACATGTTATTTGTATGCCAGTTCTATTAGCCAAGTTTCTTAGGAACAGTCATTACGAGTTATCCTAAGAAAATAAGCACCTGTGAATATAAGCTCCATGTAATAAGCCAACCAGTTCTTTTCATTGTGTTTTCAGCTTATCTTTGGTATGATCAGTGGAAAGTCTAGATTGCATTATATTTTTTTTCATTTTGCTGCCCATATGGAAATTAATTTGACTTGCAAACATCACAAATTGAACCCATTGCAGTAATTAATATGATAGGAAAACAGACCATCACTATTTGCTCAAAATGCAAATACAAAGATACCATCTACTTGGCACAATCTACTTTGGTCAATGTTTTCCATAGAGATCCCATTGCCTAATTTAAACGAAGAATGCATGACCCACATTTAAATGAAGAACAATTATTTATTGAAATTCGATGGTCCAAGTGGCTGGTTATTATCGTATAGCAGCACCACCTGAAAGCATCATATAGCAGCAGCAGCTCATAGCAACTCTTCATACAGCAGCAGCAGTCTGCAATTCATCATATACCAGCAGCAGCTCATAGCAATTCATCATATAGCAGCAGGAGGAGCAGCTCATAGCAATTCATCATATAGCAGCAGCAGGAGCAGCTCATAGCAATTCATCATATAGCAGCAGCAGGAGCAGCTTGTAGCAACTCATCATATAGCAGCAGCAGGAGCAGCTTGTAGCAACTCATCATATAGTAGCAACATCTCATAGCAATTCATCATATAGCAGCAGCAGCTCATAGAAACTCATCATACAGCAGCAGCAGCTCATAGCAATTCATCATATAGCAGCAGGAGCAGCTCATAGAAATGCATCATATAGCAGCAGCAGAAGCAGCTCATAGCAATTCAACGTATAGTGGAAAGGGGAGAGGAGATGCAAGTGGGCAGGGCAATGAATGCTTGCGTGTTTGTTTTTACTTGAGGGTCAAGTGTGACACGGGCGTCAGTAGTTGCATTTTGAGTGTAATATAGGCAGACAACAGAGTCATTTCACTATTCCCCTTCCCTTCAATTTTTAGTGAGGTTCTACCCGAAACACCCCCCTCCAAAGCGAAATTAGTTAAGCCCAAGCCCATAACTCAAAAATGACTTCTTTACATCTTTTATGGCTTATTTTGACAATATGCCTTGAAAAGGCGGAATCGAACTGGCCCTTAACCTGCAATTCAATTGTGCGTGCAATGATGAATCACTCCTGCCTGCTATCTGTACATTTAGGCATCATCATACATGGCATAACCTAATACATGTGCATTCCATTGTAGAATCTGGAATATGCAATGTTTATGTTAGTTCATATGTTGCACATGATGTTTAAATGCCCCTTAAATCTGGTCAGTCAAGTGATGGTCTTTAAGCCTCCTTCTTTGCTTCTTTTCTTGATATGTAAGATTTGCTCACACATCTGTTCAATTGCTTGTTTGCATCAGCCAGCCATACTAGGAATGTTTGCTTTGATTACTTGTTGTTCTTGACATAACACTCTAACAGAGCTTGTCAACGATTTAAACACTAAGGGCTGCTGTAGTGGGGCCTTGTCTAACTCATAGGTGACATAAAGGTTTGGTTGTACACTACAGTAGGCTCTCCAAGAGTACCTGGAGATCCAGTTCGAAGTAATGCCTAGTTTTTACATAGTGCAGGCATAGTAAATGCTCATTTCATTGTGTGCAAGTGTAAGAGATGCGGCATGTTTCATTATGTGGTGTTGTTTTGTTATAATCTCATTCTTTTGTGTTCACAGACTGGAAAGTATGCATATTTATCTTCCAAGGAGACGAGTAACTAGTTTGTGTCACCTTGCAGAGGGGGTGCAATGAAGATAAGATTGAGGATTTCCAAGTACAAGATGTTAGGAAGGAGCCTTGCAAGAGAAGTAGGAGCTGCGCTGAGCCTCTTCAACCTGCTAAGGTAAGTCACTATATGCAACTCAATAGTTCAATTCCTTGTTTGTTTCAGGCATAGTTAATTTTCTCTTTTCAATTGCTTTATTTGTCCTCAGTTAATGACATGCCCAAATAATCATGCCTGATGTTCGGTACTTGTATCACTATTAGTTGACATAATTAAAGGCCTTACCATTTAATTACTCTGCCGAAGTGTGCCTGAAGCTTTGAAGTCTATTAACCAACTATTATTGCATGAGGCTCACAATCTAGTTTATACTACGCTAATGATTGCATAGTTTTGCCTGCTGTAGTATGTTTGTATGAAACCCTCTGTTGTTCATTATGCTCCCTAAGACTTTAATTGAGGCACGGAATGGCCAACTGCTTGCTTACTTATACGCAACATGCTGTCTAAATTTGTAACTTGACTGTGTTTTCGATTGGGCCCCAACATCATGCTCCTCTGGTGAGCTAAGAGGGATTTCTGTATGCAGGCTGCACAGACTTTTTTTTATAATTTTTAAAATATCACCTGCTTATGCTTCATGACGTGTAACATTTTTTTGAAAGTGACATGTAACAATATTGTTAGTCCTGTTTTGCCATGTAGTACAAAATAGTGTCTTGTTCGCTTCACTGTTGTAACTATATTTTTGCCCTAGTCATGTGTACTTACAGAAACATTTCAGGATGAAGTGACATCAACACAAAGATCTGCAAGCAGTGCGGCATGGCCGTTACCGAATGATTATGGATTGGAATTGGAATGTGTTGATGTTCTCGAGCATCAACTAGAGGTGGCAAGACAACGTGTACATGATTGTCAACGTATAATCAACAAGTTGAGACTGGACATGCAGGTATTAGATGCAGGAGTCAAAAAAATGAAACAAGACACTAAGGTAACCATGAAGGAATTGGAGATTTTGCAGACTGAATTTGTGCTATCTGAATCCGGCCAATCCTATTTTCTGAAGAGATTATAGTTCAAATGGAGTTAAGTTGATGCACGTCCATGATGTATGAGTGATACGTCTCCAACGTATCTATAATTTTTGTTTGCTCCATGCTATATTATCTACTGTTTTGGGCAATATTGGGCGTTATTATCCACTTTTATATTACTTTCGGGACTAACCTATTAACCGGAGGCCCAGCCAAGATTTGCTGTTTTATGCCTATTTCAGTGTTTTGAAGAAAAGGAATATCAGACAGAGTCGAAACGAAATGAAATCAACTGGAGAAGTTATTTTTGGAAGGAAACACACCTGATGGACTTGGACCCCACGTCGAAAGATACGGGAGCTGCCCACAAGGGTGGGGGCGCGCCCACCCCCCTAGGGCGCGCCCCCTGCCTCGTGGGGCCCCCGTGGCTCCCCTGACGTGCTTCTTCTGCCTATATAACTTCATATACCCTAAAACTTCCAGAACGCACAATAGATCGGGAGTTCCACCGCCAGAAGCCTCCGTAGCCACCGAAAACCAATCTAGACCCGTTCTGGTACCCTGCCGGAGTGGGCAATCCTTCCCCGGTGGCCATCTTCATCATCCCGGTGCTCTCCATGACGAGGAGGGAGTAGTTCTCCCTCGGGGCTGAGGGTATGTACCAGTAGCTATGTGTTTGATCTCTCTCTCTCCCTCTCTCTCTCTCGTGTTCTTGATTTGGCACGATCTTGATGTATCGCGAGATTTGCTATTATAGTTGGATCTTATGTTTCTCCTCCCTCTCTTCTCTCTTGTAATGAATTGAGTTTCCCCTTTGAAGTAATCTTATCGGATTGAGTCTTTAAAGATTTGAGAACACTTGATGTATGTCTTGCCGTGGATATCTGTGGTGACAATGGGATACCATGTGCCACTTGATGTATGTTTCGGTGACCAACTTGCGGGTTCCGCCCATGAACCTATGCATAGGGGTTGGCACACGTTTTCGTTGTGATTCTCCGGTAGAACTTTGGGGCACTCTTTGAGGTCCTTTGTGTTGGTTGAATAGATGAATCTGAGATTGTGTGATGCATATCGTATAATCATACCCACGGATACTTGAGGTGACATTGAGTATCTAGGTGACATTAGGGTTTTGTTTGATTTGTGTCTTAAGGTGTTATTCTAGTATGAACTCTAGGGCTATTTGTGACACTTATAGGAATAGCCCAACGGATTGATTGGAAAGAATAACTTTGAGGTGGTTTCGTACCCTACCATAATCTCTTCGTTTGTTCTCCACTATTAGTGACTTTGGAGTGACTCTTTGTTGCATGTTGAGGGATAGTTATGTGATCCAATTATGTTAGTATTGTTCAGGGAACTTACACTAGCGAAAGTATGAACCCGAGGCCTTGTTTCCTAGCATTGCAATACCATTTACGCTCACTTTTATCATTCGTTATCTTGCTGTTTTTATAATTTCAGATTACAAATACCCATATCTACTATCCATATACCACTTGTATCACCATCTCTTCGCCGAACTAGTGCACCTATACAATTTACCATTGTATTGGGTGTGTTGGCGACACAAGAGGCTCTTTGTTATTTGGTTGTAGGGTTGCTTGAGAGAGGCCATCTTCATCCTATGCCTCCTACGGATTGATAAACCTTAGGTCATCCACTTGAGGGAAATTTGCTACTGTCCTACAAACCTCTGCACTTGGAGGCCCAACAACGTCTACAAGAAGAAAGTTGTGTAGTAGACATCAAGCTATTTTCTGGCGCCGTTGCCGGGGAGGTGAGTGCTTGAAGGTATATCTTTAGATCTTGCAATCGAGTCTTTTAGTTTCTTGTTTTCTCACTAGTTTATTTTATAAAAGAAAACTAAAAATGGAATTGAGTTTGTCTCAGATGCTTCACCTTTTTAATATCTTTCGTGAGTATGATGGAAAGGATAATTTTGCTCAAGTGCTAGAAGAAGAAATCTATAAAATGTTTGGCACTAAATATTTGAATGATGAGCATGATTGCAATGTTGTTAGTACGAATTCTTTGAATATCCATGATGCTAATAATGATTGCACTAGCTATGATGAAAATGTCTCCTATAAACATGTCAATTTTTGTGGAGTAGATTGGGTTTGCAAGTACACACCAAATAGGGAAGATAGATATTGCAGGAGGCATAATTACTTAGAAACCAAATTGTTGCAATAAGAGCTAGATGAATGTGCTGAAATATTCAATATTTTCCGTGCCCCTTGTGAACTTTGCAATGAACATGGTCATTTAAAGCTGCAATGCTATTTCTTTCATGATCAAGTCGTGTCCAAACATTGTGATAATTTGATTACCCTTGAGCATCATAAAGAGCTTAGCCTTCTTTTGGGTTATGAAGAAATGAAACGTATAACTGAGGGTATTCCAAAGTTTAATCTTGATAGAGTTCTTGATTTTGATATAGAGAAGATTTATATGTATTGTGCGGTGAATTGCATTGAAAATCCTTATATTGCCAATTACATAAAGAAAAGAAAACAAATAGAAGATGAAGAGAATGCTAACAAAAGGGAACAGACTTCCCAATATTCTCCTATTATTTCTTATGATGAATCAGGTAATCAGGAGGAACCTTCTATTCAACCAATCTCATTAATAAGGAGCTCCAAAAAGAGGATTGAATCCCCACATGATGTGGTGAAGAGGAATAAAAGAAAAAGGAAGAGAGGTAATAAGGTATGAGGGAGTCCTGGATTAGGGGGTGTCCGGATAGCCGGACTATACCTTCGGCCGGACTCCTGGACTATGAAGATACAACATTGAAGACTTCGTCCCGTGTCCGGAAGGGACTTTCCTTGGCGTGGAAGGCAAGCTTGGCGATATGGATATGTAGATCTCCTACCATTGTAACCGACTCTGTGTAACCCTAGCCCTCTCCAGTGTCTATATAAACCGGAGGGTTTTAGTCCGTAGGACGAACAACAATCATACCATAGGCTAGCTTCTAGGGTTTAGCCTCTCTGATCTCGTGGTAGATCTACTCTTGTACTACCCATATCATCAATATTATCAAGCAGGACGTAGGGTTTTACCTCCATAGAGAGGGCCCGAACCTGGGTAAAAACATCGTGTCCCCGGTCTCCTGTTACCATCCGCCTAGACGCACAGTTCGGGACCCCCTACCCTAGATCCGCCGGTTTTGACACCGACATTGGTGCTTTCATTGAGAGTTCCTCTGTGTCGTCACTTTTAGGCCCGATGGCTTCTCCAATCATCAACAGTGATGCAATCCAGGGTGAGACTTTTCTCCCCGGATAGATCTTCGTATTTGGCGGCTTTGCACTGCGGGCCAATTCGCTTGTCCATCAGGAGAAGATCAAAAGCTACGCCCCTGGCCATCAGGTCAAATTTGGAAGTTTGAGCTACACAACCGACCTCCGCGGAGACTTGATCTTCGACAGATTCGAGCCGCAGCCGAGCGCGCTGCACTATCATGATGGGCATGATCTAGCTCTGCCGCCGAACAGTGCCCTGGAGGCCGCACCCGCATCAGCTCCGACCCTTAATTCGGAGCCAACTGCGCCAATCGAGGATGGGTGGTTGGACACCACCTCAGGGGCTGCAATCTCTATGGCGATCGAGCCGAACACCAGCCCTATTCTCTGCGAAGCCCGTGACTCCAAGGAGCCGGACTCCTCTCCAGACTCCGAGCCCTCCGCGCCACTACCGATCGAACCCGATTGGGCACCGATCATGGAGTTCACCGCCGCGGACATCTTTCAGCACTCGCCCTTCGACGATATTCTGAATTCACTAAAGTCTCTCTCTTTATCAAGAGAGCCCTGGCCGGACTATGGTCAGCAAGGTTGGGATGCGGATGATGAAGAAATTCAAAGCCCACCCACCACCCACTTCGTAGCCACTGTCGATGATTTAACCGACATGCTCGACTTCGACTCCGAAGACATCGTCGGTATGGACGCCGATGCAGGAGACGATCAAGAACCATCGCCTATAGGGCACTAGAAAGCCACCTCGTCGTATGATATATACATGGTGGACACCCCAAAAGAAAGCAATGGCGATGGAACAACGGAGGATGACCCCTCCAAGAAGCAGCCTAAGCGCCGGCGTCAGCGACGCCGCTCTAAATCCCGCCAAAGCAAAAAACGGTGATTCCGGCATGGGAGATAATAACACCCCGGACAGTGCCAAAGACAACCACCTCCAGTAAGATTCAGCACAGGAGGATGGAGAAGCCAGCCCTCATGAGAGAGCGGCAGACAGAGAGGTCGAGAGGACGATAATTATATGCCTCCCTCCGAAGACGAGGCAAGCCTCGACGACGACGAATTTGTCGTGCCGGAGGATCCCGTCGAACAAGAGCGTTTCAAACGCAGGCTTATGGCCACGGCAAGCAGCCTCAAGAAAAAACAGCAACAGCTTAGAGTTGATCAAGATTTGCTAGCCGACAGATGGACTGAAGTGCTTGCGGCCGAAGAGTATGAACTCGAACGCCCCTCCAAGAGCTACCCAAAGCGCAGGCTACTACCCCGATTAGAGGAGGAAGCACCTAAACCTACATCACCAGCGCATGATGCGGCCGACCGGCCACCCCGTGGCCGCGACAGAGAGGCCTCTTGGCCCTCCACTCAAGCTGCACCCCGGCGCCGCTCAAAAAATACCAAGGCACGGGAAAATGCGCCAGACCTGCGAGATATATTGGAGGCCAAGGCAAGGCAAACAAGATTGATCTACGGATCGCGTGGGCGCCCCATGGCACAAGACGGTAATCGTCACTCCGGATACAGTAAATCCGGCCGGGCCGAACACAGTAGACAAAGCTCGTTTGAATCGCATCGTGATATAGCCCAATACAGAGGCGCCGCACACCCACTATGCTTCACAGATGAAGTAATGGATCATCAAATCCCCGAGGGTTTCAAACCCGTGAACACCGAATCATACGATGGCACAACAGATCCTGCGGTATGGATCGAGGACTATCTCCTTCATATCCACATGGCCCGCGGTGATGACCTACACGCCATCAAATACCTCCCACTCAAGCTTAAAGGACCAGCTCAGCATTGGCTTAACAGCTTGCCAGCAGAATCAATTGGTTGTTGGGAGGACCTGGAAACCACATTCCTCGACAATTTCCAGGGCACTTATGTGCGACCACCAGACGCCGATGACCTTAGCCACATAATTCAGCAGCCAGAGGAATCGGCCAGACAATTCTGGACATGGTTCCTAACCAAGAAAAATCAAATCGTCGACTGTCCGGACGCAGAGGCCCTAGCAGCCTTCAAGCATAACATCCGCGACGAGTGGCTTGCACGACACCAAGGGCAGGAAAAGCCAAAATCTATGGCAGCCCTCACGGCACTTATGACCCGCTTTTGCGCGGGAGAAGACAGCTGGCTAGCTCGCAACAATAACATGACCAAGAGCCCTGGTAATTCGGATACCAAGGACAGCAGTGGCAGGTCACGTCGCAACAAGCAAAAGCGCCGCATTAACAGCGACAATGCTGAGGATACGGCAGTTAATGCCAGATTTAGAGGCTCTAAACCCGGTCAGCGGAAAAAGCCATTCAAAAGAAATACTCTGGGCCCGTCCAGTTTGGACCGAATACTCGACCGCTCATGCCAGATACATGGCACCCCCGAAAAACCAGCCAATCACACCAACAGGGATTGTTGGGTGTTCAAGCAGGCAGGCAAGTTAAATGCCGAAAGCAGAGACAAGGGGCTGCATAGCGATGACGAGGAGGAGCCCCGCCCACCGAACAACAGTGGACAGAAAGGTTTTCCCCCACAAGTGCGGACGGTGAACATGATATACGCAACACACGTCCCCAAGAGGGAGCGGAAGCATGCGCTAAGGGACGTATACGCGATGGAGCCAGTCGCCCCAAAGTTTAACCCATGGTCTTCCTGCCCGATCACTTTTGATCGAAGGGACCACCCCACTAGCATCCGTCATGGCAGATTCGCCGCATTGGTTCTAGACCCAACTATTGACGGATTTCACCTCACTAGAGTCCTTATGGACGGCGGCAGCAGCCTGAACCTGCTTTACCGGGATACAGTGCGGAAAATGGGCATCGATCGCTTGAGGATTAAACCCACTAAAACGACCTTTAAAGGCGTCATACCAGGTGTAGAGGCCAACTATACAGGCTCAGTTACACTTGAAGTGGTCTTCGGATCTCCGGATAATTTCCGAAGTGAGGAGTTAATCTTCGACATAGTCCCGTTCCGCAGTGGCTATCACGCACTGCTCGGGCGAACCGCATTTGCCAAGTTCAATGCGGTGTCGCACTACGCATACCTCAAGCTCAAGATGCCAGGCCCTCGAGGAGTCATCACGGTCAATGGAAACACCGAACGCTCTCTCCGAACGGAGGAGCATACGGCGGCTATCGCAGTGGAAGTACAAAGCAGCCTCTCAAGGCAATTCTCCAGTCCGGCCATTAAACGTCTGGACACCGTCAAGAGCGCCCGGAGTGACCTACAACAAGACCGCCTGACACGTTCCGAGCAAGCGTAGCAATGCGGCCCCAACCCCAGCCCTCGCGAACTTGCGAAACCAGTGTTGCGCATACATAACTATGCTCTGGAAATACCATGGGCACAGGGGGAGGGGCACCATCACGGCACGCCCGAAACGCGGCTTAAACCGCACTAGGGGCTACCGATTTCTTAATTTTCTCTTATTTTCAGGACTCCATTCTTCGGAAGGCTTGTCTGGCAGTACAATTGCCGCACAAACGATACAACCAGGGAAGCAGAAAGCTACGTCGCACTATGGAACTCTCAGGTGGTCTCTATAACGAGCAGTATACCTGTTTCACATAACATTCTGCAGCTCGCCCCTGGAAAGGACATGTTAAATAGTCCCATCTTTTTCTTATTGCACTATTTGTATCATTCTGCTTTGATCGCAGCTTTTTTAAATAAATAATGCATAGCTTCAGTCTATTATTGCATTACTCTTTTTTACAAATATATGTTCATTAATGACATGTTGCACCCGTACACTTTGGTACGGCCAATACGCCAGGGGCTTAAGTACCCCACAATACGGTGTGAGAAGTCCAAACACCTTCACAAGTGCGGCACCACGAACTTATAGCATTATATGCATCGGCTCCGAATCATGTCTTGGGTCAATAGTTGGGTTTGCCCGGCTCCTATGTTTTGGTACCTTACGTTCCGTTATATAGGCTAAGGTAGCACTAGGAGAACTACTGCGATTGTGCCCCAGTTGAGCTGGGCTAAGCACCTCAGTAGAGAAAGCTAAAACTGACTGTCATTATGAGGCAAGAGCTGGTCGCTGTTCGAGAGGTTTTCGAGTCCCTAAAGACTTATGCCGCTTAGAGCGAGGAGTCAGCTTTGTCCGGCCTAGGCATGGATAGCACCCCGAACTCGGTCTTTCGAACACTAGGGGCTTCGCCGAAATTTAAAATTATAGAATTCTATGGCTAAGTGAGAGTGTTCAAGCATTATAGTTTGATTGCCTTGTTCATTGTGTTGAGCGCCTCCCTCGAAGGACCCAAGAATGGGAAAAAGAGCGCTCATGTTTATCTCGAACACCCCAGCACTCGTGGCATGGGGGCAGAAGCCGATGACTCACCATCTCTCAAATTTGATAAACGGCCGCACAGAAAGTAATATTTTAAATTCAAAAGCGTTGCTTAGCGCATATGAACAAGTTTTCAGCGTATAGGATCACAAATGCGAGTTTACTCAAAAATTACATCTTTGGAGCATTCATCCGCTATAAGGCGGGCGCCCTTCAGGACGCCCTCATAATACGCTTCCGGGACACGATGCTCCTTGCTCGGCGGCAGCCCATCCTTCACCAGCTTCTCCGCATCCATCTTGCCCCAGTGCACTTTAGCATGGGAAAGCGCCCTACGGGCACCTTCGATGCAGACGGAGCGCTTGATTACTTCAAGCCGTGGACAGGCATCCACCAGCCGCCTCACCAGCCCGAAGTAGCTCCCAGGCAGAGCCTCTCCAGGCCAAAGCCGAACTACGAGGCCCTTTATGGCTTGTTCGGCCACCTTGTGGAGCTCGACCATTTGCTTCAGCTGGTCGCTCAAAGGCACCAGGTGTCTGGCCTCAGCATACTGAGACCAGAACACCTTCTCCGTCGAGCTCCCCTCCTCGGATCGGTAGTAGGCTGCGGCATCAGACGCACTACGGGGCAAATCTGCGAATGCTCCTGGAGAGCTCCGGACTCAGGTAAGTAACAAGTAATTCACTTTCACGTGCTCGCTTTGCATAATGAATGCCTTACCCGCCGCTATCTTCTTCATCGCTTCAATTTCTTGGAGGGCTTTCTGGGCTTCGGCCTTGGCAGACTTCGCGCTTTCGAGGGCTGCCGCAAGCTCGGACGCTTGCGTCTTTGAGTCAAGCTCCAAACTCTCGTGCTTTTTCACGAGAGCCTGGAGCTCTTTCTGCAACTCCTCCACCCGCGCCTCCTATTTCCCTCTCTCTGTGCGCTCCGCGGCCGCTCTGTTTTTGGCCTTGGACAGCGCTTTCTTAAGGGTTGCCACCTCGGTCGTGGCCCCTATAATAGCACGTTGATCCTGTCATTTTTTGCAACCACATCTTCTCTATATACTTGCGCAGGGTATTACTTACCTTCCTTCGCCTCGAGTTGCCTCTTGGCATGGCCGAGCTCATTCTCGGACCGCGCGAGGTTTTGCTTTAGCGTATCCACCTCCACGGTCAATGCGGCGAAGGCCAGCAGCGAAGCCTGCATACGCATATTGACTTGATTATGTTTGACTCCTACGAATGTTATTAGATCCTCTATTTGGCTTTTCTTTTCGAACACCGAACAGAGCATCAGGGGTTACTGTCTATGCGGTAATATTTTTACATATTCTTTACTTACCTCAAAGCTTGTTAGAAGGCTGGCACAGGCTTCAGTCAATCCGCTCTTGGCGGACTGAACCTTCTGGATCACCGCACTCATAATAGTGTGGTGCTCCTCATCGATGGAGGCGCCGTTAAGCACCTCCAGCAAATTGTCCGGTGCCTCCGGCTGGACGAAGGTCACCGGCTCGGTAGGCTTGCTCCTCTTGGAAGGAGGCTGCCTACCGGAGTCCGGAACCGTTGAAGGTTCCGGTGCGGTGTCCGGCCTCTCAAGGCCGGACTTGGAGCCCTTGGGGGCTCTATCCCCTTTACACCTGGAGTCCGGGAGGTCGCCTTGCGGCGCCTCCAGGACCACCTCCTCCTGGCTTGAACCTGTTGGGACGCCACCTCGGCATCGTCTGTAGGGTGGGGGAGGTAGCCCTTGGAAGCGAATTCACATTCGACGAATCTAGGGAGCCGCTCGACGACTCGTCGAGCCCGGCCTTGGGCGGACTGCATAGTCATATTCGGCGTAAGGAGGAGCTGTTCAAGAAAGGAACACTATGAATTTCTCTGGTGTACGAATACTTACGATCTCGCCAGGGGCTTGGCCCTGTGCGGCCACTCCTCTTCGCCGTCGTCGGCGTTGGTGGAGTAGTCCGGAGGAAGGGTCTTCCCCTTCTTGGACCCTTCGGCCTCCCCAGTTGGGGCGGCCTTCCTTTTCTTCCCTCCCCCCGCTGGAGGGGGAGAGGTCTCTTCTTCCTCCTCCTCGTCTTCACGGGAGGAGTGCGTCTTGGAGTCGTCGGATGATGAATCCGACACCTCCAGGCGTCGGGCACTCGTTCGAGTCCCCGTGGCCTTCTTCTTGGCCTTCTTCTCCGGCACCACATAGGGTGTCGGAACCAGCAGCTTTGCCAAGCGAGCGTCCGCTGGGCCTTCGGGCAAAGGAGCCGGACAGTTGATTTGTCCAGACGTCTCCTGCCAATCCTGTCAAAGGTAAGGGAGCTTAGATCCCGCATGGAGTCAAACTATGAAAAACTAATACCCTGTAAAAGGTAAAAACAGCTTACCGCACTAGCGCGACGCTGCATGCTTAATCCGCGATCCTCGGTAGCGGATGCGAGGGCCTCGGCGCCCTTGAAAAGCACCTTCCAGGCATCTTCGTACGTCGTGTCGAAGAGCCTGCTCAGAGTTCGGTGCTACGCCGGGTCAAACTCCCACAGGTTGAAAGCTCGTTGTTGACACGGGAGGATCCGGTGGATGAGCATAACCTGGACTACGTTGACAAGTTTGAGCTTCTTGTCTACCAGGGTTTGGACGCATTTTTGGAGTCTGGTCAGCTCTCCTTTTTTACCCCACGACAGGCCCGTCTCTTTCCAGGAGGTGAGCCTCGTAGGGGTCCAGATCGGAACTCGGGGGCTGCGACCCATTAGGGTCGCGTGGCTCGGTGATGTAAAACCACCCCGATTGCCACCCCTTTAGGGACTCCACGAAGGAGCCCTCGAGCCATAGGACGTTGGGCATCTTGCCCACCATGGCGCCTCCGCACTCCGCCTGGGTGCCGCGCACCACCTTCGGCTTGACATTGAAAGTCTTGAGCCATAGGCCGAAATGGGGGCGGATGTAGAGGAAAGCCTCACACACGACGATAAACGCCAAGATGTTGAGGACAAAGTTCGGGCCCAGATCGTGGAAATCCAGGCCATAGTAGAACATGAGCCCCCGGGCAAATGGGTGGAGAGGGAAGCCCAGTCCGCAAAGGAAATGGGGGAGGAACACCACCCTCTCATGGGGCCTTGGGGTGGGGATGAGCTACCCCTCTTCGGGAAGCCGGTGCGCAATATCGTTAGACAAGTATCCGGCCTTCCTCAGTTTTTTGATGTGTCCCTCCGTGACGGAGGAGACCATCCACTTGCCTCCCACTCCAGACATGGCTGGAGAAGGTTGAGGTGGGGTGTGCGGACTTGGGCGCTGGAGCTCGAGTGCGCGGAAATGGATAGGCAAAAGAGGAAGAAGGCGTGGATGAAAAGGTGGATCCTTATCCCCTTATATGGGTGGATGCGACTATGCGTCCCCACCAGCCTGGTAAAACTCGCTTATCTCCCAATCGCCGTAATCAATGGCACGGTTGGGTTACCCACACCCGTATTGATGAGAATCCCGGAATAAGGGGACACGATCTCTGCTTTGACAAGACGTGCCAAGGAAACCGCCTCGCTAAACGCGCTGAGGTGGGACAGTAAAACGATTCGAATAAAGACTTGGCCGTGGTGTGATGTCACGCTACGGAATACGTCAGTAGATTAGATTTTTGTAAATATTATTCTCTCTATGGCAATATGTGGAAACTTATTTTGCAGAGCCGGACACTACCTTTGTGTTCAAAATCTTCTATGAAGTACTTGGAGGAGGAACCCGCCTTGCAATGCCGAAGACAATTTGCACGCCGGACTCGTCGTCATTGAAGCCTGGTTCAGGAGCTACTGATGGAGTCCTGGATTAGGGGGTGTCCGGATAGCCGGACTATACCTTCGGTCGGACTCCTGGACTATGAAGATACAAGATTGAAGACTTCGTCCCGTGTCCGGAAGGGACTTTCCTTGGAGTGGAAGGCAAGCTCAGCGATATGGATATGTAGATCTCCTACCATTGTAACCGACTCTATGTAACCCTAGCCCTCTCCGATATCTATATAAACCGGTGGGTTTTAGTCTGTAGGACGAACAACAATCATACCATAGGCTAGCTTCTAGGGTTTAGCCTCTCTGATCTCATGGTAGATCTACTCTTGTACTACCCATATCATCAATATTAATCAAGCAAGATGTAGGGTTTTACCTCCATCGAGAGGGCCCGAACCTGGGTAAAAACATCATGTCCCCGGTCTCCTGTTACCATCCGCCTAGACGCACAGTTCCGGACCCCCTACCCGAGATCCGCCGGTTTTGACACCGACAAGGTACCTCTCCCAAATAAAGTTGCTCCTATTATTGTTGTGCCTCATGAAAATGAAGATGATACACTTTATGATGATCTCGTTATGCCTATTGCTTGTTGTGATGATTATGATTGGGAAGATAATGATACTTCTTATGATCTTGAAAATATTTTTGGTACTTGCTTGGAAGAATATGATAATAATGTTTGCTATACTATTGGTGCTATCCATACTATTAATGATGAAAGTGATTATGCTTATGATAGGAAAAGGCCCAAGCTTGGGGAAGCTATGTTTGATGAGGATGACATATTTGAGAATATATTTGCTGCAATTAATGGTTGTCCCAAGCTTGGGGATGCTATGTTTAATAATGATGATATTTTTAGCCTCTCAAGTTTTGATATGCAAAGTGATTATGATGAGAACAAAGTTGCTACTTATGATGATTATTGTGATAAAACTTATGCTATAAAGAGTAGTGATGATTATATTTATAAAACTTGTCATGATTATGAGTACCCTTTCTCTGAACATTACTCCTTTAACGTGGGAACAATTTATAGTATTCAAGTCTCTTATGATACTCCCACTATTCCGAAGAATTTTGCTTATGTGGAGAGTAGTGAATTTTCTATGCTTGTAGATCATGAAAAGAATGCTTTCTGTGATAGTTATATTGTTAAATTCATTCATGATGCTACTGAAAATTACTATGAGGGAGGAATATATGCTTATACGAATTGCAATAATATCAAGTTTCCTCTCTATGTGCTTAAAATTTTGAAGTTTTGCTTGCTTTACCTTCCTATGCTAGTTGATTATTGTTTCCATAAGTTGTTTGCTCACAAAATCCCTATGAATAGGAAGTGGGTTAGGCTTAAATGTGCTAGTCATATTCTTCATGATGCTCTCTCTATATTTCAATTCTTATATTTTATGTGAGCATCATTGTCATTATCATTCCTAGCTAGGGGCGTTAAACGATAGCGCTTGTTGGGAGGCAACCCAATTTTATTTTTGTTCCTTGCTTTTTGCTCCTGTTTAGTAATAAATAATTCATCTAGCCTCTGTTTATATGTGGTTTTAGTTGTTTAATTAGTGTTTGTGCCAAGTAGATCCTTTGGGAAGACTTGGGGAAAGTCTTGTTGATCATGCTGTAAAAAACAGAAACTTTAGCGCTCACGAGAATTGCTGCCATTTTTATTTGGAGGGTTCTATTTAGTTAATTATTTTTGAATATGATTAATAGATAAAGTTCTCAGGTCCAGAAATTTATTTGAGAATTTTATGAGTTCCAGAAGTATACGTTTGATCCAGATCACTACAGACTGTTCTGTTTTTGACAGATTCTGTTTTTCATTTGTTGTTTACTTATTTTGATGAATCTATGGCTAGTAAAATAGTTTATAAACCATAGAGAAGTTGGAATTAAGTAGGTTCAACACCAATATAAATAAAGAATGAGTTCATTACAGTACCTTGAAGTGGTGATTTACTTTCTTATACTAACGGAGCTTACGAGTTTTCTGTTAAGTTTTGTGTTGTGAAGTTTTCAAGTTTTGGGTAAGGATTCAATGGACTATGGAATAAGGAGTGGCAAGAGCCTAAGCTTGGGGATGCCCAACGCACCCCAAGGTAATATTCAAGGACAACCAAGAGCCTAAACTTGGGGATGCCCCGGAAGGTAGCCCCTCTTTCGTCTTCGTTCATCGGTAACTTTACTTGGAGCTATATTTTTATTCACCACATGATATGTGTTTTGCTTGGAGCATCAATTTATTTTGTTAGGATTTGATTTCTGTTATTTATAACAATGTTTTTCATCTTTTATTCAATAAAAGTGGCATTGATAGCCTTTACTATGCCTATTTTAGAAGTCCACATGTTGCTGTATGAAAACAGAAAGTTTACCACTGTTGCAATAATTCCCTATAAAAGTCAGAATGTGATAAAATGTTGAAACCTTTTGCATATTAAGATCTGATAAAGTTACTACAGTGGGAATTTTATTTCATAATTTTTGGATCTAGGGAAGTATGGATGTTGCAGCATTTTTTACAGACTATCCTGTTTAGGCAGATTGCTGTTATGTTTGCATTGTTTGCATATGGTTGCTTCTTTAGTGATTCTATTTGAGGATAGGACTATTAAATATGCAGAGGCATTTAGTATGAAATGTTGAATAATAATTTTAGTGATTTGCTACAGTAGAGTATGATAAGGTTTTTGCAATGGTTTATACTAACTTATCTCACGAGTCCTTGTTGAGTTTTGTGTGGATGAAGCTTTTGAGATTTAGGGAGACCATGATATGAGAGGAATTAAGGAGACACAAAAGCTCAAGCTTGGGGATGCCTCAGGCACCCCAAGATAATATTTCAAGAAGTCTCAAACATATAAGCTTGGGGATGCCCCGGTTGGCATCCCACCTTTCTTCTTCAACAACTATCGGTTAGTACCGGTTGATCCTAAGTTTTTGCTTCTTCACATGATGTTTGCTATTCTTAGATGTCATTTTATTTTGCTTTGCTTGCTGTTTGAATAGAATACCAGGATCTGAAATTATTAAATGTTAGAGAGTATTCACATAGTTGCATAATTATTCGACTACTCATTGATCTTCACTTATATCTTTCGGAGTAGTTTGTCATTTGCTCTAGTGCTTCACTTATATCCTTTTAGAGCACGGTGGTGGTTTTATTTTATAGAAATAGATGAACTCTCATGCTTCACTTAGATTATTTTGAGAGTCTTAAATAGCATGGTAATTTGCTTAAAATCCTAATATGGTAGGTATTCAAGAATAATAAAATTCTCTTATGAGTGTGTTGAATACTATGAGAAGTTTGACACTTGATAATTGTTTTGAGATATGGAGATGGTGATATTAGAGTCATGCTAGTTGAGTGGTTATGAATTTGAGAAATACTTGTGTTGAAGTTTGTGATTCCCGTAGCATGCACGTATGGGGAACCGTTATGTGATGAAGTCGGAGCATGATTTATCTATTGATTGTCTTCCTTATGAGTGGCGGTCGGGGACGAGCGATGGTATTTTCCTACCAATCTATCCTCCTAGGAGCATGTTCATAGTACCTTGTTTCGATAACTAATAGATTTTTGCAATAAGTATGTGAGTTCTTTATGACTATATTGAGTCCATGGATTATACGCACTCTCACCCTTCCACCTTTGCTAGCCTCTCTAAGACCGCGCACCTTTTGCCGGTATCATACACCCACCATATACCTTCCTCAAAATAGCCACCATACCTACCTATTATGGCATTTCCATAGCCATTCCGAGATATATTGCCATGCAACTTTCCACCATTCCATTCATCATGACACATTCATCATTGTCATATTGCTTAGCATGATCATGTAGTTGACATAGTATTTGTGGCAAAGCCACTGTTCATGATTCTTTCATACTTGTCACTCTTGATTCATTGCATATCCCGATACACCGCCGGAGGCATTCATATAGAGTCATACTTTGTTCTAGTATCTAGTTGTATCATTGAGTTGTAAATAAATAGAAGTGTGATGATCATCATTCAATCGAGCATTGTCCCAAAAAAGAGAAAGGCCATAAAAAAATAAAGGCCAAATAAAAAAATAAAGGCCAAATAAAAAAAGGGAAAGGCCAAATAAAAAAAAAATAAAAATAAAAGGGACAATGCTACTATCATTTTACCACACTTGTGCTTCAAAGTAGCACCATGATCTTCATGATAGAGAGTCTCCTATGTTGTCGCTTTCATATACTAGTGGGAATCTTTCATTATAGAACTTGGCTTGTATATTCCAATGATGGGCTTCCTCAAAATGCCCTAGGTTTTCGTGAGCAAGCGAGTTGGATGCACACCCACTTAGTTTTAGTTAGAGCTTTCATACACTTATAGCTCTAGTGCATCCGTTGCATGGCAATCCCTACTCACTCACATTGATATCTATTAATGGGCATCTCCAGAGCCCGTTGATACGCCTAGTTGATGTGAGACCATCTTCTCCTTTTTGTCTTCTCCACAACCACCATTCTATTCCACCTATAGTGCTATGTCCATGGCTCACGCTCATGTATTGCGTGAAGATTGAAAAAGTTTGAGAACATCAAAAGTATGAAACAATTGCTCGGCTTGTCATCGGGGTTGTGCATGATTTAAATACTTTGTGTGGTGAAGATAGAGCATAGACAGACTATATGATTTTGTAGGGATAGCTTTATTTGGCCATGATATTTTGAGAAGACATGATTGCTTAGTTAGTATGCTTGAAGTATTATTATTTTTATGTCAATATGAAGTTTTTTCTTGAATCTTTCGGAGCTGAATATTCATATCACAACTGAGAAGAATTACATTGAAATTATGCCAACTAGCATTCCACATCAAAAATTATCTCTTTTATCATTTACCTACTCGAGGACGAGCAGGAATTAAGCTTGGGGATGCTTGATACGTCTCCAACGTATCTATAATTTTTTATTGCTCCATGCTATATTATTTACTGTTTTGGGCAATATTGGGCTTTATTATCCACTTTTATATTACTTTCGGGACTAACCTATTAACCGGAGGCCCAGCCCAGATTTGCTGTTTTATGCCTATTTCAGTGATTTGAAGAAAAGGAATATCACACGGAGTCAAAACGGAACGAAATCAACTGGAGAAGTTATTTTTGGAAGGAAACACACCTGATGGACTTGGACCCCACGTCAGAAGCTACGGGAGCTTCCCACGAGGGTGGGGGGCGCGCCCACCCCCCTAGGGCGCGCCCCCTGCCTCGTGGGGCCCCCGTGGCTCCCCTGACGTGCTTTTTCTGCCTATATAACTCCATATACCCTAAAACTTCCAGAACGCACAATAGGTCGGGAGTTCCGCCGCCAGAAGCCTCCGTAGCCACCGAAAACCAATCTAGACCCGTTCCGGCACCCTGCCGGAGGGGACAATCCTTCCCCGGTGGCCATCTTCATCATCTCGGTGCTCTCCATGATGAGGAGGGAGTAGTTCTCCCTCGGGGCTGAGGGTATGTACCAGTAGCTATGTGTTTGATCTCTCTCTCTCTCTCTCGTGTTCTTGATTTGGCATGATCTTGATGTATGGCGAGCTTTGCTATTATAGTTGGATCTTATGTTTCTCCTTCCTCTCTTCTCTCTTGTAATGAATTGAGTTTCCCCTTTGAAGTAATCTTATCGGATTGAGTCTTTAAAGATTTGAGAACACTTGATGTATGTCTTGCCGTGGATATCTGTGGTGACAATGGGATACCACGTGCCACTTGATGTATGTTCTGGTGACCAACTTGCGGGTTCCGCCCATGAACCTATGCATAGGGGTTGGCACACGTTTTCGTCGTGATTCTCCGGTAGAACTTTGGGGCACTCTTTGAGGTCCTTTGTGTTGGTTGAATAGATGAATCTGAGATTGTGTGATGCATATCGTATAATCATACCCACAGATACTTGAGGTGACATTGGAGTATCTAGGTGACATTAGGGTTTTGGTTGATTTTTGTCTTAAGGTGTTATTCTAGTACGAACTCTAGGGCTATTTGTGACACTTATAGGAATATCCCAACGGATTGATTGGAAAGAATAACTTTGAGGTGGTTTCATACCCTACCATAATCTCTTCGTTTGTTCTCCTCTATTAGTGACTTTGGAGTGACTCTTTGTTGCATGTTGAGGGATAGTTATGTGATCCAATTATGTTAGTATTGTTGAGGGAACTTACACTAGTGAAAGTATGAACCCTAGGCCTTGTTTCCTAGCATTGCAATACCGTTTACGCTCACTTTTATCATTCGTTATCTTGCTGTTTTTATAATTTCAGATTACAAATACCCATATCTACTATCCATATACCACTTGTATCACCATCTCTTCGCCGAACTAGTGCACCTATACAATTTACCATTGTATTGGGTGTGTTGGGGACACAAGAGACTCTTTGTTATTTGGTTGCAGGGTTGCTTGAGAGAGACCATCTTCATCCTATGCCTCCTACGGATTGATAAACCTTAGGTCATCCACTTGAGGGAAATTTGCTACTGTCCTACAAACCTCTGCACTTGGAGGCCCAACAACGTCTACAATAAGAAGGTTGTGTGTAGACATCAATGAGCTGTATTTGCCCAGTGTATATAATTTGCTGTTTGTGTATGCTTTATTATCACCTGTGTCGAACCATAATGCCCAGTGGGTATAATCGGCTGTAATTTCTTTATTGTATAGTGTAGGATTATTCTACCTTTCTATGCCTTGATCTCTTTGTTGTAATAGTGTAGGCTTTTTAGAGGTGATAGTATTGAGTAGGAGAATTCTTTGAATATGCTATATCGTTCAAATGGGGGCCAATTCGCCCGACCATGGCCCTTCACGGGCCGTCGGATCCATGGGCCTTCTACGTCTCGTAGGATCCATGGGCCTTCTACGTATCGTAGGATCCATGGGCCTTCTACGTCTCGTAGGATCCATGGGCCGCCGGCTCATTTATGGGTCTTGTACGTGCCTTTAATGGGTCATAGATGGGCCTTTAATGGAAATCCTACGTTTTATGGGCTGACCATAACGGGCCATTAATAGGCCGTATTTGGTGATGCTATGAAAATGGCCCAACAGACTAACGGTCCGCAAACGGGCCGACTGTAACGACGGGCTGAATTTGGCCCACAAACAGAAAATGACAGTAACGGGCCGTAAGTAACTGAATGCTGCAAATGAGCCCAAGAATAAATGGGCCCTCAGAAGGCCGAAAGTTAACTTGGGCTGGAAATGGCCCAACGGAATAACGGGCTGTTAATGGGTATAAAGTGATACACTGTTCATTACGGGCCAGTTTCACCACAGGCCGTTAATGGGTGTAAAGTAATACACTGTTCATTACGGGCCAGTTTCAGCACGGCCCGCTAATGGGCCAAGAGTTACAAAGGGCCTCATATGGGCGAAAAGACGTCATGGGCTATACATGGGCCAGAAGTGAAAATGGTCTGGAATCATATTGGACGGCCCAGATGATGCTACTGGGCCTAATTCGGATAGGGCGTAACGGGCCTTGGATTAGCGGGATGTAAATGGGCTATATGCGAACATGCCGTTAACAGGCTTTCCATGGGCCGGCCCACCAGTTTTTGACCAAGTCAAATGGGCCGGCCTTTTCACAGGAATGGGCCACTGTTGGGCCGTGCCACGTGTCGACGTATCATAGGCGCCTTCTGTCCAGTGAGTGGATGACATCTGTCCCAACGATGAGCCCACATGTGTTTCCTCTAGCCAATGATGATTTTACACGTGGAAAATCACCATTGGTCGGGGCTGTTAACGGGTTATTGGATCCAAAACCCGACCCGATAGCTTAACGGCGTTTCGTTACGGTGGATGCCACGTGTCGGTCACCCTTGACGAAAGCACTTCTGTGACGCGCGCTTTATTGTCATGGAAGTGGACACTTCCGTGATGATAATTTTGGTAATGTCATGGAACACTTCTACGACAGCACATGTATGACTATCTTGATTCTGTCATAAATTTGTCATGGATGTACATGCATGACAAAAAAGCGACCTACTATGACAAACACGTATCATCACAGAAGTGTATTTTTTAGTGAGGGCAAACAGAAATAAAGAGGAACTTCAAAGAAGAATAGCAAGCAAGTTGCTGCTCCCATGAAGAAGCACAAATCTAGACCCAAGCCTGGAACTGAGTGCTTCTACTGCAAAGGAAATGGTCACTAAAAGTGGAACTGCCCTAGATACTTGGCGGATAAGAAGGATGGGAAAGTGAACAAAAGTATATATTTGATATACATGTTATTGATGCGTACTTTACTAGTTTTTATAACAACACCTCAGTATTTGATACTGGTTCAGTTACTAAGAGTAGTAACTCGAGACGGGAGTTGCAAAATAAACAGAGACTAGTTAAGGGCAAGGTGATGATGTGAGTTGGAAATGATTCCAACGTTGATAAGATCACCATCACACACTCCCTTTACCTTCGGGATTAGTGTTGAACCTAAAATAAATGTTATTTGGTGTTTGCGTAGAGCATAATATGATTGGATCATGTTTATTGCAATACGGTTATTCATTTAAGTCAAGGATAATTGTTATTCTGTTTACATGAATAAAACCTTCTGAGGTCATACATCCAAGGTGAATGGTTTACTGAATCACGATCGTAGTAATACACATATTCTTAATATTGAAGCCAAAAGATGCAAAGTTAATAATGATAGTGCAACTTATATGTGGCACTGCCGTTTAAGTCATATTAGTGTAAAGCGCATGAAGAAACTCCATGCTAATGGGCTTTTGGAATCACTTGATTATGGATCATTTGATGCTTGCGAACCATGCCTCATGGGCAAGATGACTAAAACTCCTTTCTCTGGAACAATGGAGCAAGCAACTGACTTATTGGAAATAATACATAGTGATGTATGCAATCCGATAAGTGTTGAGGCTCGCAGTGGGTATCATTATTTTCTAATCTTCGCAGATGATTTGAGCAGATGTGGGTATATCTACTTGATGAAACATAAGTCTGAAACATTTGAAAAGTTCAAAGAATTTCAGAGTGAAGTGGAAAATCATCGTAACAAGAAAATAAAGTTTCTGCGATCTGATCGTGGAGGATAATATTTGAGTTATGAGTTTGGTCTTCATTTGAAACAATGAGGAATAGCTTCGCAACTCACGCCACCTGGAACACCATGGCATAATGGTGTGCCAGAACGTCATAACCGTACTTTACTATATATGGTGCAATCTATGATGTATCTTACCAATTTATCACTATCGTTTTGGGGTTATGCATTAGAGACAGCTGCATTCATGTTAAATAGGGAACCATCTAAATCTGTTGAGACGACACCATATGAACTGTGGTTTAGCTAGAAACCTAAGCTGTCATTTCTTAAAGTTTGGGGCTATGATGCTTATGTGAAAAAGTTTCAACCTAATAAGCTCGAACCCAAATCAGAGAAATGCGTCTTCATAGGATACCCAAAGGAAACTGTTGGGTACACCTTCTATCACAGATCCGAAAGCAAGATATTCGTTGCTAAGAATGGATCCTTTCTAGAGCAGAAGTTTCTCTCGAAAGAAGTGATTGGGAGGAATGTAAAACTTGATGAGGTAATTGTACCTTCTCCCGAATTGGAAAGTAGTTCATCACAGAAATCAGTTCTAGTGATTCCTACACCAATTAGTGAGGAAGTTAATGATAATGATCATGAAACTTCAGATCAAGTTACTGCCGAACCTCGTAAGTCAACCAGAATACATTCCGCACCAGAGTGGTACGGTAATCCTGTTCTGGAGGTCATGTTACTTGACCATGACAAACCTACGAACTATGAGGAAGCAATGATGATCCCAGATTCTGCTAAATGGCTTGAAGCCATGAAATCTGAGATGAGATCCATGTATTAGAACAAAGTATGGACTTTGATTGACTTGCCCGTTGAACAGTGAGCCATTAAGAATAAATGGGTTTTCAAGAGGAAGACGGACACTGATAGTAGTGTTACTATCTACAAAGCTCGAATTGTCGCAAAAGGTTTTCGACAAGTTCAAGATGTTGACTACAATGAGATTTTCTCATTCGTAGCGATGCTTAAGTCTGTCCGAATCATGTTAGCAATTTCCACATTTTGTGAAATCTGGCAAATGGATGTCAAAACTGCATTCCTTAATGGATTTCTTAAAGAAGAGTTGTATATGATGCAACCATAAGGTTTTCTCAATCCTAAAGGTGCTAACAAAGTGTGCAAGCTCCAGCGATCCATCTATGGACTGGTGCAAGCATCTCGGAGTTGGAACATATACTTTGATAAAAGTGATCAAAGCATATGGTTTTATACAGACTTGCGGTGAAGCCTGTATTTACAAGAAAGTGAGTGGGAGCACTACATCATTTCTGATAAGTATATGTGAATGAAATATTGTTGATCGAAAATAATGTAGAATTTTATGGAAAGCATAAAGGAGTGTTTGAAAAGAGTTTTTCAAAGAAAGACCTCGATGAAGCTACTTACATATTGAGTATCAAGATCTATAGAGATAGATCAATATGCTTGATATATTTTCAATGAGTACATACCTTGACAAGATTTTGAAGTAGTTCAAAATGGAAAAGTCAAAGAAGGAGTTCTTGCCTGTGCTGTAAGGTGTGAAGTTGAGTAAAGACTCAAAACCCAACCACGACAGAAAATAGAAAGAGAATGAAAAGTCATTCCCTATGCCTCAGTCATAGGTTTTATAAAATATGCTATCCTGTGTATCAGACCTATTGTGTACCTCACCATAAGTTTGGCAAGAGGGTACAATAGTGATCCAGGAGTGGATCACTAGACAATAGTCAAAATATCCTTAGTGGAATAAGGAAATATTTCTCGGTTATGGAGGTGACAAAGAGTTCGTCGTAAAGAGTTACGTCGATGCAAGCTTTGACACCGATCTGGATGACTCTAAGTCTCGATCTAGATACATATCGAAAGTGGGAGCAATTAGCTAGAGTAGCTCCGTGCAAAACATTGTAGACACAGAAAATTTGCAAAATACATACGGCTCTGAATGTGGCAGACCCGTTGACTAAATTTCTCTCACAAGCAAAACATGATCACTCTTTGGGTGTTAATCACATAGCGATGTGAACTAGATTATTGACTCTAGTAAACCCTTTGGGTGTTAGTCACATGGAGATGTGAACTAATCACATAAAGATGTGAACTATTGGTGTTAAATCACATGACGATGTGAACTAGATTATTGACTCTAGTGCAAGTGGGGGACTGAAGGAAATATGCCCTAGAGGCAATAATAAAGTTGTTATTTATATTTCCTTATATCATGATAAATGTTTATTATTCATGCTAGAATTGTATTAACCCGAAACTTAGTACATGTGTGAATACATAGACACAAAGTGTCACTAGTATGACTCTACTTGACTAGCTCGTTAACCAAAGATGGTTAAGTTTCCTAGCCATGGACAAAGAACTATCATTTGATTAATGTGATCACATCATTAGAGAATGATGTGATTGACTTGACCCATCCGTTAGCTTAGCACTTTTATCGTTTAGTTTATTGCTATTGCTTTCTCCATAACTTCTACATGTTCCTATGACTACGAGATTATGCAACTCCCGAATACTGGAGGAACACTTAGTGTGCTATCAAACATCACAATGTAACTGGGTGACTATAAAGATGCTCTATAGGTGTCTCCGATGGTGTTTGTTGAGTTGGCATAGATTGAGATTAGGATTTGTCACTCGGTGTATCAGAGAGGTATCTCTGGGCCCTCTCGGTAATGTACATCACTATAAGCCTTGCAAGCAATGTAGCTAATGAGTTAGTTATGGCATGTAGCATTACGGAACGAGTAAAGAGACTTGTCAGTAACGAGATTGAACTAGGTATTGAGATACCGATGATCAAATCTCGGGCAAGTAACATACCGATGACAAAGGGAACAACGTATATTGTTATGCGGTTTGACCGATAAAGATCTTTGTAGAATATGTAGGAACCAATATGAGCATCCAGGTTCCGCTATTGGTTATTGACCGGAGACATGTCTCGGTCATGTCTACATAGTTCTCGAACCCGTAGGTTCCGCACGCTTAACGTTCGGTGACGATCGGTATTACGAGTTTATGTGTTTTGATGTACCGAAGGTAGTTTGGAGTCCCGGATTTGATCAGGGACATGATGAGGAGTCTCGAAATGGTCGAGATGCCAAGATCGATATATTGGAAGCCTATGTTTGGACATCGAAATGGTTCTGGGTGAAATCGGGAATATACCGGAGTACCGGGAGGTTACCAGAACCCCCCGGGAGGTATATGGGCCTTATTGGGCCTTAGTGGAAGAGAGGGGAAAGAAGCAAAGGAGGGGGTGCCCCCCCCCCAAGCCCAATCCGAATTGGGAGGGGGCCCGACCCCCCTTTCCTTCCTTCTTCCCTCTCCTTCCTTCTCTCCTAGAACCAACAAAGGAAAGGGGGGAATCCTACTCTCGGTGGGAGTAGGACTCCTTGGGGTGCGCCTAGAGAGGCCGGCCCCCTCCCCCTCCTCCACTCCTTTATATACGGGGGAGGGGGGACCCCATAGACTCACAAGATGATCATTGATCTTTAGCCGTGTGCGGTGCCCCTCTCCACCATAATCCACCTCGGTAATATCGTAGCAGTGCTTAGGCGAAGCCCTGTTCCGGTAGAAACACCATCACCATCATCACGCCGTCGTGCTGACGAAACTCTCCCTTGAAGCTCTACTGGATCATGAGTTCATGGGACATCACCGAGCCGAACGTGTGCAGATCGTGGAGGTGATGTATCTTCGGTATGAGATTGGTCAATCGTGAAGATGTACGACTACATCAACCGCGTTGTCATAACGCTTCCGCTTACGGTCTACGAGGGTATTGTCGGATTTCGGGTTCCGGCAGACCCTTAAGGTTCGAACTCTGGGGTGCGCACGGAGATCTTTCCCCTACCGACTCGCGCTTCTATGGCTCGCAAGAAATCTAGGTTGGAAAGAAGAACACACAAACGACACGAGGTTTATAGTGGTTTGGGCCACCGATGTGGTGTAATACCCTACTCCAGTGTGTGGCATGGTGGATTGCCTCAGGGGCTAATGATGAACAATACAGGGGGCATAACGGCCTCGCAAGAGGTGTTCTTGAGCTGGTGTAGCGAGTTCTACTTGGTCCGGATCTCTCTCTCTTTCTTTCTCTTCTCTCTCTCTTTCCTTTCCATTTCCTCCTCTTCTTTTTTCTCCTCTCTTCCCGCCCTTTCTCTATGGTGGTTAGTCCTACTTATAGAGGCCCTAGTCCTCTTCCCAAAAATGAGCGGGAAGGGCGCCAACAATTGGCCATTTTGAAGGGGAACATCTAGTACAAGTTATCCTGACCAAAGGTGGTCTTCGGCTGCCGAAAGCACTGGTGATGACGCCGTCTTGGGCTCCACGGTGACCTCCGTCCTGCCGCTCTGCTGGTCTTGGTCTCATTGCACCGGAATGGTAACCTTTGCCCGATGCCTTGGCCTGTGCTTGCTCCCTTTGCACCGAAGGGAAAACAAGGACACTGCGCAGGCCGGCGCCCGCCTAATCTCGATCGTCATGGCTTGCATCACGGGCTCCTCGCGAGGCACCCCTGCCTTGATCTCTCCGCCTCCTCGCGAGCCTGCCTGATGAGGCAGCTCCTGAGGTAGCCTCCTGTCGTCCGCCCCGCAAGGCTTCGCCCCTTGAGAGGGTCTTGAGCTTGAGCTGATGAAGCTGGGCCGCACTGGGCCCCACTCGAGCCATGCCGCGGGTCGCAGGTAGGCAAGTCTGGGGACCCCCATTCCCAGAACGCCGACAGTAGCCCCTGGGCCCAAGGCGCGCCCGGGCTTGGCTTAGCAGAGAAGCTAAGGGGCAAGCGTGAAGTGCCGCGGGCCCCAATAGCCTGCGGCCTCAGGCGCCGCATGGCGATTGGTTGGATGCGGGCATCTGCGCTTCCCCACGACGCCTCGGCAACCGTCCATCTGATAAAGAGGTGCCCGGGCCAGGCTTACTTGCTTTGTTCTCGTTCTCCTTGCCCCAGATCCCCTTTCTTGCTCTTTTCCTTCCTGCTCCCGAAATCCTCCAAGTCTGTCTCAATCCTTCCCATCCGGCACGCCATGTCGCCTTGCAAGTCCCCAACCGAGGCCTGGTACTCACCGGCTCTGGATCCCCCGAACTTGTTGGAGAAGAACGTCGCCCTCACGCGCCTGATGACGATCGTGCAGGGCAGCAAGGGGGCGACTGTGCTCAAGGCCGGCTCCGACCAGCCTGAGGGCAAGGGGAGCACCTTCTATCCGTTCTTTGTGAGCGCCGTCATCGCCGGTCTGGTGCCTCCTTTCTCCGAGTTCTTCTTTGTTGTTCTCTGCCAATACAACTTGCAAGCTCTGCATCTCCACCCCAACTCTGTTCTTCTCCTGGCGATTTTCGCTTACTATTGCGAGGCTCACATTGGGGTGAAGCCCTCGGTGGCCTTGTTGTGCCACTATTTTTCCCTCCGGGTTTCTTGTGCCCATGTCTCCGCATGCGCGAGCTTTATCGCATACTCCAACTCCAATGCTATTTCGAAGCCTAGGAAGAGAATCGAAGGCTTCCGGAGCAAGTGGGTCATGGTGGACGTCGGGCGCCTCCACCCCCGACTGGTGTTGCCTACGGGGCAGCCCAAGTCCGTTGGCGCGTGGTCACGCGCGGAGCTCGTCGACCCCCGTGCGAAGGCGGTGCTGAAGAGGATGAACGCGGACCTGAGGCCAGACAACTTGGGGGCGGCGAAGCTGACCGGGGCTACACTCCTGAGGGAGTTCTTGGAGCACCGGGTGGCTCCACTCCAGGGGCACTCGCTCCCACTTTGGAGGCTTGGGGAAGCGGGCGCCGCCCTGCGCCTAAGCTCCGAGGCTCTGACTGACGAGGATCTGGTCGCGGCCCTCCACTCCTTGGTTGGGGGAGACATGGCGAGCCCGGTGGGCGCCCCTGTCCCCCTGTTCCTTCGTGACGACTGGGAGCAGGTGGTGAAATCCATGCCCACCTTCAATGGTGAGGGGCTGGTGCGTGCGGAAGCTCCCAAGGATCTCGCGGCGCTGGCGATGGTGGACGTGTCCTCCGGCAGCTCTAGCAGGAGTGAGGGGGAAGAAGAGGCGGAGGAGGAAGAGTCTAACTCTGAGGCGACTGACGAGGAGTCGGGGGAGTCCTTCCCTCGGCGCAGGTCCCGGGCCCTCCGCTCCATGCCGGATGACGACGAGGCTGGCGCCAGGCGAGGAGGGGAGGGCTCTCCCTTGGTCACAAGTAAGGGCAGGTCGGGGCCGGTTCTCCCAGGGTCTGCTCTGGTCCCCGGGCGGTCTGAGGCCAGCTCCAGCCCTCCTGATGTGCCTTCTGCTTTCGGGCCTCCCAAGGCTGACCCCAGCTGCAGGCTCTCGGGCTTCAAGTTTGGCCGGAAGCTACTTGAGTCCGTGAATGATGACCAGTAAGTGCTCGATCCGTGCTTCGCTTGGTTTCTGCCGCCGAGGCTTGACGTCTACATTCTTTTGCCAGGCCGGCACCTGCAGCGAAGAGGTTGAGAGGGGCTTCTGCGGCCCTACTTGGGGCGAGTCCATCTGTTGGGGTGGCGCCTTCATCTGCTGGGGAAGGAGACGGCGAGGCACGCGCCTCCCCTGCTGGATCATCTTCACGAGGACAACTGGGATGCTTCGGCGAGGAGTCAGCCCCCGTGGCCCTGCTGACCCTGGAGGCGGCTGCGCTCGATGCTGCAGCCGGGGTAGCCAAGGCCCAGGGGGTTCCTTCCTGCCAAGTTGTGATCACACTGCCATCCTCTCCGCCCGCTCCACTGGTTCCCGTCTCTTCTGATCCCTCTGCCGCCGTCCTAGAACGGGTCGCGAACGAACCGAGCCAGCTGCGGGAGGATCTTCTGAGCGTGGACCCTCGCCTAATGGCCGGGCACCTGGAGCTAGCTTCTGGCTGGGCCCGTTCTGCCGCCTCCGTCCGAGCAGCACTGAGCCAGGCCATGTAGGCCTCCTATGGGGAGAAGCAGGTCGCCAGCCAAGCCAAGGCCACTCGCGACGCTGCCCTGGGCGATGCCGCAACTGCCCAGGGCCGCTGCAAGGCGCTGGAGGTCGAGCTGCAAGGCCTGCGCGACGAGCTCACCAAGGAGGTCCGCGGCCGCTAGGAGAAGGAGAAGGAGATGAAGGCTCGGGAGGCTGCCATCAAGGACCGGGGCGCCAAGCTTGATGACCGTTGCGGCCGGTTGGAGACGCTGGAGCGGTCGCTGAAGGCGGAGAGGACCAAGCTAGACGCCAAGGCGAAGGTGTTGGCCGAGGATCGGGTGGCCTTCGCGCAGTTGGAGAAGAAAGCTCGCGCTACGCTGAAGACACTTTACGAGGGCGGCTTGGAGGAGCCGTTGGCTGGTGCGGAGGATGGCCCCGCCGAGCAGCTTCCCTTCCTGGTCCATGCGCTTGAAGATGTCACAGACGGCCTCGGACCCACGGCCGAGGCTGAGGTGCGTGCCCTGTCTTCTGCAGCGCTGACGCGTGTCCTCAGCCACGTCTACCTGCGCGACCCCAACGTTGACTTCGACAGCCTGCTGGAACCCGTGAGCGGCGACCTTGCCGCCGCTGCCTCTGAGGCCGTGAAAGGCCGAGCCGAGGCTTTGCTGGGGAGGTTCCGCGCCTTCAGTACCTTGCCCGGGCGCGGTGCCGCCAGCTCTGCGGCCTCAGGAGGCGGAGTCGCCCAGCGTGACTCCACCACATGCGGCGGCGCCACTGGAGAGTGATCCCTTCACGGCTTCTATCCTGTTTTTACTCCTGCAACATGCACCATGCCTCGCGGAGGCGTTTAAACTTGTGTTTGGCGTCGTGAAACAATCTATGGTGTCACATCCCTAGTTCTGGTATGACCTAGGCTAGCCTTCATGTTTGCATCATGTTTAAATTTCATTGAAATTTGAAATGGGGATTTGTGAAACCCTCAAAATCATTCTGGAAATAACCCAAATAAAAAAATTGCTCCAAAAGGGTCCAAGAAAATGCTCATGTTGCTCTCTGAAAATATTGGACAGAGATAAAAATCAAACCAACATTTTCAGGAGCTCATAAGTATTTATCTTGGGCATTTGGAATTAATGCAGTAATTATTTGCTTTGGATATATATTGTTATATATATATATATAATATTGTCTAAAAATTATGCCAGTAGTTGAGGAGCTCAGAAATAATACCACTAGCCCCTGCAAAAATTGGCATAAGGAAATAAAATGGTTTAGTATTTTTATTAAACCAAACAAATGTCAGAAAAATAGAAAACAGAAAACAAAAAGGAGAGAGAGAAAGGAACCTCACCTGGCTTACCTGGCCCAGGAGAGAAGCCGGCCCAGCTGGCTGGCCAGCCCAGCAACCTCCCCCTGTCGTCTTCCTCCTCTGCCAGGAGGACGAGGTCGTGTGCCTGACGCACGCACGCACACACGCGCCACCTCCACCCTGCTTGCTTGCCCCCTCGACGGCCTGGACGCCTCTGGCGTCGCCACGCACCCCTGGCTCTCCCTCTCTCTCGCTCTCGAGCGTTTCCCCCTTCCCTGGACCTCTCTCTCCCACCCACCGAACGGGTTCGTCGCCGCCGCTCGCCATAGTCGTGCCCACCATGCTCCCCTCGCCTTGCTGCTATGTCCTAGAGCTCCGCCCCGTCGCCTTCTCCATCTTCGTCAAGCCAAGCAACCGGGGACGCCCCGTGGAGCCATCACCATCGTCTTCTTCACCTCCGGCCGCCGGAGATCGCCGTCGCCGTTCCGCCCGCGTTGGACCTCCCCCGAGCTCGCTGAAGCCTCTGCCGGATCCGCTGTGAGCCCCGCCGTCGTTTCCCCCTCTCCATTTTGTCACTCGCGTGCCATAGCCGTCCTAACCACCGGACCCGAGTGGTCGCGCCGCCGTGGATCCTCACCGTCATGGCGAGAGCCACCGCAGCTCGCGCCCGCATATGCCATCGCGCTCAGGAGCCTCCCAGAAGACCAAAACCTCCCTCCGCAGCCCTTGCCGTGCCCTGTAGCCACATCCCGCCCGGAGCCGTGCTTCGGCCGCCGCCTCGAGCTTGATTCCGGCAAGCTCCGGTCGTCCCCGCCTCTCCCACTTGCCCCAGAAGACGCGGACGAGCCCTGGCTCCTCGCCCGTGGTCTCCGCGGCCCATTTGGTCACCGGAGGACCAAATCCGAGGCCCTACACCGTGTCTGGCCTCGCCGGCGTCGAGTCGCCGGCGGGTTTGACCCCGCTGACCAGGGGTTTGACCTCCCCTAGCTCGCTGACAAATGGGCCAGGCCCCTGCTAATTTTAGTTAAGTGTTAGTTAAACCTAATTAGCCTGCTGACACTGACAGTGGGCCCTGGCGCCTTAATCTTTTAGTTAAATCAAAAATAACCCCCTGTTTAACTTGTGACACTGACGTGTGGACCCCACACGTCAGGTTTGACCTGGTCAGCCGCCTTTGACTTGCTGGCGCAATGTTGCTGTCATGCTGACGCAGTAATGGTTTTCTGGATTTAAAATAAATCGGGAAAATCTAGAAATTGTTATAAACTTCAAAAATTCATAGAAATTCAACCGTAGCTCAGGTTGAAATAATTTATATATGAAAAATAATCAAAAATTCAATCTATCCATCTGTACCATTTTCATGCATGACAAACCAACCTATACATGCTGTATATATGAAAACATATAAATGACATATTTAAGAGCTTAATTTGGAGTTGCATTTGAACCCTTGGTTCAAATGGACTTCAACCAAATAAATGCTAGATGCATTAACTCAAACAAAATCACATACTCATGCCATGTTCATGCATCATATTGTTGCATGTGCTTGTGTTTGATTTTCGACACCGTTCCTTCTCGATAGGTCCTGCTCCAGAGACCGATCCAGAGTACCTGTCAGTGGAGCAGTGCCCCCCTGTTGATCTACCAGGCAAGAAACCCCCCTTGTTCATTCTGATACAATCCTACTCTCTCGGTCCTGCTCTCATTTATTGCATTAGGACAACAATGATTCAACTGCTACTTTATGCTGCGGTAGTTGAACCCATTCCTCTACATGACCTGTCATTGCCACAGTAAATAGTTAAAACCCACTAGCATGTGTAGGAGTTGTTTGAGCCATGTTGTGTTCCTACCATGTCTTGCCTGCTATTGCTTAGAGTGTGTCAGGTCTGATTCATCAGGAATGAATTAGAGTGTTACGATATGTTCCGGTGCTGAGAGTTAAGCGTGTGAACACGATTTGATAAAGGTAGCAGTGAGAGGCCATGTAGGAGTACATGGTGGGTTGTCTCATTGGGACCGTCCTTAAGAACTGAGTTCTGTGTATGTTGTCCAATGACTAGCTACTACCACACATTGGGCTCGGGCGCTCCAAGCTCTCTCAACTTATTAACCGCCTTGATCTCTGTCCAGGAGTTGCAAATAGTTTCTGGTGTTTGTAGGTAGTGCTATTTTTCTACCGAGTGGCACCCGACAGGGTGGACTTGGGACAGACTAGGCACACGTGGCCCGGCGTACCGAGTGGCACCCGGATGGTGGGCTCGGGAACCCTGTACACATCGTTTGGGGCCGTGAGCGAAACCCCGGCCGGATCTCCTTGCGGATGGAACCCGAATAGGCGATAAACCTGGACTAGAGTATTGTGTGGTTAGTCAGGTCGTGGTCGACACCCTCGCCAGGCTTCCACTTGAAGGTTGCCGAGATACATGACGTGTATATGGTGATAAGTGGTGAGAGCGTGTGTGAAGAAGTACACCCCTGCAGGGTTATCATGATCTATTCGAATAGCCATGCATGTCCTCGGTTATGGACTTCTTGGATGCTTACGTGGTACATAGACAACTTAAAGTGGATACTCTAAAATACTCAAGACAATTGTGAGTGCTATGGATGGCCTTCTTGTAGAGAGACAGGGATGAATCCATAGTAGTGTATTGATGTGGTGATTAGTAGACTCGTGTGCGCTGGCTCACCTCAAAGAAGTTTGTCGTTGTCGTAGAACAGGATAGGCACTGAGTCAAAGCTGGCTTGCTGCAACTAAACCCCACATTGCCTTCTTGATACTAATGCATGTATGATAGGATCTGATGTAAGTCTTGCTGAGTACCTTTGTACTCACGTTTGCTTTATTTTTGTTTTGCAGGTGAGACATCTGTCTCACTAGTAGTACTGCTTGGACTTCGACGAGTAGCTTGTTACCTCAGCTACGTCCTTGTACCCTTGGGAGCGACTTGTAGATAGTCAGGCTTCTCGGCCTTTTTCTTTTTTGTTTGTACTCGGACATGTAATGCTTCCATTGCTTGTATGCTCTGAATGATGGGTCATGTGACCCCTGTTTATATTTAATGCTATGTGGCTCTTCTGGGCCTTATTCTATATGAGTTTGCATTATGTTGTGATGCCATGTTGTACAACACATACTTGCATGTTATGCGTACGTGTGACGTGTATTGCTATGTGTGGAATCCGACAACCTAGTTGTTTATCCTTGGTAGCCTCTCTTATGGGGAAATGTAGTCTAGTGCTTCCACTGAGCCATGGTAGTCTGCTACAGCCCGGTTCACCGGAGTCCTGCTAGCCCAGCACTACTGCTCCGGAACACTTAGACTGGCCGGCATGTGATTCACTTCGTTCCTGTGTCTGTCCCTTCGGGGAAATGTCACGCGGTGACTTCCGGAGTCCTACTAGCCTACTACAGCCCGGATTCCCGGAGTCCTGTTAGCCCAGTTGCTACAGCCCGGATTCACACGCTGATGACCGACATGCTCGATGTAGTTTCATGTATGCATGTCCCTGTAAGTCAGTGCCACTTTGGGTTCACGACTAGTCATGTCGGCCCGGGTTCTCTGTCATATGGATGCTAGCGATACTATCATATATGTGAGCCAAAAGGCGCAAACGGTCCCGGGCCATGGTTAGGCGACACCCGTGGGAATACCGTGCATGAGGCCGCAAAGTGATATGAGGTGTTACATGCTAGATCGATGTGACTTAGAATCGGGGTCCCGACAGCTTTGGTATCAGAGCGTGACTGCCTGTAGGATTACCAAGCCAACCTAGTCGAAGTTGAGTCTAGAAATTCTTCAGCTATATAGGGGAATTGATTGTGGAAGGGAACATAAGGCTCTTTTTACTCCTTATACCTCATGCCTTCTAATCTGAGTCATCCTATCTTTCCTACGGGGTTAAGGAACTAGGCTTACTCTTCCGTCTATCAGGATCACGTGTTACTACTCCGTATTCTCTAAGGATTGGTTGATCTGAGTCATATCCCAGTCCGAGTACCTCCGGTGTAGCCTGTTTAGTAATATCTCAGAACCTTGAGTGATGATGTTGAGTTTGGTGCTACCCCGTCTTTTGCAGAATGTCTCATTTTGAGCATTTTACTGCCGTTATGCTGCCAGAATTGTCCTAGGAGTTCGAGAGATACTAATTTCTTGTGCTACCTTCTGCATCCTATAGTTGGTGCTGAATCCATCCTTGTTTTCTTTGGTTTCATTCTTCAGGATGTTGCCGGTTAGCCGAAGTTCTGTTGCTCGTAGTCGGAACCATGGAGATGGTAGGGATGAGGATCCTCCCGACCAGCCTTCGTTGGCAGAGTTCATGTTAGAGATGGAGAAGAACAAGCGTGAGTCTAACCGCTTGTTAGCACGTATTGAGGAGAACACCTCCCATCAGCACAAAGAGTCAGCGACCATCTATGATTTCATTGGTCTGAAACCACCTACCTTCCATCATTCCATTGAACCACTCGATGTAGATGCATGGCTTCGTAGTATCACTCACAAGTTGCGTTCTACGAACGTAGCTGAAAGTGACAAGGTCACCTATGCTGCTTATCACCTGGAAGGTCCTGCTAGTATTTGGTGGCAAAACTATGAGGCTATGCTCCCAGCTGGCCAGATAACCACCTGGAGAGATTTCATTGAGGCTTTTCGCGAGCATCACATTCCTCAGGCTCTCATTGACCGCAAGAGAGAAGAGTTTTGTAGTTTCACCCAGGATAAGATGGCTGTTGATGCTTACAGTAGAGAGTTTGAGAACCTTTCCCGCTATGCTACAGAAGAGGTGTCCACGGACGCCAAGAAGCAGGCTAGGTTCCGGAAGGGTCTCAACCCCAAGTTGCGTCGTGATCTCCACTTGCATCATTGCAATACATTCCAGGCTCTTGTGAACAAGGCCATTAATGCAGAGATAGCTCAACTCACTTACGAGGAGTCTCGTAAGCACACCCGTGGTTTGGGTTCTTCCTCCGGTTCTACTTCGCAGAAGCGCTGGATTTGGGTTCCGAACTCCGCTCTTCCACCCGGTTATTCACCGAGACCCTCTTATGTGGCGCCTCACCTAGTTCAGTTACATGCTCCACCCAGGCCTATTGGTAGACCGCTTGTCAAAGCGGGTCCACGTCCTACTTCAGGGACTTGTTTCACATGAGGAGAGCCAGGACACTATGCACGTGACTGCTCTCAAACCAATTATGCTCCACCCCGTTCTGAGAAGTCTATTGGCCGTGGTAAGCCATCACGCAAGATGATTAGTGTCAAGTCAGCTCCCACTGAACGTGGATGTGTGCATCACGTCTCAGCTAAAGACGCTCATGATGATCCGGATGTCGTTCTTGGTACACTCCTTGTCAACTGTCATCCAACTTCAGTTCTGTTCGATACCGGTGCATATCACTCCTTCATCTCTGAAGGCTATGCTCGTTTGCACGACATGTCATTTTGTGATATGCCAACTCCACTTGAAATCCAAACTCCAGGGTCTATATGGCAAACTACCAGAATAAGCCATGGTAATGAAATCCTTGTTGACAGACTTGTATTCCTTGCATCACTTGTAGCCCTCAAGTCTTCAGATATTAACATCATCTTGGGTATGGACTGGATGACAGCTCATCGTGCCAAGATTGATTGTTTCACCAGGTCTGTTAAGATTACACATCCATCTAGCAAGATAGTCACTGTCTCCACTAGAGTTGCAAAGCGTCAGCTCTATTCTCTTAATGCCAACCCTCTTCCTGACCTTGAAGATATCACGGTAGTCCGTGACTTCCCGGATGTCTTTCCAGAGGAACTGCCAGGTATTCCACCTGATAGAGATGTAGAGTTTGTCATAGATCTTATCCCAGGAACCGCCCCAATCTCTAGGAGACCTTACAAGATGGCACCCTTAGAACTAGCTGAGCTTAAGAAACAACTCGATGAATCCTTGCAAAAGGGTTTCATCCATCCTAGTTCTTCCCCTTGGGCATTCCCCGTCCTCTTCGTCAAGAAGAAGGATGGTACGGACCGGATGGTTGTAGATTATCGTCCCGTTAATTTGGTCATGATAAAGAACAAGTATCTGCTCCCCACGATCAACAATCTGTATGATCAGCTCGCCGGATCCTCAGTCTTTTCCAAGATGGATTTGAGGTTAGTGTAAGTGCATCTAGTGCCACCCCTAGTTGGTTTTGGAGTATTGACGACAAACCTAGTTGAGGGACTAATGTGTTTGTGAGAATTGCAGGATAACATAGGTAGAAGTCCCTCATTGATTCGGTTTTCCTACCAGAGACGACCCCTAAAAATGTATGAAGACATTGATGTCAAAGGTGGTATATGAAGATATTCACATTGAGGACTATGACAAGAGAAGACATCGCATGAAGCCTATGGAGCTCGAAGACTTAGATCTTTCATAGTTCTTTTTCTTCTTCTTTGTTGAGTCATAGGAACCACCGTACTGTTAAGTGGGGTCCAAGAGAACCATTCAGAGTGACTGAAGTGATGCTTAACCAAAACCTATGTCTTCGAGTGAAGACTATGAGAGCGAATCTTGTCCAGAGTCGGACAAGTCAGCTTTGCTTGTAGCCCAAGTAAAGTTGCCGTGTGAGTTTGAAATCTGACCGTTGGAACACGTGTCAGTTCCTTAGTGACCCAGGGTTATTTCGGACAAATCAGGTTGGGTTGCCTGGTGGCTATAAATAGCCCACCCCCTACAACCAAAAATGGTTGCCTGCTCAGAGTTAGTATACGGCTTTTGTCGTTTGAGAGCAACCCACCTCGAAGCTTTTGAGAGAGAATTCCTTGCGAGGATAAAGCCCTAACCACCCAGAGCCAAAGAGAATTAGGCATCACTTAAGTCTTCTTGTCTGTGTGATCTGAAGACTTATTACACTTGAGGACTGTGAATCCTCCAGCCGGTTAGGCGTCGCGTTCTGAGCATCCAAGAGACATTGTGGATTGCCGGTGAACGAAGTCTATGAAGGTTTGGGAGTCTACCTTGAAGACTTACCAGAGTGATTGGGCGAGGTCTGTGTGACCTTATCTCAAGGGGAATACGGTGAGGACTGGGTGTCCTGAGCTGCATGTTCAGGACTGGGTGTCCGGGACTGTGTATCCTCAGGTTTAAATACCTAGCAGCCCTGACCAGATGTACAGTTGTCACAGCAACTGGAACTGGTCCAACACATCATTGTCTTCAACGAGTCACTGGTTTCATCCTTCCCTTCTCTTTACGTACTGTTACTCCTTGTGAAGTCATTGTATGATTGCACTATCTTTTATCTTCACTGAGTGACTGCGTGTTCTGTTTGGCTTCATAATATCTTCCTACCTGATCCTTACTACATTGCTGCTATTAGTCATTGTGCTTTCACTCTATTGAATACTTGACTATGGCTTGCCTAGTGTAGTCTACCTTCCGCTGCAGGGTAATAGGTTTATTTCTATCGTTTGTCTTCATAACTTCCATGTTTTGAAGACTTTCATAAAAATCGCCTATTCACCCCCCTCTAGTCGATATAACGCACTTTTAATTGGTATCAGAGCGAGGTACTCCCTTGTTCTGTGTGATTCGGTTTAACCACCTGGAGTTTTAGCTATGTCGACTGCAGGGATAATCAAAGTCTCCGCTGCGTGCCCCGTCTACGATGGAACTGAATATCCCTAGTGGAAGAATAAGATGCGCATGCATCTTGAAGCCATTGACGTCGACCTATGGTATGTCGTCAAGAACGGCGTTCCCAAGGCTGGAGAAGGTGTCACTGTTGCTGACGTCAAGAAGTTCATTCAACTGGACTCTACTGCCAAGAATATCATCTGTGGTCATCTGACCAAAGGACAGTATGTCCGCGTGAGTGCTTTGGAAACATCTAAGCTAGTCTGGGACTGGCTCTCCAAAGTCAACGAAGGCGTCTCAACCCAGAGAGATCAGAGAATCAGTGTCCTTCGCAACCTCTTCAACCGCTTGAAGAGAAATGACAAGGAGAATGTCCAGCTCACATTTGATCGACTCACTGACATCACGAATGAGCTTCAAGCCCTTGGTGCTACTGAGATCACCAAGCATGAAGTCGTCAAGACACTACTGAGATCACTTGACAGTTCGTTTGACACCCTAGCCCTGATGATTCAAGAACGTCCTGATTTCAAGACACTCGATCCGTCTGACATACTTGAGAGGCTCAACACACATGAGTTTCAGCTTTCTGAGAAAAGAGATATCTACGGTCCAAACTATGGGCGAACTCGTGCCTTGAAGGCAAAAGTTGTCTCCTCATCTGAAGAAGAATCTGACAGCAGTTCTGATGATCCTGAAGACATTGGAAGGGAACTTGCTATGCTTGTGAAGAAGTTCCAAAAATTCACCAAGAAGAAAGGCTTCAAAAAGTCTTCTTGATCAAGCTCAAGGAATGATGAAGCTTCTGCTCATGACTACAAGAAGAAAACATGTCACAAGTGCAAGAAACCTGGCCACTTCATCTCTGAGTGTCCACAGTTGGACAATGAGAACAAAAAGAAGAAGAAGAGCAAGGAATATGACTCTGACGACAAGAAGAAGAAGAAATACTCAAAGTCTTCTTCAAAGTCTTCATCACACAAGAAGAGCTCATCTAGCAAGGCACGTGCGTTTGTTGGCAAGGAAATGGATTCAGAGGAGGAGTCTGCTTCTGAGGAGGCGGAGGTGGAGTCTGAGGAGGAGTCCGATTCTGGCGTTGCAAGTCTGGCTACAGCATACGTTGCCAAGTCCATCTTCAACACTGAAGACAATGACTTCATCACCGGCACCGATGCAAATGACAAGGACCACTCCGCTCCTACCTACTACTTCATGGCACGCGGTGCCAAGGTAAACACACGCACTACTCACTATCAAACATCTAGTGACGATGACTCTGATTGTGGCTCAAAACCCAGCTACAAAACACTTGCTAAAATTGCAACTGAACAACAAAAAGCCATGGAACATATTCAAAAACTGTTAGACAAAAGCGATGATCTATTAGGCGCTGAAATGACTCGTTCTGAGTCCTTAATTGAAGACATAAAAAATCTTCATGTTAAGTATGAGGAACTTGAAAGTCGTCATGAAACGCTGTCAACAACTCATGAAAAGCTTTCCTATGATTATCTTCAAAGGAAGCAAGATCTTGAGAAATTGAGAGCGGCTCATGAAGATCTTCAAAAGGAAAATGAGTCACTTCGCTCCAAACAGGTCAGTTCCGCTCAGGAAGGATTTGAACCACCATGTCTTAAGTGCATTGAGCGTGATAATGCTACTACTGTTGCTGAATGTTCTACTGCTGCTACTGTTGCAATATCTTCAACTGTTGATGTGGGAACTAACCCCTCTGCTGAGGATTCCACTGCTATTGCTGATGAGAATGCTAGGTTGAAGACATTGCTTGAAACAGGGATGTACAAAAGTCTTAAAGGGCATCAGACACTATGTGATGTCCTCAAAAAGCAGATCTTGAACCGAAACCCAAGGAAAGAGGGTGTTGGGTTTGTAAGGAAAATGAATGCTGATGGCTCTTACTAGAAACCTGAGCAGTACCCCAAAACCACATGGGTTGCTGCAAAGGAATCTTCAGCAGATCTATCCAATCTACCTGGCTTCACTTGTGCAAACCCCATTGTCATTGATGAATCCTTTGATGCAAACTATAAACTGTTTAAGAATCAGAATGGTGAAGTGTTTGCCAGGTACATTGGTACTAACTGCAGGAATGGACCGCCTATGAAGAAGATCTGGGTTCCGAAAAAGTGTCTGGAGAATCTTCCTGTGAATGTCATCATGACACCACACGTGAAGAAGACAAACCTCAGACCACAGGCTTCATACGGTCCAAAGGCTTCATACAGATAGAGGACTCACCTGAGTCGCACTAACGCAAATGTTTTGCAGGGAAACCATACTCAGGCCTATGAATATGAGCGCGGTTCATCAAACCGCCATGTTCATAAGACCAAGAACTATTCTGCATATTCTTATGAGTACTATTGTCCGCCTGCAAGACTTTTTGCTAGGGCTCCAAAGCCAAAGTTCTCAGACGCTACACTTAGACTTATTGCTTCTAAGCCACCCTTGAAGATGTGGGTGGCTAAGAAAGCTTAACTCTCTTTTGCAGGGAAAGGTCTCCAGCAGAAAACCAAAATCGTCTGACGCTATTGTTGGGGACCTTAAACATCTTGTAGGGCGCAAGATCAAATGCCCGAATGGTCTTACTATGTACTTCGTTCCTGAATCGCTTGCTACTCTCCCTATCAGTCCTAATCTGGATCTAAGCTTTCATAACCCACTGGTTCATCAAATGTTTTTGCTTCACAATTCTCTTCGTGAAGCCTATCCCCCTAATTGCACTATAGGGTACGACACCAGCGTCTTCAGAATGGATTATTGATAGTGGGTGTACCAACCACATGACTGGCAAATGAAGCCTTCTTATGGACTCAACCTTACGTCCATCCGACAAGAGTCACATCACATTTGCTGACACTGGTAAAAGTAAGGTATTGGGTCTAGGTAGAGTTGCAATCTCAAAGGATCAACACATGGATAAAGTCATGCTTGTTGAATCCCTTGGCTTCAACTTAATGTCTGTCTCAATGCTTTGCGATTTGAACATGATCGTAATATTTTTGGAAAATATCGCTGCCTTGTACTAATGGAATCTGACAAGTCTCTAGTGTTTGAATGGTATCAAAAAGATGATTTGTACGTGGTAGATTTTTTGGCAGGACCACAACTTGCCGTATGTCTTCTAGCAAAGGCTTCAGAATGCTGGCTCTGGCATCGGAGGCTAGGGCATGCTGGCATGAGGAACCTCCACACCCTTGCAAAGAAGAAGCATGTCATAGGCATCAAGGGCGTTAAGTTCAAGAAAGATCACTTATGCGGTACCTGTGAAGCAGGGAAGATGACGAGGGCCAAACATCCCTCGAAGACAATCATGACAACCACTCGACCCTTCGAACTGCTCCACATGGATCTTTTCGGTCCCACTCATTACTCAACTCTTACTACTACTGCTTGCCTCTATGGCTTTGTTATTGTTGATGATTATTCTAGATATACTTGGGTGCACATAATCCTCTACAAGACTGAAGTGCAGGATGTCTTCAGACGCTTCGCCAATCGAGCAATGAACAATTGTGGCGCCAAGATAAAGCACATCAGAAGTGACAATGGCACTGAATTCAAGAACACTGGCCTTGATACATATCGTGATACCTTGGGCATCACACATGAATTCTCAGCCCCATACACCCCACAGCAGAATGGCGTCGTCGAACGCAAGAACAGAACACTCATTGAGATGGCTCGAACGATGCTTGATGAATACAAGACTCCAAGAAAATTCTGGCCTGAAGCCATTGATACTGCATGCCATACAATCAATCTTGTTTATCTCACAAGCTTCTGAACAAGACATCTTATGAGCTCCTTACTGGCAAGAAGCCAAATGTCAGTTACTTCAGAGTATTTGGTGCCAGGTGCTGGATCAAGGATCCACATCACACTTCAAAATTTGCACCAAAAGCACATGAGGGTTTTATGCTTGGATATGGAAAGGATTCGCACTCCTACAGAGTCTTCAATCTCTTTCATTACAAAGTGGTTGAAACAGTGGATGTGCGGTTTGATGAGACTAACGGTTCACAAAGAGAGCACCTCCCAAATATGCTAGATGAAGTTCCATCCAGCGAATCAATCAAGCTTATGGGAATCGGAGAAATCATACCCTCTGAAGCTCAACCTAAAGAGGAACTTATCACTCTGCACCTGATCAACCTGAAGACAATGCTTAGCCTGAAGACAATCCCACTAACAATGACAATGATCAGCAAGAGCAAAACCTTCGCCCTGTACATCCTCGTGTTGCCAATGAAGTGCAGGTTGAGAGAATAATTGACAGCATCAATGCACCTGGTCCGCTCACTCGATCGAGGGCAACTCAGTTGGCAAATTTCTGTGGGCACTTCGCATTCGTCTCAATAACAGAACCCAAGAAAGTTGAAGAAGCCTTCATGGAACTTGAATGGATTCAAGCTATGCAAGAAGACCTTCAACAGTTTCAGCTGAATAATGTATGGGAACTGGTTAAGCGTCCTGATCCTCGGAAGCACAACATAATAGGCACCAAATGGATATACCGCAACAAGCAAGATGAGCATGGTCAAGTTGTCAGAAACAAAGCTCGTCTCGTTGCTCAAGGATATACTCAAGTGGAAGGCATTGACTTCGATGAAACATTTGCTCTTGTGGCTAGACTTGAAGCCATACGCATACTGCTGGCCTATGCAAATCGTCACAACATACTTCTATATCAAATGGATGTGAAGAGCGCCTTTCTCAATGGCAAGATTGAAGAAGAAGTGTATGTTGCACAACCGCCTGGCTTTGAAGATCCAAAACATCCTGACATGGTATACAAGCTCAACAAGGCACTGTATGGCCTCAACAAGCCCCTCGGGCCTGGTATGACACACTCAAATACTTCCTGAAGAGCAAAGGCTTCATACCTGGTTCCCTAGACCCCACTCTCTTCACGAAGACATATGATGGTGAACTGTTTGTGTGCCAAATATATGTGGATGACATTATCTTCGGCTGCACCAATCAGAAGTACAGTGAAGAGTTTGGATATATGATGCAAGAGCAATATCAGATGTCCATGATGGGAGAGCTGAAGTTCTTCCTCGGTCTCCAAATATGATAGCAATGCAACGACATCTTCATATCTCAAGAGAAGTATCTCAAATATTGTCTGAAGAAGTTCGGTATGCAAGACTGCAAAGGCTTCACGACGCCAATGCCAGCCAAGCATCATCTGGGTCCCGACGACAATGGTAAAGAGTTCGATCAAAAGGTATACCGCTCCATGATTGGTTCTTTGCTTTATCTATGTGCATCTAGGCCAGATATTATGCTTAGTGTTTGCATGTGTGCTCGATTCCAAGCGACACCAAAGGAGTCGCATCACTTAGCTGTGAAGCGAATTCTTCAATATTTGGCTCACACCCCAACTCTAGGATTATGGTATCCAAAGGGCTCAGAGTTTGATCTGGTTGGATTCTCGGATGCTGATTATGCTGGTGACAAAGTGGATCGCAAGTCTACATCAGGCACATGTCACTTTCTGGGACGATCACTTGTATGTTGGTCTTCAAAGAAGTAGAACTGTGTATCTCTCTCCACTGCTGAATCTGAATACATTGTTGCTGGATCTTGCTGCGCTCAGCTTCTGTGGATGAAGAAAACACTCAAGGACTATGTCATTCATCTGAAGCAAGTGCCACTCTACTGCGACAACGAAAGCGCCATCAAGATTGCCAACAACCCAGTTCAGCACTCGAAGACAAAGCACATTGAAATTCGTCATCACTTTCTCAGAGATCATGTTGTGAAGGAAGATATTGATATCATACACGTCAACACTAAAGAGCAATTGGCAGATATCTTCACCAAGCCCTTGGATGAGAAGAGATTTTGCAAGTTACGGTGTGAGCTAAGTATCCTGGAATCCTCAAATGTCCTGTGATCAGGCACACATCCTAACACTTATGCATATTGATGACTTAGATGTGCAACACACGAAGTAAAGTATATCTTCAATCAATGAAGACATACATTCTAAGTGTGAATACATTAATGTGGAATTTGACTTCGGAGCGCCACAATAATTGTGCGCCGTGTCTGGGTCTAATACTTCCTATACGGTGGGTAACGCCACCACCAAATGTTCTGTTTGAAGTGTTTCACTCATGGCGTTACATTTGCTATGTCTTCACATTTGGTATTGGCTTCAATCTCAACATATCTTCATGATTATCTTCACTATGTTGATTGTATAGATATATATATATATATATACTAGTGTTCTGTCCTCTACAGCATTCACTTATAGCTATGTCTTCTTGTTGAATCTTTTGAACTAAGTGAATGTGATCGGACCCTAACCTCTCTATGCTTTCTATCTCAAACTCTATCTCTCCAAATCATATGCATTCTATTGAAACTGTCGAATGTCTTCTCTGCGTCCTTGTCAGCACAAGATACAGAGACAACCATTAAGTCCGTTTTCAATGCTCATTCCTCCACCTGAAACCCGGAGAAGTGGGAACGACCACCCGACAATCCAGGTGTGCGTGGGACCTGGAACAAACCCCAATATGCTGCATGATGGCCACGTGTTCCTCAGATGCGAATCGCTAGGGGCACCTATATAATAACGCAGTGCCGCCCCTGTACCTATAAATACACACCTCACAGCAGTCATTATCTCTTCTTCCACTCTCGCATGAACCCTAGCGCCACCGCTAGCCCTCGACGACGCCGGCGACGAAGCGCTTCGCTGCCGCAACCTCTCCGACGCCGTCTTCACGCCAACCGCGGACATCGTCTTCTCCGCCGTCGCCGTAGGTGTCCTCCGTCGCCAAGTTAGGGCACGGACGATCGAACTGCTCGGCCTCCTCTTCCACTCCGTCTAGCAGTTCTTCGTGTGGTAAATAAAACCTCCTTTTTACGGCCTCTTTGATCCTATAGCTTTATCACTTTCTACCACAAGCAGTTTCTATTCACACAAGTTGGATCTCTTTCATACTGCATCTCATAACATGCCTAGTATATTCACTTATGCTTCACAAAGTAGTTAGATTCCTCACTTGTACTGATCCGTGGATTCGTACAAATCTGGAACCAACTCCTTATCTATGAGTGAATGTCTTCGCACGATGAGGTCAATGTCTTCTAAACTGATTTATCTTCAAATCTTCTGAGAATGCATATGACCTCTTCCCCTTCCCTTGCACCTTAATGCTGTCACAGGTACATGTCTGTGGGAGAATCCCTTGGTTCTCATAGTCTGCATTCATTTGCAGAATTCTTACAGCATCACATAAATTCTCCTGAAGCCAGTTCCTGTTTGTCCAGCAAGCGAAAACCTTTGAAGCCTCTGAACGTATTGAAGCCTTTCAGATTAAGGTTCATGGCTTCAGAAAAATCAGCAAGGAAGGGTGGCAGAAAGCGTCGAGGAGAAACATCAAGAGATCTGCCCGATGACCTCTCATAGCTGTACAAGACAGATCCTGAAGAGGATTACAATCAGCGCAAGTCGCGAATCCAATGGATTCGACGCTATTGGGCAGAACAGTGGTTCAAGTACAGATTTGTGACCAAGGAATATGCTGAAAAGAATGCCATCAAGCGACCATGGGGAGACATCCTATACAAAAATCTTCAACCCAGGACCAGAGATGAAGCCATTGAACAAGGCTTCTATCCCTGCATGGTCCATGGACCACAGCCTGCCGATGCTGACCCATCGTCCCTGCTATGGTGTCGTGACGACAATCTATTTAAGCGCAACTTCCAGTTTGCCCAGAACTCAGTGAAGCAGAACAAGAAGACTTTGGGTTTAGATTTCATCCCTGGTCCCTCTGCTCCCCGTGCCGATGGAACTCGCGAAGCTGAACCCAATCTTCTTGGGCCCTTCTACAATCTTGAAGGCCTCATCACTCACATCGTGGTTCAAGGGACAGCCATGAATGAGCCTGCAGATGATGCTGAATCAGATGAAGCGCCTGCAGCGCTGAAGCCAAAGAAGCTGAAGCAGCCAAAAGCTTCAAAGCCAGCCTCTGCACCAAAAATCTCATGGGCGAAGCCACTGGCAACTGCACCTCCTGAAGACAGTGTGCAGTATGAAGATTTGTCACGCATCTCCAAGCCCCAGAAGGTCAAGATGCCTCTGCCACACACCGGCCAAGAGCTAACAGTTACGGCCATTCTGCGCAATGATGTCATTGATCTATCAAGTGATGAAGATCTTGCAGATGACGCTCTTGAGCAACTCATCAAGAGCAAAGAAGAAGCAGAAATCTTCAATGATCTGCCTCTCTTTGATGTAACAATCATCCACAACTTCATTGATGAGTGGTTTGACACGCCAAACATCAGCTTCGAAGATCTGCAACTACCCATTGGCCTCAGTGTCGCCTTCCATGGCGCCATTGCTTTAGAGCTAGCCCTCGCTCAGCGCATCATCGAACTGAAGCAAAAGATTGACTATGAAAAGGCTCAGTTCAAGAAGCATATGGCCAAGCTTAGCGTGCAAGAGGTGAAAAACTTCAAGATTACGCTGCACGAGCTCAAAGAAGCCTTTCTCAAGAAACGCGCAGAAGCTCAGGGTTCTCAGGAGCGTATGAAGAACCTGGCTGACAAGTGTGTGCAAGGCTACAACGAAGCTGAGAAGCGCAAGGCCCTTGGGCGTCCGGGCATTGATCCTAGGATGGCTGCTAAGCAGAAGAAGAAGCCCATTGTGACCGAACCTCTTGCACCAAGGAAGGAAGCAGATCCTAGTGTCTTCCCAACTAGAATGACTGGCTCGAAGCCAAAAAGCCGGTCAACCGCTTCAGAACTGAAGAAGACGAGGACTGCTGAGGCTGAAGCCAGGAAGAGGAAACATCCTGAAGCCTCTCCTACTGCCCCCTCCAAGAAGAAGAGGAAGACCAAGAAAGAACGGGCTGCTCCCACAGAGCCTTTGATTGTTGAACCCATTTCCATGGTTCGTCCTGACGCTGAACGCCAACTGACAATCCATGAGCCTGCTTTCATAGAGGCTCATGAAGCTGAAGACTTTCCAGCAGCTGATCCCATCGCTGCTGACGACATTGGTCACCATGACCATGTAGAAGATGGTGCAGTCCTTCCTCAGCCCGAGCACAGCGAACTCATCAGCATTGGTCGTCCTCTGACGCCAATTGCTCAGGATGCTTCATGGGCTGATCGCCCACAAGAGGAAGAAGACTTTGAGGCCCAGCCAACTCCAACTACACAGGCGTCGCCTGCGTTGCGCAGGCTTCGCAAAGGACCAACGCCTCCAGTCTCTGCGTCTGAAGCTAAAGCTGCTGAAGACATTCCGGCTGCATCAGCCGATGAAGAAGAAGTCCCACAAGCTGCTACTCCCCTGTCCCACCAAGAAGCGGTTCTCGAGGAGAACGTGGTTGTGACCGACCCTCCAGCTCATCAAGTGGAGGTTGATAATCTTGAGGCTGCCACCACCAACACCAATGAAGCCACTGACGTTATCATGGCTGAAGCTAATGTGGAGCCCTCACCAACAAAAGCACCAGAAGTCAGTGAAGCCACTGATCCCACTCCTTCTGTTCCTGCGCCTGCTGCCAGTCCTTAGTTCGACTATCATGATGAGCACAGGCCTCAGGTACAGAAGCCAATCCAAAGATTGCCCAGGTTCCCAGGTCCTACATCAGCACCTGGATCCTTCAATATCAATGGCTTCAGAGCAGACAACACATTCTTCAATAGCTCCAGGAACCCCTACTCAAGGGAAAGAATATCATCTGATCGGTTCTGGAGCTATCCGCGGCGAAGCTATTACTCCTGCATTCTATACAATCAAGGTCGCATCTTTCCACACAAGCATCTTGACATTGAAGCAATAGCTGGTCTGCCCTGTCTGGAAGAAGCTCTGGATTGCTTCAAAGAGGTTGGATTGCTGCCGTTCATCACTGACCAAGAGCATTGGAATGAAGAGTTGCTGCTCCAATTCTATGCCACACTTCACATCCGCGGGTATAACAGAGATCCGAAGACTTGGGTCCTGGAGTGGATGACATGAAACGTTCATCATGAAGCCAAAGACTTTGACATCATTGAGCTCACTGGTCTACCCACTCCCGGCGATCCCTACGAATCTGGCTGTCAACTTCACAGTGAAGCTGTGGAGAGCATCTTTCAGAAGCCTGAACCTAACATGAGTCAGATGCTTAGTATGATGAAGCCATTACCCCAAGATGCTGCATATCCCAAAGAGTTCTTTGTTGAAGACCTAGAGTATCTGCCAAGGACTATTTATCACATCATAAGGCGAACTCTCTGGCCCATCAAAGGGCACTCTCCACATGCCAAGATGGAAGGTGCAATGAAGACTTTGGTCTTCTATATTCTTCATGGAAAATGCTTCAATGCACAGGACTTCTTCATTCGCCAACTTGCTGCATCAGGCTCTGATCTGTTTGGCTTGAAGTTCTACGCCCCATGGGTAATGCGGCTGATCAAACTTCACTCCGCTATCTCATATCAGCCATCTGCTCGCAATCATCGGATTTTTCTGCCTGATGTGGATATGTCTATTGAAGCCATCTATCCTGAGCCTGCCAAGGAACCTCTAAGTCTTCAGAATGCAGAGCATCAAAAATTTTCTCAGAACATTAAAGGAGTTCAAGCAGTCACTCGTGTGTATCCTCTGGCTGGCACTACACGTGCACCGCATCCTGCTCTCACTGAAGCCACTAACAGTACAACTGCCCCACGACCCAAGAAGTGCACTCGTGTTCTCAATGATCGAGAGCTTCTTATGGCTCTTCATCAGAAACATGATAGGCATCATGACTGGCTGAAGCGTCAAATGCAAAGCCTCTTGGTGGATGTTAATCGATTCACAATCTTGCCACCAAGAATGCCTTTGTTGCTCATGAAACCTCTCGACGCACATGGAAAGGGCTAACGCTGATGTGTTCTGAAGATGATCTTCAAGAGGATGGCTTCTCTGAGCGCTTCAAGTTTGACTCCACACCTCCTCGAAGGGCAGTGCTGCGACGAACTCCATCTCTTGAAGACTCTGAGTTCTCTTCCTCTGCTGCAACTGTAAATGCCAAAGTGATCGAGGATGACGACGAGGCTACTTCACCGTCGACACTGCTCCAAGCTCTTCTGCACCGCCGAACACCACCAACGACCCTGCTGCTTCACCTACTCTTCATGGGAACGAGTAGAGGCTCTATGTCTTCAAAGCTTTTTGGTCCTTACTGACAAAAGGGGGAGAAGCATATGAGTTTAATAGTCTTCAAGCGGGTCCATATGGGCGGGTGCTTCATATTTTGCTTCGTGTTTACAACTCTCGTTTTCATACATTTGGTTCTTTGAGTTGTAACACTTAAACTCGATGGTCGTCAGCTACCTATTTGCCATTTTGTGATGCGATGATAAATTCCGCATGTGCGACGATAAATTCCGCACTTAGATTATTTTGCAGACGTCCATTTTCCATTATGCATGTCATTATCTTCACATACCTTCACATGCATAGTGGATTGTCATCATAAGTTGAAGAGGATCTCCACAAGCACAACCTGCCACGTGCATTTGCATTCCAAAAGCAAACTACTTATATGCACATCTTCAGGGGGAGCCCTTGCAACTTATGAAGACAATTCCTTATCCTTTACAATTTCACATATTATATTCCCCGTTGAAAACTTCAACTAGTTTGTCATCAATCACCAAAAAGGGGGAGATTGTAAGTGCATCTAGTGCCACCCCTAGTTGGTTTTGGAGTATTGACGACAAACCTAGTTGAGGGACTAATGTGTTTGTGAGAATTGCAAAATAAAACAGGTAGAAGTCCCTCATTGATTCGGTTTTCCTACCAGAGACGACCCCTAAAAATGTATGAAGACATTGATGTCAAAGGTGGTATATGAAGATATTCACATTGAAGACTATGACAAGAGAAGACATCGCATGAAGCCTATGGAGCTCGAAGACTTAGATCTTTCATAGTTCTTTTTCTTCTTCTTTGTTGAGTCATAGGAACCACCGTACTGTTAAGTGGGGTCCAAGAGAACCATTCAGAATGACTGAAGTGATGCTTAACCAAAACCTATGTCTTCGAGTGAAGACTATGAGAGTGAATCCTGTCCAGAGTCGGACAAGTCAGCTTTGCTTGTAGCCCAAGTAAAGTTGCCGTGTGAGTTTGAAATCTAACCGTTGCAACACGTGTCAGTTCCTTAGTGACCCAGGGTCATTTCGGACAAATCAGGTCAGGTTGCCTAGTGGCTATAAATAGCACACCCCCTACAACCAAAAATGGTTGGCTGCTCAGAGTTAGTATACGGCTTTTGTCGTTTGAGAGCAACCCACCTCGAAGCTTTTGAGAGAGAATTCCTTGCGAGGATAAAGCCCTAACCACCCAGAGCCAAAGAGAATTAGGCATCACTTAAGTCTTCTTGTATGTGTGATCTGAAGACTTATTACACTTGAGGACTGTGAATCCTCCAGCCGGTTAGGCGTCGCGTTCTGAGCATCCAAGAGACATTGTGGATTGCCGGTGAACGAAGTCTGTGAAGGTTTGGGAGTCTACCTTGAAGACTTACCAGAGTGATTGGGCGAGGTCTGTGTGACCTTAGCTCAAGGGGAATACGGTGAGGACTGGGTGTCCTGAGCTGCATGTTCAGGACTGGGTGTCCGGGACTGTGTGTCCTCAGGTTTAAATACCTAGCCGCCCTAACCAGACGTACAGTTGTCACAGCAACTGGAACTGGTCCAACACATCATTGTCTTCAACGAGTCACTGGTTTCATCCTTCCCTTCTCTTTACGTACTGTTACTCCTTGTGAAGTCATTGTATGATTGCACTATCTTTTATCTTCACTGAGTGATTGCGTGTTCTGTTTGGCTTCATAATATCTTCCTACCTAATCCTTACTACATTGCTGCTATTAGTCATTGTGCTTTCACTCTATTGAATACTTTACTATGGCTTGCCTAGTGTAGTCTACCTTCCGCTGCAGGGTAATAGGTTTATTTCTATCGTTTGTCTTCATAACTTCCACGTTTTGAAGACTTTCATAAAAATCGCCTATTCACCCCCCCCCTCTAGTCGATATAACGCACTTTAAGTTAGGCTACCACCAAATCAAGATCAGAAATGGGGACATTCCTAAGACGGCTTTTGTCACTCGTTATGGTCAGTACGAGTACATCGTCATGTCCTTTGGTCTAACCAATGCTCCAGCTACATTATCCCGCTTGATGAACTCGATCTTCATGGAGTACTTAGATAAGTTCATCGTGGTTTACCTCGATGATATCCTTATTTACTTGAAGAACGATGAAGAGCATGCCGAACATCTTAGACTTGTGCTAGAAAAACTCGGAGAGCACCGCCTTTATGCCAAGTTCTCCAAGTGCAAATTTTGGTTACCAGAAGTGACCTATTCGGCCATGTGATCTCTGGTAAGGGCATTGCCGTCAATCCCGAGAGAGTTCAGGCCGTTCTTGATTGGACTCCGCCTGAAACAGTTAAGAAAGTTAGGAGTTTCCTTTGTCTAGCCAGTTATTGTCGCCGCTTCGTTGAAAACTTCTCCAAAGTGGCCAAACCTCTCACGGAACTTCTCAAGAAAGATAAAAAGTTTGAGTGGTCCCCACAGTGTGAGTATAGTTTTCAGGAACTGAAAAGACGCCTGACTTCTGCTCCCATACTTGTGCCACAGGATTTCACTAAAGACTTTGTTATCTATTGTGATGCCTCACGACAGGGACTAGGTTGCATTCTTATGCAAGATCGCCATGTGAGTGCCTATGCATCTCGACAGTTGCATCCACATGAGGAGAATTATCCTACACATGATCTAGAGCTTGCAGCCGTAGTCTATGCACTTAAGACCTGGCGACATTACCTTCTCGGTAAGCATTGCGAGATATACACCGATCACCAGAGTATCAAGTATATCTTCACACAAGAAAAATTGAACCTTAGGCAAAGGCATTGGTTGGAGTTGATCTCAGATTACGACCTAGGGATTACCTACACCCAGGCAAGGGAAATGTCATGGCTGATGCACTAAGTCGTAAGTCCTATTGCAATAATCTCATGTTGCAACAGGGCAAACCACTTCTCCATGAGGAGTTATGTAAGCTCAACCTTCACATTGCTCCTCACGGATTCCTTTCTACCTTGGTGGCAAAACCTACTCTTGTGGATCAAATCATCTCTGCTCAGAAGCAGGATACGGGAATTTTCCGGATCAAGAGAAACATTAACAAGGGAGTTGGTGGTAGTTTCTCTATAGATGATCGTGGTGTTGTTTTCTTTGAGAGTCGCTTGGTGGTTCCCAAGAATCAACATCTTCGACAATTAATCCTTAAGGAGGCGCATGAATCTCCTCTCACGATTCATCCCGGTAGTACTAAAATGTATCAGGTCCTACGCCAGGGGTTCTGGTGGACTAGGATGAAGAGAGAAATCGCTGAGTTCATTGCTAACTGTGACGTTTGTCGTCGCGTTAAGGCAGAACATCAAAGGCCTGCTGGCACCCTTCAGCCTTTAGCTATTCCCGAGTGGAAATGGGATAAAGTTGGTATGGACTTCATCACCGGCTTTCCCAGGACCAAGAGAGGGAATAATGCTATCTTCGTAGTCATTGATCGTCTTTCCAAAGTGGCTCACTTCCTACCTGTTCAAGAGAGTATCACTGTTAGTTAGCTTGCTGACTTATATATTTGTCGAATAGTGTCACTTCATGGTGTTCCACTAGATATCAATTCATACAGTGGTAGTCTTTTCACTTCTCATTTCTGGGAGAGTTTCCAAACTGCCATGGGCACCCATCTTTCCTTCAGTACCGCTTTCCACCCTCAATCAAGTGGTCAGGTGGAAAGGGTCAACCAAATTCTCAAAGACATGCTTAGAGCTTGTGTTATCTCATTCGGTATGGATTGGGAGAAGTGTCTTCCCTTCGCCGAGTTTGCTTATAACAATAGCTACCAATCTAGCCTCAAGAAAGCTCCTTTTGAGGTTCTGTATGGACGAAGATGTCGAACACCTTTGAACTGGTCAGAAACCGGTGAAAGACAATTCTTTGGACCGGATATGATCCAGGAGGCAGAAGAGCAAGTTTGCATCATTCGTGAGAATTTGAAAACAGCCCAATCTCGTCAAAAGAGCCAGTATGACCGTAGTCATAAGGAAGTGGTTTATGAAGTTGGCGACAAAGCTTACCTTCGGGTTACCCCTTTGAAGGGTTCCCATCGTTTCGGTATCAAGGGCAAGTTGGCTCCTCGTCACATTGGTCCTTTTCGCATTCTCGCTAAACGAGGAGAGGTTGCCTACCAGTTGGAACTACCCCCACATCTTTTCCGAGTACATGATGTCTTCCACGTCTCTCAACTCAGGCGTTGCTTCTCGGATCCCATCCGCGGAGTGGACCATGAAACGCTTGATCTCTAAGATAACCTCACTTATCGAGAGTACCCTGTTCACATTCTTGATCAAGCAGAGCGTGTCACTCGATGTCATAACATCAAGTTTCTCAAGGTTCAGTGGTCTCATCATTCCGAGAGAGAAGCTACTTGGGAGCGTGAAGATCGTCTTCGACTTGAATACCCCGCTTTCTTTCCGCCAACTCCTGAATCTTGGGACGAGATTCTTTCGAGTGGGGGCGAGTTATCACATCCCTAGTTCTGGTATGACCTAGGCTAGCCTTCATGTTTGCATCATGTTTAAATTTCATTGAAATTTGAAATGGGGATTTGTGAAACCCTCAGAATCATTCTTGAAATGACCCAAATAAAAAATTGCTCCAAAAAGGTCCAAGAAAATGCTCATGTTGCTCTCTGAAAATATTGGACAGAGATAAAAATCAAACCAACATTTTCAGGAGCTCATAAGTATTTATCTTGGGCATTTGGAATTAATGCAGTAATTATTTGCTTTGGATATATATTGTTATATATATAAAATATTGTCCAAAAATTATGCCAGTAGTTGAGGAGCTGAGGAATAATACCACTAGCCCCTGAAAAAATTGGCATAAGAAAATAAAATGGTTTAGTATTTTTATTAAACCAAACAAATGTCAGAAAAATAGTAAACAGAAAACAAAAAGGAGAGAGAGAAAGGAACCTCACCTGGCTTACCTGGCCCAGGAGAGAAGCTGGCCCAGCTGGCTGGCCAGCCCATCAGCCTCCCCATGTCGTCTTCCTCCTCTGCCAGGAGGACAAGGGCGTGTGCCCGATGCACGCACACGCGCGCCACCTCCACCCTGCTTGCTTGCCCCCCTCGACGGCCTAGACGCCTCTGGCATCGCCACGCACCCCTGGCTCTCCCTCTCTCTCGCTCTCGAGCATTTCCCCCTTCCCTGGACCTCTCTCTCCCACCCACCGAACGGGTTCGTCGTTGCCGCTCACCATAGTCGTGCCCAGCGTGCTCCCCTCGCCTCGCTGCTGTGTCCTAGAGCTCTGCCCCGTCGCCTTCTCCGTCTTCGTCAAGCCAAGCAATCGGGGACGCCCCGTGGAGCCGTCACCGCCGTCTTCTTCACCTCCGGCCGCCGGAGATCGTCGTCGCCGTTTCGCCCGCGTTGGACCTCCCCCGAGCTCGCTGAAGCCTCTGCCGGATCCGCTGTGAGCCCCGCCGTCGTTTCCCCCTCTCCATTTTGTCACTCGCGCGCCTTAGCCGTGCTAACCACCGGACCCGAGTGGTCGCATCACCGTGGATCCTCACCGTCGTCGCCAGAGCCACCGCAGCTCGCGCCCGTGCATGCCATCGCGCTCAGGAGCCTCCCAGAAGACCAAAACGTCCCTCCGCAGCCCCTGTCGTGCCCTGCAGCCACATCCCGCCCGGAGCCGCGCTTCGGCCGCCGCCTCGAGCTCGATTCCGGCGAGCTCCGGTCATCCCCGCCTCTCCTACTTGCCCCAGAAGACGCGGACGAGCCCTGGCTCCTCGCCCGTGGTCTCCGCGGCCCATTTGGTCACCGGAGGACCAAATCCGAGGCCCTACGCCGTGTCTGGCCTCGCCGGCGTCGAGTCGCCGGCGGGTTTGACCCCGCTGACCAGGGGTTTGACCTCCCCTGGCTCGCTGACAAATGGGCCAGGCCCCTGCTAATTTTAGTTAAGTGTTAGTTAAACCTAATTAGCCTGCTGACACTGACAGTGGGCCCTGGCGCCTTAATCTTTTAGTTAAATCAGAAATAACCCCCTGTTTAACTTGTGACACTGACGTGTGGACCCCACACGTCAGGTTTGACCTGGTCAGCCGCCTTTGACTTGCTGGCGCAATGTTGCTATCATGCTGACGCAGTAATGGTTTTCTGGATTTAAAATAAATCGGGAAAATCTAGAAATTGTTATAAACTTCAAAAATTCATAGAAATTCAACCGTAGCTCAGGTTGAAATAATTTATATATGAAAAATAATCAAAAAAATTCAATCTATCCATCTGTACCATTTTCATGCATGACAAACCAACCTATACATGCTGTATATATGAAAACATATAAATGACATATTTAAGAGCTTAATTTGGAGTTGCATTTGAACCCTTGGTTCAAATGGACTTCAACCAAATAAATGCTAGATGCATTAACTCAGACAACATCACATACTCATGCCATGTTCACTCATCATATTGTTGCATATACTTGTGTTTGATTTTCGACACCGTTCCTTCTCGATAGGTCCTGCTCCGGAGATCGATCCAGAGTACCTGTCAGTGGAGCAGTGCCCCCCTGTTGATCTACCAGGCAAGCAACCCCCCTTGTTCATTCTGATGCAATCCTACTCTCTTGCTCCTGCTCTCATTTACCGCATTAGGACAACAACGATTCAACTGCTACTTTATGCTGCGGTAGTTGAACCCATTCCTCTGCATGACCTGTCATTGCCACAGTAAATAGTTAAAACCCACCAGCATGTGTAGGAGTTGTTTGAGCCATGTTGTGTTCCTACCATGCCATGCCTGATATTGGTTAGAGTTGTGTCAGGTCTGATTCATCGGGAATGAATTGGAGTGTTACGATATGTTCCGGTGCTGAGAGTTAAGCGTGTGAACACGATTTGGTAAAGGTAGCGGTGAGAGGCCATGTAGGAGTACATGGTGGGTTATCTCATTGGGACCGTCCTTAAGAACTGAGTTCTGTGTAAGTTGTCCAATGACTAGCTACTACCACACATTGGGCTCCGGGCGCTCTAAGCTCTCTCGACTTATTAACCGCCTTGATCTCTGTCCAGGAGTTGCAAATAGTTTCTGGTATTTGTAGGTAGTGCTATTTTTCTACCGAGTGGCACCCGGCAGGGTGGACTTGGGACAGACTAGGCACACGTGGCCCGGTGTACCGAGTGGCACCCAGATGGTAGGCTCGGGAACCCTGTACACATCGTTTGGGGCCGTGAGTGAAACCCCGGCCAGATCTCCTTGCGGATGGAACCCGAATAGGCGATAAACCTGGACTAGAGTCTTGTGTGGTTAGTCAAGTGGTGGCCGACACCCTCGCCAGACTTCCGCTTGAAGCTTGCCGAGATACATGGCGTGTATATGGTGATAAGTGGTGAGAGCATGTGTGAAGAAGTACACCCCTGCTGGGTTATCATGATCTATTCGAATAGCCATCCATGTCCTCAGTTATGGACTTCTTGGATGCTTACGTGGTACATAGACAACTTAAAGTGGATACTCTAAAATGCTCAAGACAAGTGTGAGTTCTATGGATGGCCTTCTCGTAGAGATACGGGGATGAATCCACAGTAGTGTATTGATGTGGTAATTAGTAGACTCGTGTGCGCTGCCTCACCTCAAAGAAGTTTCTCGTTGTCGTAGAACAGGATAGCCACTGAGTCAAAGCTGGCTTGCTGCAACTAAACCCCACATTGCCTTCTTGATACTAATGCATGTATGATAGGATCTGATGTAAGTCTTGTTGAGTACCTTTGTACTCACGTTTGCTTTATTTTTGTTTTGCAGGTGAGACATCTGTCTCACTAGTAGTACCGCTTGGACTTCGACGAGTAGCTTGTTGCCTCAGTGATAACCCACAAGTATAGGGGATCGCAACAGCTTTCGAGGGTAGAGTATTCAACCCAAATTTATTGATTCGACACAAGGGGAGCCAAAGAATATTCTCAAGTATTAGCAGCTGAGTTGTCAATTCAACCACACCTGGAAACTTAGTATCTGCAGCAAAGTGTTTAGTAGCAAAGTAATATGATAATGGTGGTAGCGGTTGCAAAACTAATGACAGCAAAAGTAATGTTTTTGGTATTTTGTAGTGATTGTAATAGCAGCAACGGAAAAGTAAATAAGCGAGAACCAGTATATGGAAAACTCGTAGGCACCGGATCAGTGATGGATAATTATGTCGGATGCAGTTCATCATGTAACAGTCATGACATAGGGTGACACAGAACTAGCTCCAGTTCATCAATGTAATGTAGGCATGTATTCCATATATAGTCATACGTGCTTATGGAAAAGAACTTGCATGACATCTTTTGTCCTACCCACCCGTGGCAGTGGGGTCCTATTGGAAACTAAGGGATATTAAGGCCTCCTTTTAATAGAGAACCAGAACAAAGCATTAGCACAGAGTGAATACATGAACTCCTCAAACTATGGTCATCACCGGTAAGTATCCCGATTATTGTCACTTTGGGGTTAATGGATCATAACACGTAATAGGTGACTATAGACTTGCAAGATAGGATCAAGAACACTCATATATTGATGAAAACATAATAGGTTCAGATCTGAAATCATGGCACTCGGGCCCTAGTGACAAGCATTAAGCATAGCAAAGTCATAGCAACATCAATCTCAGAACATAATGGATACTAGGGATCAAACCCTAACAAAACTAACTCGATTACATGATAAATCTCATCCAACCCATCACCGTCCAGCAAGCCTACGATGGAATTACTCATGCACGGCGGTGAGCATCATGAAATTGGTGATGGAGGATGGTTGATGATGACGACAGCGACGAATCCCCCTCTTCGGAGCCCCGAACGGACTCCGGATCAGCCCTCCCGAGAGGTTTTTGGGCTTGGCGGCGGCTCCGTATTGTAAACCGTGGTGATTTCTTCTCTTCGATTTTTCTCTCCGAAAGCAAATATATAGAGTTGGAGTTGGCGTCGGAGGGTTTCCAGGGGGCCCACGAGGTAGGGGCGCGCCCCCACCCTTGTGAGAAGGGTGTGGGCCCCCTGGTCTTCATATTTGGCGAGGATTTTTTATTATTTTTTCTAAGACCTCCCGTGGAGATTCAGGTCATTCCGAGAATATTTGTTTTCTGCACATAATACAACACCATGGTAATTCTGCTGAAAACAGCGTTAGTCCGGGTTAGTTCCATTCAAATCATACAAGATAGAGTCCAAAACAAGGGTAACAGTGTTTGTAAAAGTAGATACGACGGAGACGTATCAACTCCCCCAAGCTTAAACCCTTGCTTGTCCTCAAGCAATTCAGTTGACAAACTGAAAGAAAGAAAGAAAAACTTTTACAAACTCTGTTTGCTCTTGTTGTTGTAACTATGTCAAGCCAGCATTCAAGTTTTCAGGATAAATAATAAATAACCACATTTGCAATAATTCTCAGGTCTCACAATTACTCAAGCATAATCAACTAGCAAGTCATAATAATAAATCTCGGATGACAACACTTTCTCAAAACAATCATAATATGATATAACAAGATGGTATCTCGCTAGCCCTTTCTAAGACTGCAAAACATAAATGCAGAGCACCTTTAAGGATCAAGGACTGACTAGACATTGTAATCCATGGTAAAAGAGATCCAATCATAGTCATACCCAACATAGATTAATAGTGATGAATGCAAATGACGGCTGTGCTCTCCAGCTAGTGCTTTTCAATAAGAGGGTGATGACTCAACATAAAAGTAAATGGATAGGCCCTTCGCAGAGGGAAGAAGGGATTTGTAGAGGTGCCAGAGCTCGGTTTTGAAATAGAGATAAATTGTATTTTGAGCTATATACTTTCATTGTCAACATAACAACTAAGAGATGGCGATATCTTCCATGCTAAACACATTATAGGCGGTTCCCAAACAGAACGGTAAAGTTTATACTCCCCTCCACCAACAAGCATCAATCCATGGCTTGATCGACACAACGAGTGCCTCCAACATACATCAGGTCCCAGGGGGAGTTTTGTTTGCAATTAATTTTGATTTAGTTTGCATAAAGCATGGGACTGGGCATCCCGGTGACCAGCTCAATAGGGTCTCGAGTACGACTATAGTACCAAAGCTTGGTGCTTCTACCAGTCAAGCAATTACCACGGGTGGATATTCAATAGAAATCCTACTTGAGTAGGTCAAACAGCGGGGATCTCTTAGTTCCAATGGCTGGATCTCAGAATCGCGTAGATGGGCGAGGAGCGGAGTCCACTCCTCTTGAGAATAACCCGCCTAACACGGAAGATAAGGACAGCCTTTGTTGATACATGAGCTATCCGAGCATACAAAACAGAATGTTTATTTGAAGGTTTAGAGTTTGGCACATACAATTTACTTGGAACGGCAGGTAGATACCGCATATAGGAAGGTATAGTGGAGTCATCTGGAATAACTTTGGGGTTTAAGGGATTTGGATGCACAAGCAGTATTCCCGCTTAGTATAGGTGAAGGCTAGCAAAAGACTGGGAAGCGACCAACTAGAGAGCGACAACAGCCATGTACATGCATTAAAATTAGTAAACATTGGATGCAAGCATGAGTAGGATATAATCCACCATGAATATAAATATCGTGAAGGCTATGTTGATTTGTTTCAACTACATGCGTGAACATGTGCCAAGTCAAGTCACTTAAATCATTCAAAGGAGGATTCCACCCCATCATACCACATCATAATCATCTCAATAGCATGTTGGCATACAAGGTAAATCATTATAACTCATAGCTAATCAAGCATGGCACAAGCAACTATGATCTCTAATTGTCATTGCAAACATGTTTATTCATAATAAGCTGAATCAAGAACGCGAGACTCATCATATTTACAAAAACAAAAGAGGTCGAGTTCATACCAGCTTTTCTCCTCTCAGTCAGTCCATCATATATCATCATAATTGCCTTTCACTTGCACGACCGAATGGTGTGAATAATAATAAGAGTGCACGTGCATTGGACTAAGCTGGAATCTGCGAGCATTCAATAAACAGGAGAAGACAAGGCAATATGGGCTCTTTGGTTAATTCAACAATAATGCATATAAGAGCCACTTCAACAATTTAATTATGGTCTTCTCCTACTGACCCCCAAATAAAAGAAAAGAAATAAAACTATTTACACGGGAAAGCTCCCAACAAGCAAAAGAAGATCGGGAAATATTTTTGGGGTTTCTTTTTAATTATTACTACTACAGCAGAAAATAAACTACTACTATTTTTTTGGTTTTTCTTAAGGTTTATTAAACACACAAGAAGAAAGCAGGAAAAAGAAAAATAAACTAGCATGGATATTACAGTGAAAAAGTATGAGCACCGACATCTAGCAATGAGTGTGAGTGAACATAAATGTAATGTCGGTGAGAAATACGTACTCCCCCAAGCTTAGGCTTTTGGCCTAAGTTGGTCTATGGCCACGGATGGCCTGGCGGATATCCATAATAATAGTTGTTGGGGTCGTACTGTGATGAGGAAGGATAGTTGGGATCATACTGATGTGCAGCAGTTATCGCCTGCTGAGCTGCAGCGTGGAGTCGAGCTGCCTCCACTCTCCTCTCGTACTCTTCTGCCTCCTCTCTGGTAATAACATATCTTCCTTTTGTCTATGAATCAAAGAAGGTAGGAGCAGGGAGAGTAACACGGAAAACACGTCTTTTATCAAAAATTAAGCGGTATAAGAGAGGTGATTCAGACCTCTCGACAATTGGTGTGAAGCCATAGAGTCATAATCTAAATATGCAGGGGGCAACTCCGTATCATCCTCACGAATGTCTATTTCAAGAAAATGAGCTAAGCGGGTTGCATATATTCCTCCAAAGAAATCTCCATTATGTCTATTATGATGCAACCTACGAGCTACAATGGCTCCCATATGATAAGATTTGTCTCCTAACACAGCACTCCTAAGAATGCTAAGATCAGGGACACACATGTGACATGCTTCATCCTTAGCATTTATGCATCTGCCAATGAAAAGAGCAAAATAATGTATAGCAGGAAAGTGAATGCTCCCTATGGTAGCCTGCATTATATCTCTAGATTCTCCCACAGTTATACTAGCAAGAAAGTTTCTAAATTCAGGTTTAGAGGGATCCCTAACACTACCCCATGATGGAAGTTTGCAAGGAGAAGTGAAATCCTCTAAGTCCATGGTATAAGATTTGTCATAAAGATCAAACATGAATGAAGGAGAATTACGCGAAGATGAATACTCAAACCTCCTCACAAATGAACTTGTGAGATCATGATACTGGGGGCATTTGTTAGCCTCAAAATCCTCAAGACCGGCATTGCGCAAATATGATTTGAATTCTTCTTTAATTCCCGCACGGTCCATAAAATTTTTTGACGGCCATTCGCAAGGCCGTACTGGAGCGTCTCTTGGTGGATCCTCGTCAGCATCGCGCATAGCAATCCTGGGTCCTTGCTTCTTAGAGGAACCACCTTGGAACATCTTCCTAAACATATTGTTTATCTCTGAAAAATTCTGAAATTTTTAGTAACTTCAAAATAAAAGTAACCAAACTCAATAAAACTGATAGCAACTACTCCTACAAGTGCCTAGAGCCTATATCAAGCATTAGAACTACTTGGAACCATATAAATTTGACATGCAAGCTCAAGAACATGGTCACCTATGCAGCAAAAATTTGCAAAGAATAAAGCACTAGAACAAAAACTAATTGGACCAATGGAGGAGTCACATACCAAGGAACAATCTCCCCAAGCAGTTTTGCGAGAGGTGCTTTGAGCAAGGAGATCGAAAATCACAGCAAAAGTGGCTGGAACTCGTGCTTGAGTTGGTTTTTCGGGTTTGTGTGAGACAGACGAAGAAGATGGGTGCTGGAATAAGTGGAGGAGAGCCACCATGGGACCACGAGGTAGGGGGCGTCCCTATAGGGGGGGGGGGCGCCCACCACCCTCGTGGCCAGGTGGCAGCTCCTCCCGCGGTAATTTTTGCACAATAAATCCTCAAATATTCCCGAAAAAATCATATAAAATTGGCATGGCATTCTGAGGACTTTTATTTTCGGGATATTTTTATATTGCACGGATAATCAGATAACAGATAGAAAAGTACTATTTTTACTTCATTTAATATAAATAACAGAAAGTATAAAGAGGGTACAGAAGTTTGTGCTTCTAGTTTCATCCATCTCATGCTCATAAAAAAGAATCCACTAACAAGGTTGATCAAGTCTTGTTAACAAACTCATTCAAATAATCATGAAACCGGAGAAATTTCGAATAACACTAAGTTACCTCAACGGGGATATGCACATCCCCAATGATAAGAATATCATATTTCTTCTTGACAATACGAAGAGGAAATTCAAAACCTCCAATTATAATCGATGGAAATTTTCTAATAGAATTGATACTATGAACTTGAGGTTGTTTCCTCGGAAAGTGTACCATATGCTCATTACCATTAACATGAAAAGTGACGTTGCCTTTGTTGCAGTCAATAACAGCCCCTGCAGTATTAAGAAAAGGTCTTCCAAGAATAATAGACATACAATCATCCTCGGGAATATCAAGAATAACAAAGTCTGTTAAAATAGTAATGTTTGCAACCACAACAGGCACATCCTCACAAATACCGACATGTATAGCAGTTGATTTATCAGCCATTTGCAAAGATATTTCAGTAGGTGTCAACTTATTCAAGTCAAGTCTACGATATAAAGAGAGAGGCATAACACTAACACCGGCTCCAAGATCACATAAAGCAGTTTTAATATAATTTCTTTTAATGGAGCAAGGTATAGTAGGTACTCCGGGGTCTCCAAGTTTCTTTGGTATTCCACCCTTAAAAGTATAATTAGCAAGCATGGTGGGAATTTCAGCTTCTGGTGTCTTTCTTTTATTAGTAATGATATCCTTCATATATTTAGCATAAGGATTTGTTTTGAGCACATCAGTTAATCTCATACGCAAAAAGATAGGCCTAATCATTTCAGCAAAGTGCTCAAAATCCTCATCATCCTTTTTCTTGGATGGTTTCGGAGGAAAAGGCATGGGTTTCTGAACCCAAGGTTCTCTTTCTTTACCATGTTTCCTAGCAACAAAGTCTCTTTTATCATAACGTTGATTCTTTGATTGTGGGTTATCAAGATCAACAGCATGTTCAATTTCTACATCATTATCGTTACTAGGTTGAGCATCATCATGAACATCATCATTAATATTTTTACTAGGTTCATGTTCATTACTAGATTGTGTTTCAGCATCATACATAGATATATCATTTGGATTATCAGGTGGTTCAGCAATAGGTTCACTAGAAGTTTGCACAGTTCTATCATTTTTCTTCTTCTTCTTTTTAGAAGAACTAGGAACATCAATATTATTTCTTTGGGAATCTTGCTCGATTCTCTTAGGGTGACCTTCAGGATACAAAGGTTCCTGAGTCATTCTACCAGTTCTAGTAGCCACTCTAACAGCATAATCATTTTTCTTACTATTCATTTCATCAAGCACTTCTTTTTGAGCCGTAAGTACTTGTTCTGCTTGAGTGGTAACCATAGAAGCATGTTTGCTAACAAGTTTAAGTTCACCTTTGATATCAGCCATATAATCACCCAAGCGTCTAATCATATAAGCATTTTCTTTTAATTGTCTACCAAAATAAGCATAGAAGTCATCTTGCTTAAACATAAAGTTATCAAACTCATCCAAGCACTGACTAGCAATTTTAGTAAGAGGGACTTCAGCTTTATCATATCTATAGAGAGAATTTACCTTTACTACCTGTGTCGGGATATCAGGATCAGGAGGTTCTTCAGTAAATAAATAATTGAGATCATATGTTTCTTCAATAGGCGGTGAATTAAGACCATGTATTTCTTCAATAGGAGGTAAATTCTTAACGTATTCAGCTTTAATACCTTTTTCTTTCATAGATTTCTTTGCCTCTTGCATATCTTCCGAACTGAGGAATAGAACACCTCTCTTCTTCGGAGTTGGTTTAGGAATAGGCTCAGTAATTGGAGCAGGAGTTGGCTCAGGAGCTGGCTCAGGAGATGCCCAATTATTTTCATTTGTCAACATATTATTCAATAGGATTTCAGCTTCATCCGGTGTTCTTTCCCTGAAAAGAGAACCAGGACAACTATCCAGGTAATCTCTGGAAGCATCGGTTAGTCCATTATAAAAGATATCAAGTATTTCAGGTTTCTTAAGAGGATGATCAGGCAAAGCATTAAGTAACTTGAGAAGCCTCCCCCAAGCTTGTGGGAGACTCTCTTCTTTAATTTGCACAAAGTTGTATATTTCCCTCAAAGCAGCTTGTTTCTTATGAGCAGGGAAATATTTAGCAGAGAAGTAATAAATCATATCCTGGGGACTACGCACACAACCATGTTCAAGAGAAATTAAACCATATCTTAGCATCACCCTTTAATGAGAATGGAAATATTTTGAGTAAACCGAGGTAACGTGATCTCTCATTATTAGTGAACAGGGCAGCTATATCATTTAACTTAGTAAGATGTGCCACAACAGTTTCAGATTCATAGCCATAAAACGGATCAGATTCAACCAAAGTAATTATATCAGGATCAACAGAGAATTCATAATCTTTATCAAGAACACATATAGGTGAAGTAGCAAAAGCAGGGTGAGGTCTCATTCTATCTCTAAGTGATTCTTTGTTCAATTTAATTAATAACCTCTTAAGCTCATATCTATCTTTGGACGCGAAAATAGCAGCAGAAGATTCCTTATCGAAAAGATAACCTTTAGGAATAATAGGCATGTTTTCACATCACTATCATCATCGTATTCAGATTCAATAATTTCTTTTTCTCTAGCCCTAGCAATTTGTTCATCAAGAAATTCACTAAGGGGCACAGTAGTATCAGACATAGAAGCAGTTTCATCATAAGTATCATGCATAACAGAAGTGGCATCATCAATAACATGCGACATATCAGAACAAATAGCAGAAGCAGGTGTAGCTGTCGCAAACTTACTCATAACAGAAGGTGAATCAAGTGCAGAGCTAGATGGCAGTTCCTTACCTCCCCTCGTAGTTGAGGGATAGATCTTGGTTTTTGGATCTCTCAAGTTCTTCATAGTGTCCAGCAGATATAAATCCCAAGTGACTCAAAGAATAGAGCTATGCTCCCCGGCAACGGCGCCAGAAAAAAGGTCTTGATAACCCACAAGTATAGGGGATCGTGATAGCTTTCGAGGGTAGAGTATTCAACCCAAATTTATTGATTCGACACAAGGGGAGCCAAAGAATATTCTCAAGTATTAGCAGCTGAGTTGTCAATTCAACCACACCTGGAAACTTAGTATCTGCAGCAAAGTGTTTAGTAGCAAAGTAATATGATAATGGTGGTAGCGGTAGCAAAAGTAAAGACAGCAAAAGTAATGTTTTTGGTATTTTGTAGTGATTGTAATAGCAGCAACGAAAAAGTAAATAAGCGAGAACCAGTATATGGAAAACTCGTAGGCACCGGATCAGTGATGGATAATTATGCCAGATGCGGTTCATCATGTAACAGTCATGACATAGGGTGACACAGAACTACCTCCAGTTCATCAATGTAATGTAGGCATGTATTCCGTATATAGTCATACGTGCTTATGGAAAAGAACTTGCATGACATCTTTTGTCCTACCCTCCCGTGGCAGTGGGGTCCTATTGGAAACTAAGGGATATTAAGGCCTCCTTTTAATAGAGAACCGGAACAAAGCATTAGCACAGAGTGAATACATGAACTCCTCAAACTATGGTCATCACCGGTAAGTATCCCGATTATTGTCACTTCGGGGTTAACGTATCATAACACATAATAGGTGACTATAGACTTGCAAGATAGGATCAAGAACACTCATATATTGATGAAAACATAATAGGTTCAGATCTGAAATCATGGCACTCGGGCCCTAGTGACAAGCAGTAAGCATAGCAAAGTCATAGCAACATCAATCTCAGAACATAATGGATACTAGGAATCAATCCCTAACAAAACTAACTCAATTACATGATAAATCTCATCCAACCTATCACCGTCCAGCAAGCCTACAATGGAATTACTCACGCACGGCGATGAGCATCATGAAATTGGTGATGGAGGATGGTTGATGATGATGACGGCGACAAATCCCCCTCTCCGGAGCCCCCAACAGACTCCAGATCAGCCCTCCCGAGAGGTTTTAAGGCTTGGCGGTGGCTCCGTATCGTAAAACGCGATGATTTCTTCTCTCTGATTTTTTTCTCTCCGAAAGCAAATATATAGAGTTGGAGTTGGCGTCGGAGGGTTTCCAGGGGGCCCACGAGGTAGGGGGCGCGCCCTAGGGGGGGCGCCCCCCACCCACATGAGAAGGGTGTGGGCCCCCTGGTCTTCATATTTGGCGAGGATTTTTTCTTATTTTTTCTAAGACCTCCCGTGGAGTTTCAGGTCATTCCGAGAATATTTGTTTTCTGCACATAAAACAACACCATGGTAATTCTGCTGAAAACAGCGTCAGTCCGGGTTAGTTCCATTCAAATCATACAAGATAGAGTCCAAAACAAGGGCAAAAGTGTTTGGAAAAGTAGATACGACGGAGACGTATCACTCAGCTATGATCTTGTACCCTTGGGAGGGACTTGTAGATAGTCAGGCTTCTCGGCCTTTTTCTTTTGTAGTTGTCTGTACTCAGACATGTAATGCTTTCGTTGCTTGTATGCTCTGAATGATGGGTCATGTGACCCCTATTTATATTTAATGCTATGTGGCTCTTCTGGGCCTTATTCTATATGAGTTTGTGTTATGTTGTGATGCCATGTTGTACAGCACATACTTGCATGTTATGCGTACGTGTGACGTGTATTGCTATGTGTGGGATCCGACAACCTAGTTGTTTATCCTTGGTAGCCTCTCTTATGGGGAAATGTAGTCTAGTGCTTCCAATGAGCCATGGTAGTCTGCTACAGCCCGGTTCACCGGAGTCCTGCTAGCCCAGCACTACTGCTCCGGAACACTTAGACTGGCCGGCATGTGATTCACTTCGTTCCTGTGTCTGTCCCTTCGGGGAAATGTCACGCGGTGACTTCCGGAGTCCTGCTAGCCTGCTATAGCCCGGATTCCCGGAGTCCTGTTAGCCCAGTTGCTACAGTCTGGATTCACACGCTGGTGACCGACATGCTCGATGTTGTTTCATGTATGCCTGTCCCTGTAAGTCAGTGCCACTTTGGGTTCACAACTAGTCATGTCGGCCTGGGTTCTCTGTCCTATGGATGCTAGTGATACTATCATATACGTGAGCCAAAAGGCGCAAACGGTCCCGGGCCATGGTAAGGCGACACCCGTGGGAATACCGTGCGTGAGGCCGCAAAGTGATATGAGGTGTTACATGCTAGATCAGTGTGACGTAGAATCGGGGTCCCGACATATGGCTTGTAATATTTGCTTTAAATTCCCTGGAATTTGCATTTTCCCTCCTATTTGCTTGCGCTCTACGTCGGTAGGGCCCGGCCCCGCGCATACCTCAACCGTTGTTAGCCCCGACCGGAAACCAGGACGGGACTAAGGAGTGAGGGGCTACGTAGCAAGTTAGGCTCCTGAGTCGCGATGCTCAGGAGTCCCCCTTAACACGCGAGCAACAAGTAGGGAAGGGGGGAGCAAAGGAGTGGATTGGTCGTTCTGCGTCGGCAGGGCCCGGCCCCGCGCATACCTCAATCGTCGTTAGCCTCGACCAGAAACCAGGACGGGACTAAGGAGTGAGGGGCTACGTGGCAAGTTAGGCTCCTAAGTCGCGATGCTCAGGAGTCCCCCTTGATGTTCAAACGGGTTTTCATACCTTGGCTCCGCTCGGGGAGGGGCGCGCAACGACCAGGTCCGTGGGACCTGGCTGGGTGGCGTGCGCTCGGGCATGGCCCGGGCGTAGCCCCCGTGTCCAGCCCCCTCGTGCGGTGCTCCCAAGGGGAGGCGTTGCGATGGTGCCAGACACTGAGCTCCGGGCTCCCTGAGGTTGGTACAGCCGTGGGCCGCCCTCAGTTGTTTATCACCAGCGCGGAGCATAACGCTTCCGTATGTGTACGGACATAGCCGCTCCTCGGCAGTGTCGTCAGCCAGCACGGAGCATGGTGCTTCCACTGGTACTTGGGAGGGGGGCTCCCCTCCGGGAGGAGCCCCCGGGGCGTGTACAGCCCCGTCCTGACACGTGGCCGACACGGTAGGGCTAGGAGAGGTGTATGTGGGCACTCGTGAACCAGCGCGGGACTCAAGAGGCCCTACCTCGAGGCGGGTTGCGCCTGGCTCTAGGCCTTTATCAATGGTGTGTTCCTGCAGGGTGGTTAGAATGCAAATGCTCTACGTCCTCAGGTCTCGGACCTCGAGCGAGCTCAGCCGCCACTGGTATGACAGGTCGCGATGCCGTGGGTCAAGGTCAGGGGTGAGGGCTGGAGAGCCAGTAGGAGCCCATGAGTCGCGATGCTCAGGTAGCTTCCCCCCCTTTTAATGTGCAAGAGCTTTGCATGAGAGCGGAGAAGTGTGCGATAAGCAGTAGATGACGATCATGGGAACCAGATTAAGCGCGGAGGAGCAAATTCATTTCAAGTAGATGCGGGAAAAGCAAACGCCGCTGGGCCAGGCCCGAGCAGCTTGGGGATGATGCCGCCCGAGGGGCGCCCCCAACAAGGTAGGTAAAGTGCGTAAGTAAAACGGATACGTACCGCGGGGATGGAACCATGCGACCTAGGAATGACGCGGCCCTATGGGCTCTCCCAGCTAAAAATGGAACTTGAAAGATGTCATCTGATGCCGTTGAAGATGAAGTGATGCCGCATAAGTGGGCGACGCGCGGTGAAGACGTCGACCCTCACGAGCCCCCAGGCCCAGGAGCCTCGGGAGGCTCCGGGGGCACAGGTAGGTCTTCGAGGGCCATCTCCACCTCCGCCAGGACCGCACAATGCCTGACCTCCTGAGCCTCCAGAATGCTCCTCAGCAGGCGTTGATGAGGGGCGACTGCGTTCGGCAGGCCGAAAGGCATGCGAACATAGCTGTGAGGTGGACCCTCGCAACACCCCACGCGCGAAGACCAGAGGCGCTCCTGAGACGTGGCTCGGTTGAGCCTTGGCACGTCGATGCAGACGCGCAGCCCACCATCGTCGCCTGGATGTGGGGCCACGGCGGGCAAGCGGTGGCTGCCGCGCATGACTCTCGACTCCTGTAGCTCCTGGGTGTTTCCTGCGATGAACTGCTGAGGGTTTGGTCTTCCTTGCCTCGTACCTTCCTGAGGGAAACGTGCCTGGAAGCACCCCTTCAAGTGGTGCCCGAGCGCCTCCCTGGTGACCTTGGCAAAGTCGGTGGCTCTCCAAGAAAGAGCCCCCGAGCCCTGCCTGAGGAGGGCGCCGGGCGCGCTTTCCTATGCGACAGAGGGTGGCGCTCCCTGAACGGGCGCGAATCCTGACGCAACGCCTCCGGAGGTGCCTGCCTCCTTATGGCTTGGGCCAGGCGAAGCCTTCTTCTTCTTAATGGTTGCCTCGGGAAGTCTTCCGCTCCTGTGATCCGGGTCTTCGATTGCTGCGACTTGGAACGCACACTCAAGTGAACACACCACGTCCCTTTCCTCACAGGGTACGGTGATGACTCCATCGCTTCCTGGCATCTTGAGGACATTGTAGCCATGGTGAGTCACTGCCATGAACTTGGCTAGGGCTGGGTACCCGAGGATGGCGTTGTATGGCAAGTGAATGTGGGCGACGTCGAAGTCAATGAGCTCGGTGCGGTAGTTGTTGCGCTGCCCGAAGGTGACTGGTAGGCGAACTTGCCCTATCGGAACGGTGTAACCATCAGTGACTCCTGAGAAAGGTTTGGTCGGCTGGAGCTGATCATACGGCACTTGGAGATTGTCGAACGTCTCGACGGATAGGACGTTGAGTCCCGCTCCGCCATCAACGAGGGTCCTGATGACCTGCACATTGCTGATGACTGGGGAGCAAAGCATTGGGAGAACTCCGGCCGTTGCCACGCACTCGAGCTGATCCGCTGAGCTGAATGTGATGGCGCATGCAAACCACCTGAGAGGGCACGCGGCCTCAAGCTTGGGGAGGACTGCATTCACCTCGTGAGCAAACTGCTTGAAGATGCGCTATGATGCTGGGGCCTGGGCGCCACCCAAGATGCAAGCGATTGCGCGCGGCTCCTGGAAGCCCCTAGCCCCCTCGTCTTGATGTTGGTCTTCATTCCTTCTTGGTGGTGGCGGTAGAGGAGGGAGGCCTGCGTTTCCGTGCGGGCAATTCTCACGAGGCTGATCCCTCCAACCTTCCTCGCGAGGCTGGTCCTGCCAGCGATCCTCGCGAGGTCGGTCACGCCACTCTTGGCGAGGGCCACGGTCTTCCCATCATCTTCCACCTCTTCCTCCTCCTCGGCCATAGCACCTGTTGTTACGCTCGGGGCGTCGGCCGATACGCCCATCTCACACGGCCCTGAGCTCTTGGCATTCGTTGGTGTTGTGGGTGTGAAGGTCATGGTACACGCAGTATCGGCTGCCCTTGGATGACTCAGGCTGATCCCTGCCTTGCTTGGTGTTTGGTTCCGCTGCGAGCACGGCAACTCCCTTACGCTTCACGTCCTTGGCCTTGGGCCTTTTCTCTTCTGGGTCGGCAGCCGGGAGCTCGAGGAGGAAGAGGCGTCCTTCCTCAACCCTGGCGCACTTGGTCGCCAAGTTGAAGAGCTCCAGGGATGTGCACAGGTCTTCATGGATTGCCAGCTCCTCCTTCATCTTGATATCGCGCACGCCGTCGGAGAAGGCTGAGATAATGGCTTCCTCAGTCACCCTGGAGATCTTGAGGCAAGCGTTGTTGAAGCGCTGGATGTATTTCTGCAGGGTTTCCCCTGGTTGTTGCTTGATGTGGCGCAGGTCGCTTATGGCCGGGGGCCGGTCGCGAGTGCCCTGGAAGTTGGCGATGAAGTGAGTGCGCATCTCGTCTCAGGAGGAGATCATGCTAGGAGCCAGGTTCAGGAGCCAGGTGCGGATGCCGTCCTTGAGCGCCATGGGAAACCAGTTGGCCATAACCTTTTCGTCTCCGTTGGCGGCTTTGATGCCCAGCTCGTAGAGCTGCAGGAATTCCGCGGGGTCCGCCGTGCCATCGTAGCGAGGGGGCAGATCAAGCTTGAACTTGCCTGGCCATGTGACGCCGCGTAGCTCGGGGCTGAAGGCGCGGCAGCCTGCTGTGGCCACCGACGCCCTTTGCTGGTGCTGGGCCTGCTCCTAGTGATTACCACGTGCCGCCGCTTGGAGCAGGCGGGGTCTCGGCGTGGAGGCGCAGGGACGCGATCTTGGCGCGCCGGTGCTGGGAGCGCGCGAGCACCTTCTTGGGGATGAGGTATCTCTTGGCAGCTCCCTTCTTGCCGCGCAGGCGCCGAACGTGGAGGGTCTCGCCCTGGGGCTACGCGCCTTGGAGCCAGGGCGCCTTCTTGGGGAGGAGGTGGCGGAGGCGCCTCCTGATCCTCGCCCCCTACGCGGAATGGAGGGCGGGGCAGCAATAGGGACAGCAAAGGAGAGCCCCCTACGGCGCTGACGAGCTCAATGATGCGGGCGAGCCAGTCCTCGTAGAGGTCGTCGATGGGGCGGTAGTGCAGGAGCTCTCTTGCCAGGAGTAGCGCGGCGTGCGCGGCCGTGGGGGCGCGACGGGCGTGGGACGACGAACCGGCTGGAGTCAGTGACGGGGTTGTGGTGCGGCCCTCCCGCCGCACCGAAGGATGCTGGGACGAGGCCTGCTGCTCGTTCCCCACTGGGCCGATGGCGGCGTTGACGGCAGGCGATGGGGAACGACGAGGGCGTCCGCCGACGGGCGCCGTCTGAGCGATGCGGGTGGCGAGAGCAGCCCGGTGCTCGGCGCGAGCCCGACGAGCGTCAGCCATGGACATGACGGAAGATCACGCGTGAACAGCGGAAGAAAGATTCCGGCGCACCCCTACCTGGCACGCCAAATGTCGGATTTCGGGTTCCAGCAGACCCTTAAGGTTCGAACTCTGGGGTGCGCACGGAGATCTTTCCCCTACCGACTCGTGCTTCTATGGCTCGCAAGAAATCTAGGCTGGAAAAAAGAACACACAAAGGACACGAGGTTTATACTTGTTCGGGCCACCGATGTGGTGTAATACCCTAATCTAGTGTGTGGCGTGGTGGATTGCCTCAGGGGCTGATGATGACCAATACAGGGGACAGAACGACCTCGCGAGAGGTGTTCTGGAGCTGGTGCAGTGAGTTCTACTTGGTCCGGATCTCTCTCTCTCTCTCTCTTTCCTTCTCTCTTCTCTCTCTCTCTCTCTCTCTCTCTCTCTCTCTCTCTCTCTTTTTCCTTTCCTTTTCCTCCTCTTCTTTTTCCTCCTCTCTTCCCCCCCTTCCTCTATGGTGGTTAGTCCTACTTATAGAGGCCCTGGTCCTCTTCCCAAAAATGAGCGGGAAGGGCGCCAAAAAATGGCCATTTTGAAGGGGAACATCTAGTACAAGTTATCCTGACCAAAGGTGGTCTTCGGCTGCCGAAAGCACTGGTGATGACGCCGTCTTGGGCTCCACGGTGACCTCCGTCCTGCCGCTCTGCTGGTCTTGGTCTCGTTGCACCGGAATGGTAACCTTTGCCTGATGCCTTGGCCTGTCCTTGCTCCCCTTGCACTGAAGGGGAAACAAGGACACTGCTCAGGCCGGTGCCCGCCTGGCGCCCGCCTAATCTCGATCGTCATGGCTTGCATCACGGGCTCCTCGCGAGGCACCCCTTCCTTGATCTCTCCGCCTCCTCGTGGGCCTGCCTGATGAGGCTGCTCCTGAAGAAGCCTCATGTCGTCCGCCCCGCAAGGCTTGGCCCCTTGCGAGGGTCTTGAGCTTGAGCTGATGAAGCTGGGCCGCACTAGGCCCCCACTCGAGCCACGCCGCGGGCCGCAGGTAGGCAAGTCTGGGGACCCCCGTTCCCAGAACGCCGACAGGTATGTAGACGATACTCTCCCCTCTCGTTGCTATGCATCACCATGATCTTGCGTGTGCGTAGGATTTTTTTTGTAATTACTGTGTTCCCCAACAATAAAGAGATCCGCATGAAGACTAACTCAAATCCCCCCTTTGTCATCGAATGACCAAAAGGGACGAAAAGTGAGGACTAACGCCACTGAAGAACATTATCACTGAGTCAATGAAGGAGCGCCAGCATTGTTGGGTTCGGTTGTTGAGGTAGGGCCTGCCGCAGTGTCGTCCAAATCTTCATGCTCATCAGTCTCACGCGATGAAGAATATGAGCTGGCTACCAAGGAAGGAACTTTGGTCTTCTTGAATTTCTTCGCTGGTGGTTGAGACCATTCAAAGTCCTGCTTGAAACCCATTTGCTTTAGATCTTATTCACCATAGAGATGAGACAGAACAACCCAGGTGCGATTGAATACTTCATGGAGGTAGAAGTGGTTTTTCTTCACTGCATTGTGTGTAGCAGTCATGTTGTGAAGAATATAGCCAAACTGACGCTTAACCCATTTGTGGTTGCGATCGACCTTCTCATGAAGACTGGGGAGAAGCTCACGATCAGTCATCACCCTTGGAGCTGTGCCTTGAGGATTCTGCTTTGAGGCATTGGCAGCAGAGTCATGAGTGGCAGAGTCATCATTGGTGGAATAAGATGCAGCTTTGCGGAACTGACCATCCAATGGACGAATGCCTTCATCAATAATAGCAGTATCCTTGCCCTTTTCATCAGCTAAGGAAAATGTCCGCTTGAGGACTTCTATTGGGGGCAAGTAACTGACGTGATTCTGCAAATCAGCCTTGTAGTTGATTGAAGACCTTGACCTGAGGAATCTCATAATCTAGGGAGCGTAAGGCTTCAATTCAAAGGGAGACAATGCAACGTTGTCCAGAGTCCTCATGAAGAAATCATGGTAGTTGACAGGGATGCCATGAATGATGTTGAGTAGCAGATTCTTCATGATACCAACGACCTCTTCTTCATTAGAGTCGTGGCCCTTGATAGGACTCAGAGTCTTGGACAAGATGCGATATACAGTCCGTGGTACATACAACAATTTCTTCACGAGGAATTTGGTCCTTGAGGCTTGACCGGGCTTTAGCGGCTTCATCAACACTTGAGGCTTGACCGGGCTTCAGGTTCATGATATATACAACGTGCACCTTCAAGGGGAGGACTGACAGGCAGGGCATGAAGCAATTCAGAGGCCGGTGCTTTGAAGTGAGTATTCTCTGTCATGCAGTCCAATACCCAAGAGTTCACATCTTCAGCATTTCCTGTGATGTGCAGCGTTGCATAGAACTAAAGAATTAATTCTTCATTCCAATCACATATATCAGTGCAGAAGTTGAGAAGTCCAGCATCATGAAGAACACTGAGGACTAGCGCGAAGCAAGGTAGTGATTCCATGTCCACATGAGGAATGTTTGCGTGGTCAAAAACTTTGTCCTTATCAAAAAGCAATGAAGAATAGAAGTTGGCTTGGCTGGCAGTCCAGAAACGTTTCCTTCTAAGACGAGCAGTGTCATACGGGTTGTAATCTGTGAAGAAAACATGCTCATGGAAGATGTCAGCAGCCTTGAATTTTTGCTTCTTGGAGAAGGGATTCTTCAGCTTGAGCTGGGGAGTGTCAGTCAAAGTCATCATAGCCTCAGGAATCACGTTCTTAGGAACCATGGGCTGAGGAATTTCAGTTCCAGTTTCAGTGGCAGGCTGGTTCTCATTTTCTTCAGCAACTTTTGCATCAGCGCTAGTGACTGGAATTTCTTCAGTAGCATTGTCATCAGCACTAGTGGCTGGAATTGCTTCAGCAGTATTGTCATCAGCGCTAGTGGCTGGAGGTGCTTCAGGAACACGAGGTTCTTCAGAGCCCGTAATAACTTCAGTGTGCACAGGGGACTGAGGGACTTGTTGGAGTGGGGTGAAGAGCGGAGAGTTGGGGTGCTGACTTTCCCAATAGTCATCATTTAGTACTGGAGTGGAGCACCCAATATCCACGTCTTCATCTTCCTCATTCAGTTCTTCAATGTCTGCCTCTTCAGCTGTGAACTGAGGCATAAACGAAGAGATGATTGGAGTTGAAGGGATATCATCAGCTTCAATTTCTTCGTCCATCTGCTCTGTAGAAGCAGCAGAAGGAACGTCTTCATCCGATCCGCTTGGGATCTCATAATCTTCACCAAAAGGAACGAGTTCCTTTGATGGCATGCTTGAAACTAGAATAGCATCAATCGGATTCTCATAAGAGCTTGTCAATTTCTTCATCTTTTTGGAGCTAAAGACTGAGATGAAGTAGATGCTTTCCTTTTCTTCACTGCTGCTCACTCCGCAGCTTTGGTTTTCTTCGCTTCTGATATAGAAGGAAGAACTGAGCTTGTTGTTGGTGTGGGAGGAGTAGAGGAAATAGGTTCAGTTTCTTCAAGCGCAACTGATGCAGTTGCCCTGGTTGGTTCAGATTCCTCAGGCTCAGCGGTTGATGCCGAATTGTCAGCTTCCATGATCACAACACAACGATACTTGCCAAAGACGACAACCATATCAAGATCACAAAGCATTGAGACAGACATGAGGTTGAACCCTAAGGACTTGACAAGCATGACTTTGTCCATGTGTCGATCCTTTGAGATTGCAACCTTACCTAGACCCAATACCTTGCTTTTGCCTTTGTCAGCGTAGGTGATATGCTTCAGATGCGATGGAGATAAGGGACCGTCCATCAATAGATTATTTTCACCAGTCATGTGATTTGTGTACTATCGAGGACCCACTCAGTGGCTTTGGGTTGATCTGTAGATGAATTAGTGCAATTTACGAACTCATATACTTCATTAGTGAAGAATATGTCATCAACTCATCAGATCAATTTCATCAAGCAATAGAACAGATATAGCAATGTGAGGACGTAAGAAATGAAAAATTATTTCTTCATGATTAGCTTGCGTCCTTTCAAGCATATTCAGGTCTCTAGCAAATTCTTCAGACGTTTAAGTTCATCTGGAGACCTAATCCTGCATAAGAGATTAGTTCTTTTTCTTCACCACCCACATCTGAAGGGGTGGCAAAGAGTTCATCATTATGTGAGCTCCATAAGAGAAAGGTGGCATAGATGCCACTCCACTTCGTTTCACATAAGAGGGGTTAGGGTAAGCATATGAGTAAGCAGAGAAATTCTTCGAGGATTTATGAATATAATGATTTGAAGAATAGTGCACATATCCATAATCCTTAGTCTTTCCCTGTGAAACAGAGGAGTTAGCACGATGATGTTAATATGAGGACTTTGATCCATATGAAGACTTTGGTCCATATGAAGAATTTGATTTGGGGTTCCTATTCTTCACAGGTGGTGTCATGATGACATTCACCTGAAGACTTTCAAGGCACCTTTTGGGAACCCAGATTTTCTTCAGAGGAGGACCGTTCCTGCAGTTAGTGCCAACATATCTAGAAAATACTTCACCATTCTGATTTTTGAATAGCTTATAGTTGGAGTCAAATGACTCATCAGAAGAATGTGAAGAGTCACATGTAAAGCCGGATAAAGTAGATGGATCCACTGAAGGTCCCTTTGCAGCAACCCATGAGGTTTTGGGATGCTGCTCAGGTTTCTAGTAGGTCCCATCAGCATTGAGTTTCCTCTCAAAGGTAATACCCTCTTTCCTAGGGTTCCTGTTGAGGATTTGCTTCTTAAGCACATCACAAAGAGCCTGATGCCCTTTGAGGCTTTTGTACAGGCCTGTCACATACAATTCCTTCAGCCCTGCATGGTCAGTGATACTAGCAACATCCTCAGATGAGGAATTAGTGATAGTAGAGACATGTGAAGAATTTGCAGCAATAGAAGCATTTGAACATTCAGGTGAAGAATTAGCATATTCACATTCAATGCACTTCAAACATGGAGGAATAAACTCTTCCTGAGCAGCGCTGATTTGTTGAGCAAGTAATGAATCACGCTCCTTTTGAAGATATTCATAACTCACTCTTAACTGTTCAAGATCTTGCTTTCTTTGAAGAAATTCATAAGAAAGCTTCTCATGATCAGATAAGAGAGTGTTATGATGACTCTGAAGGTTATCAAACTTAGTCTGAAGTCTTTGAAGATTTTCAGTCAAAGTTTTAGTGTGATCCATTTCATCACCCAACATATCACCGCTTTTGTCTAGCATATTTCGAACCTTTTCAAGAGTCTTTTGTTGTTTCACAGCAATCTTAGCAAGTTTAGAATAACTAGGCTTGAGATTTTCATCAGATTCATCCTCACTTGATTTAGAGGAGGGATATTTGAGTACCTTTGCACCTTTTGCCATGAAGCAATATAGGTGGGAGCGTAGTCATCATCGCCATCATCAGTGGTGTTGGGGAGGTCCTTTTCCTCGGAGTTGAATATGGACTTGCTAACGAACGCGGTAGCGAGGGCTAGACTCGCCACACCAGAGTTTGACTCCTCAGATTCCTCCTCTTCCTCATTTCCCTCAGATTCGGCCTTAGAGTCCATTTCCTTGCCAATGAATGCCCGAGCCTTCTTGGAGCTGCTCTTCTTTTGAGATGAAGACCTTGAAGGTTTTGATGAAGAGGTCTTTGAAGATTTCTTCTTCTTCTTTGAATCATCAGAACTGTAGACCTTGTACTTCTTCTTCTTTGATTCCTTTTCCCACCGAGGACAATCTTGAATGTAGTGACCGGGTTTCTTGCATTTGTGGCAAAGTCTCTTCTTGTAATCACGGGATGAGGAATCTGATCTTAAGTCGTCACTTCTTGAGGTTTTTCCAAAATGACCACGTCTTGAGAACTTCTGGAATTTCCTCACGAGCATTGCTAGCTCATGTCTCAGTTCTTCAGGATCACCAAGACTGCTACCAGAATCTTCACCTCCAGATTCAGACACTACCTTGTCCTTCAGAGCTCGTGATCTGCCATAGCTTGGTCCATAGAGATCTCTCTTCTCAGCAAGCTGGAACTCATGAGTGTTTAGCCTTTCGAGGATATCAGCGGGATCAAGTGACTTTTAGTCTCCTCATTCTTGTATCATCAGTGCAAGGGTGTCAAATCAAGAATCAAGCGATTGAAGCAATTTTTTCACCACCTCGTGGTCGGTGATGTCAAAGGCACCAAGGGCTTGAAGCTCATTTGAAATGTCAATGAGGCGATCAAAGGTTTGCTGAACATTTTCATTATCAAGTCTTTTGAAGCGGTTGAAGAGATTGCGAAGAACGTCAACTCGAGAGTCATGATGTTTTGAGACTCCTTCATTGACCTTGGACAGCCTGTCCCAGATAAGCTTTGCTGTGTCCAAAGCACTCACTCTGCCATACTGCCCTTTGCTCAAATGGCCACATATGATGTTCTTCGCTTGAGAGTCGAGTTGCTTGAATCTCTTCACATCAGCAGCATTGATGGTAGGAGAGGGAACGCCATTTTCCACAACGTACCAGAGATCGTTGTCAATTGCCTCAAGATGCATGCGCATCTTATTCTTCCAGTAGGGGTAGTCCGTCCCATTGAAGGTAGGACACCTATACCTGCGGTCGACATAACTAAAACTCCAGGCGGTTAAACCAAAATCACACAGAACAAGGGAGTACCTTGCTCTAATACCAATTGAAAGTGCATTAAGTCAACTAGAGGGGGGTGAATAGGCGATTTTTATGAATTCTTCACTAAGGAATTTCAGGGTGAGGAAATTCCTGAGCAAAGAACTACTTGCAGCGGAATAAGTACTCAGATGCATACATGACATAACATGGATATCATGATGAAATGAAAACAGACACAGATTACAGAAAGCGTAAGCACATGATAAAACATGATGAAGACAAACAGACTGAAGAAATTGAACTGAGGAGATTGAGAAAGTCTTCACTCAAAGCCTTCAAACAGATATGAACAAGCACACAACATAGTAACGAGGAAATGAAGGAGTTGAGGAAATAGAACCAATAAGCTTGGTGAAGACAATGATTTGGTAGAGCAGTTTCAACTGTTGTGACTGTTGTACGTCTGGTTAGAGAGGCTAGGTATTTAAACCTAAGGACACACAGTCCTCACCGTATTCTCCTTGAACTAAGGTCACACAGACCTCGTCCAATCACTCGTGGTAAGTCTTCAGGTGACTTCCAAACCTTCACATACTCGGTCACTCGGCGATCCACAATTCCTCTTGGATGCTCTAGACCATGATGCCTAACCGTCTGGAGGATGCATAGTCCTTAAAGGTAACAAGCGTCGGTTCCACACAGGAACAATCTCTTCAGTGATGCACAATCACTTTGGTTTGTAGGTGTTTGATTTGGGGTTTTGGGTTTTTCCTCACTTGATGATTTTCTCTCAAAGTCCTCGGAGGATGGGATGCTCTCAATGACAAGTGTCAGTTTCTCACGGAGCAGCCAACCAGCTAGTGGTTGTAGGGGGGCTATTTATAGCTTAGGGAGCATCCCGACATGATAAGACATAAATGCCCTTCAATGATATGATCGTTAGGTGGGTAGATATTTTGAGATAGCTGGCGCGTAGCACAGCAACGGTCGGAAATTTGACTATCAAATTCCTCAGGGCTATCATGTTCCTCACTTGTAGGTAATCCGCACTGGCGAATTCCTAACTCCTCAGTCAGAACATATTCCTCAGAGACCAGAAGAACTTCGTCTCTGTCACTGAAGAAATTGACCGAACTGTATGAGATTTCCAATGGCTTCACTCGAAGGGATTGGTAGGTGTATGAGATTTCCAATGGCTGAGATGAGCATTACTTGTAAACTTTTCCTTAGTTTTACCTCGACCCCTTTTAACAGTACGGTGTTTCCTATGACTCAATAAAGAGAAAATGAAACTACGAAAACAAAAGTCTTCACGCTTCATGTTCCTCATATGAATAACAAGTCTTCATGGTGACACCAATTTCTTCACTTTCAAAGTCTTTAGAAAGTCTTCAGAAATCCAAAGTCTTCAGTCGAAGACATTCATTTTTAGGGGTCGACTTTCTCTGTAAATATCAAACTCCTCATAGACTTATTGACCTATGTACACTCACAAACGCATTAGTCCCTTAACCTATAAGTCTTCAATACACCAAAATCACTAAGGGGCACTAGATGCACTTACAAAGATAGCAGAACATCTCTAAGCTTGACACCAACACCCGCCACCTGCCTCCGGCACCACCACAGCAGCCACCGAAGAAAAGAATGACGGATCACCTCCTCATCCAAGCTCGACGCGGCTCCATCACTGATATGCAGCTTTCCGGACCTCCAAGGTGGCTCACCACAAGTGAAACCCTTGCCGTTGAACGAATTAGATCAGGGAAACACCCCGGACATGCCATCGAACTCCAGATCTGGCACCCCACCACGACTAAGACGCCGAAGGAGGAAACCATACTTGCCATCCGCGAACCACGAACCCAGCACACATTCCGTCTTCTAGATGTCGTCAATGCAGACCACAATCTGCATTCGCTCATGTACTACCTCCCAAGCTCTGCGCCGACGCTGGGAAACGTCGTCGCAACGACAGAGCCCGAGGACACAAGTCCACCACGAGGATGCCGCCGCCGCCACGCCATCCTTGCTTGAACGGATTGGTTTCCAAATGCATCCCCAACCATAGGACTGATGGCATCGTCAGGGAAGGATCCGAAGAATCTTTATTCAGCGTCGTCATCGCCGCCGCCGAAGGAAGACGATGCACAACCTAAAAACCTAGACTACGAGGGAGTAAAAATGATCCACACGCGTCGATCCAGCAAGCCACCTCACCACTGATGACCGAGGTCGCCGGTAGAGGGGAGCCGCTGGAGGACAACGCTCGAAGATTGGCCTCTCCTGGCGGCGGCTAGGGTTCCAGCCTCTAGAGACGAGAGGAAAACGATTTCGTGTACACGGAGTGGCTGACGTACCTTTCTTTGTGTATAAAACTTGGCCTTGAAACATGCAATGGTAAGCATGAAGTATACCCTGGAACCTCCGAGCTCACTTGTCTGGAATAAGGTAGATTTGCCGATTTGATGGAAATATGAGTGTTTTTCTTGAATGTAAAGTTGAAAGGATCGAAGAGGTCGACTAGAAAGGGAGGAGGAGGGGGACTAGGAGACTACCAAATTTAATTTCAAGTCCGGGTAATATGGACTCGGAAGGATCTGGTAGGATTCAACATAGTCGGATCCGAGTCGAGATAAGGTCCGAGTCGGACAGACCCGACTATGGGACACAACGATAGGTCATCTGTGAGTCTCTAATACAACATAAGCTCTATGTCCTAAGACCTGAGCTGGCACATGTACTCGAGATGGTGACAGGCCTGCTTTGGGCCGACCAAATGCTACTACATGACTAGGTAGTTACAAAGGTAGGTTTCGGACTTGTCCAGACCCATGATGTGAGACATGGTCGAGCAAGATGGGATTTGCCACTTCGATCAGGAGAGATATACTCTGGGACCCTCGTGTGCCAGATAAGCATGGCCATGCAACAAGGATTATGAGATAATCCGTTGTGTGGTCGACATCACTTGAACGAGAAAGAGGTCGGGCTAGCACTAGGATGACAGATTCGCCTTGAGCCCGACAACATATATCGTGTGGCAAATGGAATAGAAGTGTGACATGGTGTACAGGTTCGCCAACCGGCTTCATTGTCTACTAGGTGGTCGACACGCCTTGCTAGAGGCCACTACCAGCCGGGTAGGTCAGAGGTGATCATACTCGGACTCGGATCCAGGCTGAATAGAATTTGATATTTAAGATCCGTGCGAGGCCCAACTGTTGAGCCCGCGACGGGTGCCTATATATAGTGGGGGTGTAGCACACTCATTCAGTTGATCGCTTCGGCACCGTCACTAGGGCTTTGCATGTGTTGCAAGTAGCCACCTCCACTCGCTGCAGACTGTGTGATCGGACCTAATAGTCCACCGCACAATGTTCCTCCTGCACGCGTGAATACCGTCAGAGGTGGTGCACTTGCGTCACTCCAGCGAACCTATACATGAGATCGGACGATCGACTGTTCGAGGGAGATCGGACGAGGAGGAGACGACTCTGAACATGCTGTTCCAACTCTACTTCCGCTGCACGGCACTGCGCGTCTAATGGTAACGATACGTGATCCATTACCGTTGCATGTTCCTAGTTGTTCTGCGTGTAGGAAATTTTTATTTTGTAGCCGATGCACTTAACATAGATCCCAACAGTCAAGACTTTAGATAGTGAGGTGCCTACTACTATGTATGTTAGGGCTTCATGTCTTTGTCTGCATGGGTGTCATTAATTTAACGCCAGGCCGTAGGCCTCTTATCTAAAAAAGATGTAATCCTTGTAACCATTGTTTAATAAAAGTGTAGCTACCTTATGAAAAAGAGCCATTTATATCAAACATGTTTCTTTAACACAGTACCGACGCAAACACTCATACATATGTGTATGAACTCGTTTGCCTCATCATCGACGGAAATGTCTCCTCCCACTAAAAACGCATCGCCAAAAATTGTAAAATAAATTCAAAAATAATGCAAACATTAGGACTTAAAACCGGCTAAAGATACCACTGTCCCTCTATTCGTTTGCGTGAATGATTTGCTCGTAGCGAACCTAAGTTCGATCTGCGACCTGCTCAGATCGAACGTTCCAACATATGGAGGTCCTTGTTTTTTCTGATGGCACATGCTTGTAGCCGCTGGTTTTAATGCACATGCTGTCATGTACGTTCAGAGCATGATTGGAGGCGTGTCAGTATGTCACGATCCGTCCGGGGCCGAGGGGTATTCCTGACCATTCATATCAAATGTGTTTTTTAAACACAGTACAGACGCAAGCATTCATACATATGAATATACACTCATCCATCGCATTGTTGATGAAAACGTCTCTTTTCACTAAAAACATATTGTCAGAAATCTTAAAATAAATGTAAAAATAATGCGAGCATCAAGACTTTAATCCTGATGGACTGAAGATACCACTATCTCTCTATTCGTTTACGTGGATAATTTGCTTGTAGCGAACCTAAGTTCGATCCGGGACCTGCTCAGATCGAACATTCCTAGAAATCGAGGTCCTTGTTTTTTCTGATGGCACATGCTTGTAGCTGCTGGTTTTATTGCACACGTTGTCCTGTACGTTCAGAGCATGATTGGAGGCGTGTCAGTATGTCACGATCCGTCTGGGGCCGAGGGGTATTCCTGGCCACTCGAGGAAAATCTTGAAGAGTTTCAGTCGTAGCTGCTCACCAAAAGCGATGCTCTGAAATAATTGAGTCAGACATTTCGTCCTTGTGTTTGTTTGTTTTTGCTTCGTCAACATTTGCTCTCTGCCGCAGCCCGCCTGTGTTCAATTTCTCCACTTAATCACACGCACTCTCCCTCTTCATCGGCCTCTTCTTCTCTTCCTCTCCTCTCACGGCAGAGAGCGAGAGCGTGAGGGGGAGCTGTTGGTGCTCGACCGGCATGGCGAAGGGAGGCGTGGAGGAAGCCCTCCTGCTCGCGAGCCGCGACGAGGGCCTGGGGCTGGGGGTGCGCGACGAGGTGAAGAAGCAGCTGTGGCTGGCCGGGCCGCTCATCGCCGGCGCGCTGCTGCAGAACCTCATCCAGATGATCTCGGTCATGTACGTCGGCCACCTCGGCGAGCTCGCCCTCGCCGGCGCCTCCATGGCCAGCTCCTTCGCCACCGTCACCGGCTTCAGCCTCCTGGTACGCGCGCTCACACCACCCACAGCTTGCAGTCACTCCGCTCCACTCGGAGCATCACACTACTGTACGTATACGTAAGCTCAAGGCGGCTGCGCCTGGAGGATGGAATTTCGTCCGGGTTCCAGACCTCCGGCACTGCGTGTTGATACTCCTGCAAGGAGAGACCATCAGCCGGGTATACCACAACGCCGGTGATCCTGGTTTAGCTCCTCAAATCAAAGCCATTGTTCAAGTGTGACTCTTCTATAGAAAATGTCAGTGTCTATAGGCTACTATGATGGTGGCCTGGTCTATGCGCGTTGCTGTCCACCGTTTCATCTCTCTCCTGTGGCTTTTAGGACTTTGCTCTGCTTTGGGCGACCGCACAGGTCAGTCATTCTCCAATATTAGATCATTCAGTTGCTGTCTAAACGAGAACCAGTCGAGGCCATTTTGAAAACATCATGGTGTTTTACTGTTATATTACTGATGGCAGATGCATCGACGTGGTGCACGCGCATATCTGTCGTCTGATCAAAGGTTTTCTTTCCAAGGCGAAGAATCTTTTTGCAAATCTCGGTTCCTCCACCAACCAGGGACACACACTATAATATAACACGCAGACTGCGAGATGCAACCAAAATATATACCAAATACTCAATTGGAAAGGCACTAAAGAACCAAATGAGTCGTTGTGCGTCTAAGTCGAGTGAGATTTTGCCATGTCCATCTCGTTTTAATAAAAAAAAGCAATTTCAGTTATACGAAAAATATACTTATCAAAACCAGCCTGTCTATATAGTAATATGTGTCCCATTTATATCATAAGATCATAGTACAAGCCATGCATAAACCGATATAGCAAAACTGAAAAGACATCAAAACGCTAGCCTTTACACGAAAAAAACAACGGTCAAAAGTAAAATTACAATCAAGACCAAATAAACTTCTGAACTTGACACCAACGCCCATCACATGCCTCTGAGACCACCATAGCTGCCATCAAAGAAAAAAATGACAGGCCACCTTCATACCCAAGCTCGAAGCGGCTTCATCGCTGATACGCAGCTTTGCGAATCTCCAAGCTGGCTCACCAAAAGCAAACCATTACCGTAGAACGAATCAGACCAGGGCAACACTCCGGACACGCCATCGAACTTCAGATCTGACACCCCCACACGACTAAGACGCCGGAGGAGAAAACCACACCTACCATCCACGAACTACGAACACAACACACGATCCATCATCTTCTAGATGCCGCCGATGCTGCCTACAATCTGCATCCGCTCCTGGACTACCTCCCAAGCTCCGGGACGGCGCTGGAGCAAACGCCGTCACAACGACGGAGTCCGAGAACACATGTCCACCATGAGGATGTCGCCGCCGCCATGCCATCTTTACTTGAATAGACCGATTTTCAAATCCATCCCCAACCATAGGACCGATCACCTCATCGGAGTAGGATCTGAAGAAAATTTATTCAGCATCGCCATCACCGTCGCCGAAACCAAGACGATAAACAATCTAAAAATCTAAACTACGAAAGTAAAAAACGATCCACATACGTGGATATCTACATATTTTTTATCGCCTGATCTGCCCCACGTGCTCCAGGTGGGAACACCAAATCGGAGGCGCAAAGTTCAAATGATGGCCCATGAAGACGCGTTTCGCTTAAATTGGCCCGAGCGATACAGTCCGTTTGATAGCCTATGTTGCACCGGATTCTTAGCCTCCATGAACCTTAGAGTAACTTCAACGGGCCGATTTAAATGGACGATGTTTTTGTTCGCTTTTTGTTTGTTTAGGTTGGCCGCTCGTCCATCGTTCGTCTTTTTTTAATTTTGGATCGGCAGTGTGTCCAACGGGCCGACCCATTTCATGACCGCGCGCGTTTTAGATTATGACGTCGCTCTAGTTTTGGCGCCCCAACGCGCGGAAAAGGTTCACGCGCATGGGGTAAGCGGCCTAGCGCGCGCTAGTTTTGGCGCTTCAGCGTGTAGGAAAGGTTCGCGCGCGCGCCGCGGCCGACGCTCGTTATAAAGAAGGTGCTCCCTTCACACTCTGTTCGCCGCCCACTCTCGTCGTCTCTGCTCGCCGCCCACTCTCGCCGTCTCTGCTCGCCGCCCACTCTCGCCGCCTCTGCGCCACCATGTCGATCTGCCGCCTGGGCGCTTCAGATTTTCGCTGAGTCCGCGAGCGCTGCTCCGGCGCCTTCTCCTTCAAGATCTGGTTTCACGAGAAACGTCTCATCCTCGGCACCTTCGACACCGCAGAGGAGGCGGCCCGCGCGCACGACGCGGCGGCGTGGCGTCTCCTGAGACCTCGTCGGGATATGAATTTTCTCAACATGTCGAGCCAGCGGACACATGATCTAACGCCTCTCCCGTGGCTTTTCACCGACGAGGATCGTCGTGCCCACCGGAGGAGGCAGCGTCGCCTCACCATCGCGGAGAAGGACGTGGAAGCCTTGGTGGTGTGACGCGGAGGCTTCCCGCAGGACATCGTCGACGAGCGCCAATTCTACAAGTAAATGAGGTTGGAGAGGGACTTGAGGAGGAGGGAGCGAGCCGCCTATCGGGAGGACAAGCGTTCGCGGAAGCAGGCAGCTCAATTGAAACTGAAGCTACGAGAAACGGCGGGTTGGGACTTTGAAGACGAGGCGTATGCTAACGCCTACATTCAGACGTCGGAGGAGGACATTACCGAGTCGGAGTCAGAAATCGACGAGTAGTGGTCTTTTCTTTTTATCTGTGTATACTAGAATTATCTATGTATCCATTTTTATCTAAAAAATGGCCGGCGGCGTCGGCGACGTAGCAGGCGGGCGAGGATGTGAATTCAATATGCCACCGACCAGCGGACCCGATGAGAAAAGAGGGCGAGCGCGCGCGTTCGTCTTGTGCTCGCCACGCAAATCAAGCTTAAAAATAGACCAAAAATGAATCGACCCGCGGACAAAAGCGGACACACGTCCGTTTGAGTCGGTGCATTAGACCGATTTTTTTATCCGTGCCAATCCAAACAGACAATCACGGACGAAATGAATCACCCCATTAAAATTGCTCTTAAAGCATCATCAGGCCAGGGTATGCAGAAAAGCCCGAATCGAGCCACATTAGAGCGATGCAATAGAGCTGACGCGCTGGTTCTCGTGGTGCAGTTATGTGCGAGCTCATACAAGCTTACGTAGACCTGTACGGCTGTACTTGAGTTTTTTTTTAGAACTGCTGTACTTGAGTTTGCACGCTGCTATAATCTCCTCCTTTAATCTCTTTTATGTAACCCTTCTAATCTATAAAAGGTGCATTGATTCGAGATAAGCTCTACATGAAAAATGCACTTCGATGTTGTAGTTCCATTTAGACTATCGGTTCAATTTCATGGACTGTAAATTTTAATTTCGTGCTAATGTTTGAAGTTTTTTGGAATTTTTTTGGTAAAATCTTCACACACACACACACATATGCACGTGGTCGGCCTTATAATTTTTTTTTCGTCACTAGCTTCATCTTACTGTTTCACACAACTTTCACGTTGCACGTTTTCTGTTTTGATGATAGTAGGCGAATAGATCTACATCTTCCTAGTGGAGTGCACAAGCACAAATGCAAATGCGTGATCTGTTTCAATGACACTCTCTTAATTTCCTTCACTTAATTCCTTTTAATCTACACTACGATACTTCGATTCGAGATAAGTTGTACTCTAAAAAGATGCACGCGTCGACATTGTGGTTTCATTCAAATGATCAATTTGGAGTATCGTTGACCGTAAATGTTCATGTTTGAAGCTATTTTGAACGAATTTTGTCAAACACATCGCACACGGTTGACTGTTTAAAATTTCTTTGGACTAGTTGTTTCATCCCACGGTTTCACACAGTTTTCAGGTTATACGTTTTCTGTTTCGGCGGTTGTAGACGAGTATGTGTATCTCCCTATTGCACCGTACCAAGGTGTTCATCTGATGGTTTAGATGAAATTCAATGACTTTTTTCTGTTCTCACTGATCATCGTCAATCTTGTCGCATGGACGTCATGTTGTGCCTTGAGCCACCATCGGTGTCTTCCTCTTGGCCTTCTCACGAGCGGACTACTACACTGACGCCGTCATCACGTGCATTGTACTTCTCCTCCCTGTACTCTGCCTCGGCATCCTCCTCCATGTCCCTCCTCACGGACTTCTCTGTGGTAACGGTGCTAGCAACTGGTTCGTCGCGCTGCCAACGGTATCACTTGCGACTATGTGCTTGTCGTGTCGATCGTGGCACCGCGGCCACCATCCACCCTAGTCGTTGAGGCACTATAGTGTAACTCTTTGTGTCATGTGTGGTTGTTATGTTAACTCTTAATCGGGTCCAGTGTATGCAACCAAACGTCGTGTAGTGCATCAGTCCAGGTCAACGCAGACCACCAAACGACATGAAAAAAAATTCTTCCCTAATGCAACCAGCCTATATGCACCCTATCAAACTATGTGAGAACATGATTTTTACACTGTATTTATCTAGCCAGACACAACGGAGTCAAAAAATGGTGCAGCTTCTATCTTGCGAGTCATGTAGGTAGGCCCTCACATTAATTATTGTATTTTACACCTCCTTGGTCAGCTCGGAATGGCGAGTGCGCTGGACACCCTGTGCGGACAAGCATACGGAGCCAGGCAGTACCACCTCCTCGGCGTCTACAAGCAGCGGGCAATGGTGATACTCACCCTCGTCAGCATCCCGCTCGCCGTGGTGTGGTTCTACACCGGCGAGATCCTGCTCCTGTTCGGCCAAGACCCCGACATCGCGGCGGAGGCCGGCACCTACGCCCGGTGGATGATCCCGGCGATCTTCGCCTACGGGCTGCTGCAGTGCCACGTCCGGTTCCTGCAGACGCAGAACATCGTGTTCCCCGTGATGGCGAGCGCCGGCGCCGCCGCGGCGTTCCACCTCCTCGTCTGCTGGCTGCTCGTGTACGTCGCCGGGATGGGCAGCAAGGGCGCCGCGCTCAGCAACGCCATCTCCTACTGGGTCTACGTGATCGTGCTGGCGGTGTACGTGAGGGTGTCGAGCTCCTGCAAGGAGACGTGGACGGGGTTCTCCGGGGAGGCCTTCCGCGACGTGCTCAGCTTCTTCCGGCTCGCCGTCCCGTCCGCCCTCATGGTCTGGTGAGCCTGCTGCTATTTACTCTTCCTGAATAAGTAGTTTCAACTTATGACGACCACAACGACGACGATGATGATGCAATTGCAGCTTGGAGATGTGGTCGTTCGAGCTCATAGTGCTCCTCTCAGGCCTTCTTCCCAATCCAAAGCTGGAGACTTCGGTGCTGTCCATCAGGTACTTAATGGCAGGCCGAAGTTACCACGTGTTACACTGGTTTTTTCGGCTGATGAAAAACATGTACATTGTTCGTTCTTGGCAGCCTCAACACCGCTGCCTTTGTATGGATGATCCCCTTTGGCCTCGGCTCGGCCATAAGGTAAAACTAGGCCTACATCCTCCTACATTAGGGTCCTTGATTATCCTAGGACTTGTGCTGCAGATGTTCATCATATCGATCTGCACCTCTTATTGATCATGCAGCACCCGTGTCTCGAACGAGCTCGGCGCGGGGCGCCCCGACGCTGCCCGCCTCGCGGTGCGTGTCGTCGTCTTCTTGGCCGTGGCGGAAGGACTGATCATGGGGTTGGTGCTGATCTGCATCAGATACGTGTGGGGGCATGCCTACAGCGACGTGGAGGAGGTTGTGACTTACGTTGCCTGGATGATGCTCATCATCTCGGTCTCCAACTTCTTCGACGGAATTCAGTGCGTCCTTTCAGGTACAGACTGTCAACATCTTTTTTGCCGCAGAACGAGCGCAAAACTTCTATCACTGTGGGTCTAGTTCATTACTACTTAGATGGTATTCAGGCAGAGATAGAAATCGAAACTGTGTTTGAACTTTGAAGCAGAGATAAGAATGTTCTCTTGTGATGTGCAACGCACTATGCAGGCGTGGCTAGAGGCTGTGGATGGCAGAAGATTGGTGCTTGGATCAATCTTGGCGCCTACTATATCGTCGGCATCCCCTCGGCCTACCTCATAGCCTTCGTCTTCCAAGTCGGCGGGACGGTACATCTTGTCCCCCTCAAATGATCAAAAATTTCCCTTTTGCTGCCCTGAATTTGCGGTGAGTGCCTATGTGCCAGTGGTTTTTGAGGTACTGATGCTGTGGGTTTTATCGGTGAACACGAACAGGGACTTTGGCTGGGCATCATCTGTGGCCTGATGGTGCAAGTCCTGCTGCTCATGGCCATCACGATATGCACAGACTGGGATAGAGAGGTATACATGCAGAGATGGATGAATGCTTAGCAGAGATATCAAATTTGATATGACTGAATCTAATTATGAGCCATATATCATATGCTGGTAGACTGAAACTCTGAATTTTCTTTTTCAGGCGGATAAGGCAAAGGACAGGGTATTCAGTTCTTCTCTCCCAACAGATTTCGCAACTGAAGACAATGCAATCTAGAGTTCTAGACTACTAAGCGAACAAGCTAGGAAACGAAGATGACGCAATTCCATCCAGGCTACCGGACTACACAAACTAGGCTTCATGTGCTATTCCATGCAGCCTTCATATCGAGGATCACTATATCAGAAGTAGTGTTCTTCACCTGAAGTGTGTGAACGTTTGTTCATGTCTACAGCTTGGTATAGGTCAAGAAAAACGTCTCTATATCAGAAACATGGGGGAGCGGTCTCATGATGAACCTGTCTCCAGCTACTACTACTATTGCATCGACAACCAGAACCAAACTCACCACAAAATTTAACATATTAAATCGGACTGAGCAGTAGAACTAATAATTGAAAAACATTCAGGATAAGTTACCATCAAGTCAGATCCACCATTGTGCGCTACAGTTTAATGGATTGCAGTTCGAAGAGACACGGAATAATTTCCCAAAACCTACGATTGTGCGCAACCATTGTCTGGATGAGGTCTCAAGAGTCATTCACCAACTGCGAATGACTTATTGAAGATTCCGATTTCTGGATTTTGCGACTCTGGTATCTTGGGTCCCATCAGCCCTCGTCCTTTTCTTTGACGGTGCATCATCCCAAATCCTTGAAGAGACTTCCTGTGATCTGCCATGGTGTGGTGAAGCATTTGCTCTGAACCAGAGCACCGCCCTATTTGCCCAAACGTTTGAGTTTTTCCATATAAACTCAGCCTTCCTCGTCCGTGCAATCACCATCATATCTTGATTTTTACTTATTTCAAGCTTCTTGCAAATAATGGCCAGGCAACATAGAAGAAGATTGCACTTGTCGGATTTAAGAAGAGGAAAATACTCGGTGCCATATAACCGTGCATATTTCCATGTCTCTCTTGAATTCTCCACAGATGGATTGACAACATAGGTTCTGCAGACTCTGCACAGTGAGATGAGAGTGTTCTTCGTCATCTGATGCCAAAGACATGCTCCTAGCTGAATGAGTGATGCATGTAGTCCAAAGCAAGCACGCAGGTATAAGTTTACAACATGTAGTCCTGTAAAAGCCAAGTCCTGCTCATAAAGCATCTGACACATTCTCTTTGCATCTCCGAGGCCCTTGAACTCATACAAGAAAGGGGCCAAGGTGTTCCTGTAGGCCGACTTTGTCTCATATATAAGTTTTAGGGCCTCAATGCATTTCTTATCTGGCTTAAACCCGGTAAGCGGAAAGTCAATGTTATAAAATCTGTAGAACATATGTGGAATGTGCTTAGCAACTGCAGTCATGTAGTTCTCAGGTGACTTACTGAACAAGCGGAGTGTACTGGCCGATATGTATGCACATGCAGCAACATACAGATCATCTTCAATGCCCTCTGGCCTGACATATGGGTCTGTATGAGTGCGACTTCTCCCAAACGGTCTTGTTGTCAAAGTATTCATGTCTATGTCAGCCGCAGCTGCACACAGGTTTTTAACAGGAAATACATGAGACACCATATCAAATTGTCTCATGTTCCAGGCTAACAACATGATATTTGCAGCCCTTCTCTCTGTCATTTTATGGGTTAATCCAGTAAGTACATCCTTACAGAGCTCCAATAAGTTGCACCCATTTAACCTGCGTAGATGTATGCTCAGGAGATCTGTCAGATAACTGTCTCTCCAAGCCTTTTCTCTGACTCCTCCTGGGTTCAGGGTCATGTCATTATCCTCCGTTAGCTCATCTCTCATAACAAGTGGAAAATTTGGGACAAACTTCTTATCAGGATATTCTGGAAGAGTGACATCAAATGTGGAAGCGCTCCTTGGTTGAAGTGTGGCAATGGCCGAGCGGTTTATTACAGCAGCTCGAATCATTTCTTCCTCATGAGCTTCAGGTGAACCTTTGTTTGAGATCGGCCTCACAACCTCCTGATTTAACATAAGAAAACAAAGTAATAAAGCTTTGAGCAAATAATAATCTCATAAAGGCAAATTATTTGTTGAAATACGCACATAGTAACCACACTCCAAAGTTAGCAATAGATGTTAGCCTTCTATATTATGTTAAAAATAAGTGGAGTATTACTTAGTAAAGGCCCCACATATCATTAGGCAACTCAATTACTTTTATTTGGAGGAAAGGTCAAAATGTCAACAAAAGTGTACATGAACATGGCTTTGCAGTACTTCATAGCCTTGAAAGTCAAAAGTGAAGAATATAAATTTTATGGGCAAACTAAGAATGGCTCATCGTGGGCTAGGACTCAACTAAACATGGTGTCAACAATGAATCACCATTGGGGTAAAAGTAGAACATCAAGTTTACTTAACTCCCACCCTATAGCAGAAATTAGCTTTTAGGCACCGAGACAAAAATAATTTTTTCAATGTTTTCTCGTCATGAATAAAAACAAACAAGAAACTGCTAAACCTGACAACCAGCTGGACTTAATGGCTTGGGGGCATATTAATATAAATGACGATGATGACATGGAAAGCATATCTTTGAAAAGCCGATGGCGTTAAAGGAATTAGCACTTATCCAGTGGCGGTTCATGTAATCAGTGGTTACTCATGGAAAGTTCTGACTTACTTTGTCATGATAGATTTCAAGCATCAACAGAACTGTTATGGCTGGGCCGGTTTAGCTAGGCCCACCGGGCAATCTTAGTCCACAAGTTCTCTTAGGTTAATTCTTATGCAAATTATCTAGGTTATAAATATAGGTTGTAAGACTCTTTTTGGAATTAAGCAATAAGAATATTATTATCCCTATTGCCCGGCTCCCAGAGGAGCCAGAACCCTAGCCGCCTCTAACCCTAGCCGCCGCCGCTCATCGCCCCGTCCCGTTCCATCCTTCCCCTACAACCTCCGGAGCAGGTCCGGTAGGACCCCTGATTCTACCAATTTGGTATCCAGAGACCCGGGTTCGATCATGTCGTCATCAACACCCACGCCACCGCTGCCCACAATCACCACCGCCCCGATGACCACTGTCGGGTCCCCAACGCCACGGCCCCGATCACCTCCGCGCCGCCGGCCCCCGTCACTTCCGCGCCGCCGACAACCTCCGTCTTCACGCCGGAGGAGATGACCAGCACCCTGCGGGACCTCGTGACGGCCGTCCAGGGCATCTCCCTGTACTTGGCCGGCCCACACACTACCCCGCCGGCTGCGCCCCCCGCCTACAGCCACCCGGCGACGCACTGGCCGATCCAGAACACGTCGGGCCCGAGCGGGACGCCCCTGCTGCCGTTTCAGGCGGGCTACACCGGCGGGCCCCCGCCGCTGCTGCACCTGCCCTGGTACTCGGTACCCGCGGCGATTGCCGGGGCCCATCCGTCGCTCCAGCCGCCGCCCGCCCCAGCGCCGTCCTAGCCGCAGTGGCCCGCGCCCGTTCTCATGGCGCCACCCGCGCCTCCCACGCCCGCCCCAGCGCCGCAGTGGCCGCACTGGCCCGCGCCGGCTCCAGCCGCGACAACCGCGCCGGCCCAGCTCCCACTGCCGCCGCCCAGCTTCGGACTAGGCCAGTCCACACCGGGAGGACTTCCGATCCAGCAGGTCTGGTTTCCGCCATCACCGTCCCCGATTCTGGCCTGGCTAACCGGGACGTCGCCACCGCCGGTGTACGCATAGGCCAGGGACCCACCGGTACCCACGCTGTAGTCTGGGGCCTCGTCCGGCTCCGCGAGGGCCTACGACGGCCTCCCCACCGTTGACCGGGCGTCGTCATCATCACTGCTCCGCACCGCCGAGCCGGTCGGCCATGGCGCGCCGACCCAGACGCCGCCACGGTTCGCCAAGATTGATTTCGCCACTTATGACGGCACGGAGGACCCGCTTAACTGGCTCAACCAGTGTGAGCAGTTTTTCCGTGGCCAGCGCACGCTCGCCTCGAAGCGCACTTGGCTGGCATCCTACCACCTCCGCGGTGCAGCCCAGACCTGGTACTACGCCCTCGAGCAGGATGAGGGCAGCATGCCCCCTTAGGAGCGCTTTCGCGAGCTCTGCCTCCTTCGCTTTGGGCCTCCGGTTCGCGGGAGCCGCCTGGCAAAGCTCGGCCGCCTTCCCTTCACCTCCACGGTGCAGGACTTCGCCGACCGTTTCCAGGCCCTGGCATGCCATGCGTCGGGCATCACGGCGCAGCAGCGGGCCGACCTCTTTGTCGGTGGACTTCCGAATCACATCCGCGTGGACGTGGAGCTTCGGGGACCCCAGGATCTCCAGTCGGCCATGTACTACGCCCGCGCGTTCGAGTGCCGCGCGGTGGCCATCCAGCAAGAATCACCATCCGGACCACTGGGTCGCTACCCAGGCCGGAATCCGCGCAGGGTCGGCCTGCGCAGGCTTCTACGGTACCCCTCGCCGCGACCGCGGCGCGCCCGTTCCGCCGGCTCACCTCAGCCGAGCTACTAGAGCGTCGCCGCCAATGGTTGTGCTTCAACTGCGACGAGCCCAACACGCCCGGCCATGCCTGCCCGCGACTCTTCTACCTGGAGGTTGCAGACTACATTCCGGAGGACGCCGTCGCCGCCGACCTTGCCGCCCCAGCTGTCGAGAAGGTGTTTGACACTGGTTGATCGCCTCGAGGAGTTCCGCAAGCGCTTCCCCACCTTACAGCTCGAGGACGAGCTGTTTGTGCAGGCGGGGAGAAGTGTTATGGCCGGGCCGGTTTAGCTAGGCCCACCGGGCAATCTTAGTCCACAAGTTATCTTAGGTTAATTCTTATGCAAGTTGCCTAGGTTATAAATATAGGCTGTAAGACTCTTTTTGGAATTAAGCAATAAGAATATTATTATCCCTATTGCCCGGCTCCCAAAGGAGCCAGAACCCTAGCCGCCGCCATCTCCCTCCAACGCGACGGCGCCCAGCCGCCGACACGCCCGCTCATCGCCCCGTCCCGTTCCATCCTTCCCCTACAACCTCCGGAGCAGGTCCGGTAGGACCCCTGGTTCTACCAAGAACTCTCAAGTCCCAACAATGTAACTCGAGTTTCAATTTGCATGAACATAATACGATTCACAGGTTAGTAAGTTTAATGCATCCAATTCTATATGATACATGAAAAAGCCTTTGTGATAGCCAGCCAAACCATTCATTCTATCTATGTGAACCAAATGTTAGCGAACACTATTGTTGCTGACAAGTCTAAGAAACCATTCGGGAAAGCCTCACACAAATGTTCACTTCCTTGGCAAACAACTGCTTAACCTGAACTGACTTCAGGGATAATATGCAAAATAACATGAATAAAGTATACATTACTAGGGAACATTTTCAGAAAGTGTTATCATCTCTTATCAATAGAAGTCAAGCCTCATCTGAAGTTAAAGCTCAACATCACCAATATTACACAAGTGTAAGTCTGGAACTACTAGTATACTCGTTGGTCTTTTTCTATGACAGCATCTCAGCCATCCCAATGACAACACGTTCATTAAACATCAGCATGTCAAACCCGGTGCCCTACTTGAATCAGGTCAAACTATGAGTTATCATGTTTAGTGAGTTCCTCCAGTATTATGAAAATGGGATCTGTCCAATATCCCTAGGGTAGAAAATAAGGCATGGAGTAGAACCTGATCATGCCTCCGCAGCAAACTCTGGCGGTCCATAACTATCAAGTGTTCCAAAATGCAGAGCCTGAATCAAGCAGCAGGAAGCCGAAATTTGTCAGTACATGATGAATTAATGATAACAGAATTTCGAAGATACAACTCCCACAACACCGTATCCTTGAAAAAGGAGTGTTACTACTGGAATGACAGTCCAAAGAATAATCTTGGCATTGACATGAAGAAAAAGTAAAGACTGCTCCCAGCTCGACAGCAGAAGAGAAAACCTCGAGAGAGAAATCAAAATCCATGGCAAAAGCGAGAGGCGGAACGCACAGTCCCTAGATTTCTAGACGCACCGAATTTCTCCCCTCAAATCACCTAAAGCTGCGGCAACGAACCAGCCCCCAAAATCTTAGATCTAACTTCCCGGAAAGAACTCCATATCGCCGGAAAAAAGGAGAGGGAATAATACAAACAAAAAAAATACAGGGAAATATTTTCTAGGGACACCAGGAACAAGGATTGGGAGAAGAAAGGATCGGCATTCTTACCTAGACTAGAACTGAAGCATCGGACGCTCGAAGGAATGGTAGGATGGCTTTCCTGTTTCCCCCCTTCCGTCGCTGCCTATGTAACACGAAGGGGCGGAAGGAGGAGGGGTTTAAGGAAGGGAAAGCGAGGAGCCACATTGCCACGGGCCCAAATGTCGAAGGGTTTAATTCTCTTTTTTGGGGGACGAGGGGAGAAGGGTTTAATGCTGACAGCGAGCAGAAATGCGTATGCAACTTTTTTTTTCTGCGAGTAAATGCGTATGCACTTGATCTGTGAGTAACTCAATTTAATAAAAAATATATAAAAGTGCTGCAATTGCAATAGTAATGAGACAATTCAACATTTATTTTTCTCTAGCCCCTTTGTCATGGGTCATTGTGTAGTGTTATCTTGAACATGTTCGAGACTTGGTTATCCGGGGTTAGGGCTCCTTTGATTCATAGGTCCGGAGTCCTTTGATCCACACTAACCCCCCCTAGTCTATGCCCTGCTCACTTGAATCCTGTGGAATTCCACTGCAAAAGAAAAGAATGATATAAAATTAAAGAACAAGTGTGTGTTTGATGGCCCCTGACTCCATTTTTTGGCGCTTGGAGCCTTCCGGCCGCTTCTCCACTAAATCTCTCTACGTGGCCATTGCACCTTCGTTGGCCCCTGAGCCCTTTAGCCTGATCTGGGACATTCGCCTTCCCCTCAAAATCAGGATATTCCCGTGGCAGTGGATCCGGGGACGCCTCCCCTCTGGGGTTGAAGTCTTCAAACGCAATGGACCTGGAGACGGGATGTGTCCCTTGTGCGGCACGGTGGAGGATTCTAACCACATCTTCTTCTCCTGCTCCACAGCCCAGTTAATTCCTGTGGTCCTGCTTCCGTGAGACGGTCGGCGGACAATGGTGTAACACCAACTTCCCCGACTTACTTGCGGAGATCCACGCCTCCCCCCTCCCCTCGCTACCGTCATATTAGATGGCTGTGCATTGGGGTCCTCGCCTGGACGCTTTGGACCATTCACAACAAACTTGTTATTCAGAATGTGCCTCTTCGACGTGCGACTGACGCGATTTTCAAAATGTGTGGTTACTTGCAGCTCTAGCGGCCGCTTAGCCGCCCCCAGGACCAGGAAGTCATCAACACCCTCCTCGCCGATCTTCGATCGATGGCCTTCCGCGTGGCGCCTCCGCTTCCGCCCCCTCCGCCGGAACCCGATTAGATCTGCTGCTCGTGTTGCAATGTCTGTGTGTGTTGCTTTATTTCCAGGGCTTGTTGAGCTGTGCCCTCAGCACTAACCCTTGCTACTTTATTTGGGTGCGAGACTTGTGTGTGTGTGTGTGTGTGAACTTTGTTGGATGTTTGGCTCGGGCGGTTTGCTTTATAATATAAAGCGGGGCGAAAGCCTTTTTCGATAATGTAGGAAAATCATACTATTCTTTCAAAGAGATCAGACCTCGTGGACAAAAAATATATGAAAAAGAGTAGGGAAAGTCTTTTTTTTT
>NC_041392.1:210726167-210774440 GCF_002162155.2 Triticum dicoccoides | reverse complement strand
AAATTGATAGGATCATAGTCATGTTGGAATCCCTTGAATCAGAGGAGTCCTTAGTAGCCAGCTCAAGGTTCGGAAGTGAGATAACATGTATGTCAAATACTATAACAAAAGAGATGTCATTTGATTTATAGGATATGATTTTTTTTTCATTGGACCTATGCTTTTTCCTACTCGATGAAATACAAAGGATTGATTTCTATCCTATAAAGGAATAGTATTCTATTCCTACAAATCAAATGGCTCCAAATTTAAAATTTCTACAAAAATCCATCCTTTGCAATTCCTACAAAATTCATATAAATCGAAGGAGGTCTCAAATTGGGGAATGTGTGTGTTGTCGGAAAATACACATTGGGACAGCCCCCACTATATCTGACTATCTACCACAACAAATTAATTTTGTGTAGCTGGAAACGGCACTAGTCCCATAAGTTGATTAGCATGCAAAATGTAAGGATGAGGTACAAATATAGATAAACAAATTGGGGCATGATGATTGTGTCAATATCTTCATAGCCAATGGGCCTTGGCATACCCTCTCATCCTCCATGAACATATTATGTATCATCACCCATTTCATGATACTTGCCAAGACATTCTTATTCCAGAAACGAGCAGGCCCTCAAATAAGTGAAAAGCTTGCTCGCAACACTTCAGATTTCTCCATTGTTGGAAGAAAGGTTCGGTAGTTTCCATGTCGTTGGTAATTCAATGGAAAAATTGTTCGGTCATGCGAAGCATTACCAAAACACGTATGGTGGGAAGGTACAACCTCAAGGAAATATGCCCTAGAGGCAATAATAAAGTTGTTATTCATATTTCCTTGTATCATGATAAATGTTTATTATTCATGCTAGAATTGTATTAACCGGAAACTTAGTACATGTGTGAATACATAGACAAACAGAGGGTCCCTAGTATGCCTCTACTTCACTAGCTCGTTAATCAAATATGGTTAAGTTTCCTAGCCATGGACATGCGTTGTCATTTGATGAATGGGATCACATCATTAGAGAATGATGTGATGGACTTGACCCATTCTGTTAGCTTAGCACTTGATCGTTTTAGTTTACTGCTATTGCTTTCTTCATGACTTATACATGTTCCTCAGACTATGAGATTATGCAGCTCCCGAATACTGGAGGAACACCATGTGTGCTATCAAACGTCACAACATAACTGGGTGATTATAAAGATGCTCTATAGGTGTCTTCGATGGTGTTTGTTGAGTTGGCATTGATCGAGATTAGGATTTGTCACTCCAATTGTCGGAGAGGTATCTCTGGGCCCTCTCGGTAATGAACATCACTATAAGCCTTGCAAGCAATGTGACTAATGAGTTAGTTGTGGGATGATGCATTACAGAACGAGTAAAGAGACTTGCCGGTGACGAGATTGAACTAGGTATGATGATACCGATGATCGAATCTCGGGCAAGTAACATACCGATGACAAAGGGAACAACATATGTTGTTGTGCGGTTTGACCGATAAAGATCTTCGTAGAATATGTAGGAACCAATATGAGCATCCAGGTTCCGCTATTGGTTATTGACCAGAGATGTGTCTCAGTCATGTCTACATAGTTCTCGAACTCGTAGGGTCCGCATGCTTAATGTTCAATGACGATATGTATTATGAGTTATGTGATTTGATGTACCAAAGGTTGTTCGGAGTCCTGGATGAGATCACGGACACGACGAGGAGTCTCTAAATGGTCGAGATATAAAGATTCATATATTGGAAGGCTACATTCGGACACCGAAATGGTTCGGGTCATTTCGAATAAGTTTCGGAGTACCGGGGGTTACCGGAACCCCCTCCGGGAAGTTATTGGGCCTTATGGGCCTAGTGGTGGAAGAGAGGAGGCATGCCAAGAGGTGGTGCGTGCCCCCCCCTAGCCCAAACCTAATTGGACTAGGGCTAGGGGGGCGGCCCCCCTTTCCTTCTCTTCTTCCTCTCCTTCCTTCTTCTCCTACTTGGACTAGGAAAGGGGGAAACCTACTCCTACTAGGAGTAGGAATCCCCCTTGGGCGCGCCCCTTGAGGCCGGCCCTCCTCCTCCTCCCCTCCTTTATATACGAGGGAGGGGGCACCCCATAGACACACAAGTTGATCTTTAGCCATGTGCGGTGCCCCCCTCCACAGTTTTGCACCTCGGTCATTTTGTCGTAGTGCTTAGGCGAAGCCCAGCGTTGGTAACTTCATCATCACCGTTAACATGCCGTCGTGCTTACGGAACTCACCCTCGGCCTCAGCTGGATCAAGAGTACAAGGGACGTCACCGAGTTGAACGTGTGCAGATCGCGGAGGTGCCGTGCGTTTGGTACTTGATCGGTTAGAACGCGAAGACGTTCGACTACATCGACCGCGTTACTAACCACCTCCACTTTCATTCTACGAGGGTACGTACACACACTCTCCCTTCTCGTTGCTATGCATCTCCTAGATAGATCTTGCGTTCCCCAATAGTGGCATCCGAGCCAGGTCAGGTTTATGTGTAGATGTTATATGCACGAGTAGAACACAAAGAGTTGTGGGCGATAATAGTCATACTAATTACCAGCATGTCATACTTTTATTCGGCGGTATTGTTGGATGAAGCGGCCCAGACCGACATTACATGACCGCGTTCATGAGACTGGTTCTACTGACGTGCTTCGCACATAGGTGGCTAGTGGGTGGCTATTTCTCCAGCTTTAGTTGAATCAAGTGTGACTACGCCCGGTCCTTGTTGAAGGTTAAAACAGCACACTTGACGAAAAATAGTTGTGGTTTTGATGCGTAGGTAAGAACGGTTCTTGCTAAGCCCGTAGCAGCCACATAAAACTTGCAACAACAAAGTAGAGGACGTCTAACTTGTTTTTGCAGGGCATGTTGTGATGTGATATGGCCAAGACGTGATGAGATATAAATTGTTGTATGAGATGATCATGTTGTAGTTATCGGCAACTGGCATAAGCCTTATGGTTGTCACTTTATTGCATAAGACACAAGCGCCATATAATTGCTTTACTTTATCGCTATGTGATAGCAATATTTGCAAAAGCAATAGTTGGCGAGACGACCATGTGATGACACGTTGATAAAGATCAAGATGATGGAGATCATGGTGTCATGCCGGTAAGATGGAGATCATAACGGTACTTTGGAGATGGAGATCAAAGGCACAAGATGATGATGGACATATCATGTCACATATTTTGATTGCATGTGATGTTTATCTTTTATGCATCTTATTTTGCTTAGTACGACGGTAGCATTATGAGATGATCCCTTACTAAATTTCAAGGTATAAGTGTTCTCCCTGAGTATGCACCATTGTGACAGTTTGTCGTGCCGAGACACCACGTGATGATTGGGTGTGATAAGCTCTACGTTCACATACAACGGGTGCAAGCCAGCTTTGCACACGCAGAATACTCAGGTTAAACTTGACAAGCCTAGCATATGCAGATATGTGTTGGAAATATGCCCTAGAGGCAATAATAAAATGGTTATTATTATATTTCTTTGTTCATGATAATTGTCTATTGTTCATGCTATAATTGTGTTATCCGGAAATTGTAATACATGTGTGAATACATAGACCACAACACGTCCCTAGTGAGCCTCTGGTTGACTAGCTCGTTGATCAAAAGATAGTCATGGTTTCCTGACTATGGACATTGGATGTCATTGATAACAGGATCACATCATTAGGAGAATGATGTGATGGACAAGACCCAATCCTAAGCATAGCTCAAAGATCGTGTAGTTCGTTTGCTGTAGCTTTTCTGAATGTCAAGTATCATTTCCTTAGACCATGAGATTGTGCAACTCCCGGATATCGTAGGAGTGCTTTGGGTGTGCCAAACGTCACAACATAACTGGGTGACTATAAAGGTACACTACAGGTATCTCCGAAAGTGTCTGTTGGGTTGGCACGAATCGAGACTGGGATTTGTCACTCCGTATGACGGAGAGGTATATCTGGGCCCACTCGGTAATGCATCATCATAATGAGCTCAATGTGATCAAGTGGTTGATCATGGGATCATGCATTACGGTACGAGTAAAGTGACTTGCCGGTAACGAGATTGAACGAGGTATTGGGATACCACGATCGAGTCTCGGACAAGTAACGTACCGATTGACAAAGGGAATTGTATACGGATTGATTGAATCCTCGACATCGTGGTTCATCCAATGAGATCATCATGAAGCATGTGGGAGACAACATGGGTATCCAGATCCCGCTGTTGGTTATTGACCGGAGAGGCGTCTCGGTCATGTCTGCATGTCTCCCGAACCCGTAGGGTCTACACACTTAAGGTTCAGTGACGCTAGGGTTTTTGAGATATTAGCATAGGGTAACCCAAAAGTTGTTCGGAGTCCCGGATGAGATCCCGGACGTCACGAGGAGTTCCGGAATGGTCCGGAGGTAAAGATTTATATATAGGAAGTCAAGTTTCGGTCATCGGGAAAGTTTCAGGGGTAATCGGTATTGTACCGGGACCACCGGAAGGGTCCCGGGGGTCCACCAGGTGGGGCCACCTATCCCGGAGGGCCCCATGGGCTGAAGTGGGAAGGGAACCAGCCCCTAGTGGGCTGGTGCGCCTCCCTTTGGGCCTCCCCCTGCGCCTAGGGTTGGAAACCCTAGGGGTGGGGGGCGCCACCCTTGCCTTGGGGGGGCAAGGCACCCCTTGGCCGCCCCCCCTAGGAGATTGTATCTCCTAGGGACGGTGCCCCCCTAGGCACCCTATATATAGTGGTGGGGGGAGGGAGGGCAGCCGCACCCAAGCCCCTGGCCTCTCCCTCTCCCTCTCGTGACACTCCTCCGTCTCCCTGCGCTTGGCGAAGCCCTGCCGAGATCACCGTTGCTTCCACCACCACGCCGTCGTGCTGCTGGATCTTCATCAACCTCTCCTTCCCCCTTGCTGGATCAAGAAGGAGGAGACGTCTTCCCAACCGTACGTGTGTTGAACACGGAGCTGCCGTCCGTTCGGCACTAGGTCATCAGTGATTTGGATAACGTCGAGTACGACTCCATCAACCCCGTTCTATTGAACGCTTCCGCGCGCGATCTACAAGGGTATGTAGATGCACTCCTTTCTCCCTCGTTGCTAGATGACTCCATAGATTGATCTTGGTGATGCGTAGAAAATTTTAAAATTCTGCTACGTTCCCCACAGTGGCATCATGAGCTAGGTCTATGCGTAGTTACTATGCATGAGTAGAACACAAAATAGTTGTGGGCGTCGATATTGTCAATTTGCTTGTCGTTACTAGTCTTATCTTGATTCGGCGGCATCATGGGATGAAGCGGCCCGGACTGACCTTACACGTTCGCTTACGTGAGACTGGTTCCACCGACTGACATGCACTAGTTGCATAAGGTGGCTGGCGGGTGTCTGTCTCTCCCACTTTAGTCGGATCGGATTCAATGAACAGGGTCCTTATGAAGGGTAAATAGAAATTGGCAATTCACGTTGTGGTTTTGGCGTAGGTAAGAAACATTCTTGCTAGAAACCTATAGCAGCCACGTAAAAACTTGCAACAAGAATTAGAGGATGTCTAACTTGTTTTTGCAGCAAGTGTTTTGTGATGTGATATGGCCAAAGGATGTGATGAATGATATATGTGATGTATGAGATGATCATGTTCTTGTAATAGGAATCATGACTTGCATGTCGATGAGTATGACAACCGGCAGGAGCCATAGGAGTTGTCTTTATTTATTTATGACCTGCGTGTCAACATAAACATCATGTAATTACTTTACTTTATTGCTAAAGCGTTAGCCATAGTAGTAGAAGTAATAGATGACGAGACAACTTCAAGAAGACACGATGATGGAGATCATGATGATGGAGATCATGGTGTCATGCCGGTGACAACGATGATCATGGAGCCCCGAAGATGGAGATCAAAAGGAGCAAATGATATTGGCCATATCATGTCACTATTTGATTGCATGTGATGTTTATCATGTTTTACATCTTATTTGCTTAGAATGACGGTAGCTTAAATAAGATGATCCCTCGTAATAATTTCAAGAGAGTGTTCCCCCTAACTGTGCACCGTTGCGAAGGTTCGTTGTTTCGAAGCACCACATGATGATCGGGTGTGATAGATTCTAACGTTAGAATACAACAGGTGTAAGCCAGATTTACACACGTAATATACTTAGGTTGACTTGACGAGCCTAGCATGTACAGACATGGCCTCGGAACACAGAAGACCGAAAGGTCGAGCATGAGTCATATAGAAGATACGATCAACATGAAGATGTTCACCGATGTTGGCTAGTCCGTCTCACGTGATGATCGAACACGGCCTAGTTAACTTGGATCATGTTTCACTTAGATGACTAGAGGGATGTCTATCTGAGTGGGAGTTCATTAAGTAATTTGATTAGATGAACTTAATTATCATGAACTTAGTCTAAAATCTTTACAATATGTCTTGTAGATCAAATGGCCCATGTTGTCCTCAACTTCAACGCGTTCCTAGAGAAAACCAAGCTGAAAGACGATGGCAGCAACTATACGGACTGGGTCCGGAACCTGAGGATCATCCTCATAGCTGCCAAGAAAGATTATGTCCTAGAAGCACCGCTAGGTGACGCACCTGTCCCGGAGAACCAAGACGTTATGAACGCTTGGCAGTCACGTGCTGATGATTACTCCCTCGTTCAGTGCGGCATGCTTTACAGCTTAGAACCGGGGCTCCAAAAGTGTTTTGAGCAACACGGAGCATATGAGATGTTCGAAGAGCTGAAAATGGTTTTCCAAGCTCATGCCCGGGTCGAGAGATGTGAGGACTCCGACAAGTTCTTCAGTTGTAAGATGGAGGAAAATAGTTCTGTCAGTGAGCACATACTCAAAATGTCTGGGTTGCATAACCGCTTGACTCAGCTGGGAGTTAATCTCCCGGATGACGCGGTCATTGACAGAATCCTTCAGTCGCTTCCACCAAGCTACAAGAGCTTTGTGATGAACTTCAATATGCAGGGGATGGAAAAGACCATTCCCGAGGTATATTCAATGCTGAAATCAGCAGAGGTGGAAATCAAAAAGGAACATCAAGTGTTGATGGTGAATAAAACCACTAAGTTCAAGAAAGGCAAGGGTAAAAAGAACTTCAAGAAGGACGGCAAGGGAGTTACCGCGCCCGGTAAGCAAGCTGCCGGGAAGAAGCCAAAGAATGGACCCAAGCCCGAGACTGAGTGTTTTTATTGCAAGGGAAGTGGTCACTGGAAGCGGAACTGCCCCAAATACTTAGCGGACAAGAAGGCCAGCAACACTAAAGGTATATGTGATATACATGTAATTGATGTGTACCTTACCAGTACTCGTAGTAGCTCCTGGGTATTTGATACCGGTGCGGTTGCTCACATTTGTAACTCAAAGCAGGAGCTGCGGAATAAGCGGAGACTGGCGAAGGACGAGGTGACGATGCGCGTCGGGAATGGTTCCAAGGTCGATGTGATCGCCGTCGGCCCGCTGCCTCTACATTTACCTACAGGATTAGTTTTAAACCTCAATAATTGTTATTTAGTGCCAGCTTTGAGCATGAACATTGTATCAGGATCTCGTTTAATTCGAGATGGCTACTCATTTAAATCCGAGAATAATGGTTGTTCTATTTATATGAGAGATATGTTTTATGGTCATGCTCCGATGGTGAATGGTTTATTCTTAATGAATCTCGAGCGTAATGCTACACATATTCATAGTGTGAATACCAAAAGATGTAAGGTTAATAATGATAGTCCCACATACTTGTGGCACTGCCGCCTTGGTCACATAGGTGTCAAACGCATGAAGAAGCTCCATGCAGATGGACTTTTAGAGTCTCTTGATTACGAATCATTTGACACGTGCGAACCATGCCTCATGGGTAAAATGACCAAGACTCTGTTCTCAGGAACAATGGAGCGAGCAACCAACTTATTGGAAATCATACATACTGATGTGTGCGGTCCAATGAGTGTTGAGGCTCGCGGTGGCTATCGTTATGTTCTCACCCTCACTGATGACTTGAGTAGATATGGGTATGTCTACTTAATGAAACACAAGTCTGAGACCTTTGAAAAGTTCAAGGAATTTCAGAGTGAGGTTGAGAATCAACGTGACAAGAAAATCAAGTTCTTGCGATGAGATCGTGGGGGAGAATACTTGAGTCACGAATTTGGCACACACTTAAGAAAATGTGGAATAGTTTCACAACTCACGCCACCTGGAACACCTCAGCGTAATGGTGTGTCCGAACGTCATAATCGCACTCTATTGGATATGGTGCAATCTATGATGTCTCTTACCGATTTACCGCTGTCATTTTGAGGCTATGCTTTAGAGACTTCCGCATTCACTTTAAATAGGGCTCCGTCGAAATCCGTTGAGACGACACTGTATGAATTATGGTTTGGGAAGAAACCTAAGCTGTCGTTTCTAAAAGTTTGGGGATGCGATGCTTATGTCAAGAAACTTCAACCTAAAAAGCTCGAACCCAAGTCGGAAAAATGCGTCTTCATAGGATACCCTAAAGAAACTGTTGGGTATACCTTCTACCTCAGATCCGAAGGCAAGATCTTTGTTGCCAAGAATGGGTCCTTTCTAGAGAAAGAGTTTCTCTCGAAAGAAATAAGTGGGAGGAAAGTAGAACTTGATGAAATATTACCTCTTGAACCGGTAAGTGGCGCAGCTCAAGAAAATGTTCCTGAGGTGCCTGCACCGACTAGAGAGGAAGTTAATGATGATGATCATGAAACTTAAGATCAAGTTACTACTGAACTTCGTAGGTCCATGAGGACACGTTCCACACCAGAGTGGTACGGCAACCCTGTCTTGAAATCATGTTATTAGACAACGGTGAACCTTCGAACTATGAAGAAGCGATGGCGGGCCCGGATTCCGACAAATGGCTGGAAGCCATGAAATCCGAGATAGGATCCATGTATGAAAATGAAGTATGGACTTTGACTGACTTGCCCGATGATCGGCGAGCCATAGAAAATAAATGGATCTTTAAGAAGAAGATAGACGCGGATGGTAATGTGACCATCTATAAAGCTTGGCTTGTCGCTAAGGGTTATCGACAAGTTCAAGGGGTTGACTACGATGAGACTTTCTCACCCGTAGCGAAGCTGAAGTCCGTCCGAATCATGTTAGCAATTGCCGCATTCTATGATTATGAGATATGGCAAATGGATGTCAAAACGACATTCCTTAATGGTTACCTTAAGGAAGAATTGTATATGATGCAGCCGAAAGGTTTTGTCGATCCTAAGAATGCTGACAAGGTGTGCAAGCTCCAACGCTCGATTTATGGGCTGGTGCAAGCATCTCGGAGTTGGAACATTCGTTTTGATGAGATGATCAAAGCGTTTGGGTTTATGCAGAGTTATGGAGAAGCCTACATTTACAAGAAAGTGAGTGGGAGCTCTGTAGCATTTCTCATATTGTATGTGGATGACATACTGTTGATGGGAAATGATATAGAATTCTTGGAAAGCATAAAGGCCTACTTGAAGAAGTGTTTTTCAATGAAGGACCTTGGAGAAGCTGCTTATATATTAGGCATCAAGATCTATAGAGATAGATCGAGACGCCTCATTGGTCTTTCACAGAGTGCGTACCTTGACAAGATATTGAAGAAGTTCAAAATGGATCAGTCAAAGAAGGGGTTCTTGCCTGTATTGCAAGGTACGAGATTGAGCACGGCTCAATGCCCGACCACGACAGAAGATAGAGAAAAGATGAGTGTCGTCCCCTATGCATCGGCCATAGGGTCTATCATGTATGCTATGCTGTGTACCAGACCTGATGTAAACCTTGCCGTAAGTTTGGTAGGAAGGTACCAAAGTAATCCCAACATAAAACACTGGACATCGGTCAAGAATATCTTGAAGTACCTGAAAAGGACTAAGGACATGTTTCTCGTGTATGGAGGTGACGAAGAGCTCGTCGTAAAGGGTTATGTCGATGCTAGCTTCGACACAGATCTGGATGACTCTAAGTCACAAACCGGATACGTGTATATTTTGAATGGTGGGGCAGTAAGCTGGTGCAGTTGCAAGCAAAGCGTTGTGGCGGGATCTACATGTGAAGCGGAGTACATGGCAGCCTTAGAGGCAGCACAAGAAGCAGTCTGGGTGAAGGAGTTCATTACCGACCTAGGAGTCATACCCTATGCGTCGGGCCCGATGACTCTCTTCTGTGACAACACTGGAGCTATTGCCCTTGCCAAGGAGCCCAGGTTTCACAGGAAGACCAGGCATATCAAGCGTCGCTTCAACTCCATTCGTGGAAGTGTTCAAAATGGAGACATAGAGATTTGTAAAGTACATACGGACCTGAATGTGGCAGATCCATTGACTAAACCTCTCCCTAGAGCAAAACATGATCAACACCAGAACTGCATGGGTGTTCGATTCATCACAATGTAACTAGACTATTGACTCTAGTGCAAGTGGGAGACTGTTGGAAATATGCCCTAGAGGCAATAATAAAATGGTTATTATTATATTTATTTGTTCATGATAATTGTCTATTGTTCATGCTATAATTGTGTTATCCGGAAATCATAATACATGTGTGAATACATAGACCACAACACGTCCCTAGTGAGCCTCTAGTTGATTAGCTCGTTGATCAAAAGATAGTCATGGTTTCCTGACTATGGACATTGGATGTCATTGATAACGGGATCACATCATTAGGAGAATGATGTGATGGATAAGACCCAATCCTAAGCATAGCTCAAAGATCGTGTAGTTCGTTTGCTGTAGCTTTTCCGAATGTCAAGTATCATTTCCTTAGACCATGAGATTGTGCAACTCCCGGATACCGTAGGAGTGCTTTGGGTGTGCCAAACATCACAAGTAACTGGGTGACTATAAAAGTACACTACAGGTATCTCCGAAAGTGTCTGTTGGGTTGGCACGAATCGAGACTGGGATTTGTCACTCCGTATGACGGAGAGGTATCTCTGGGCCCACTCGGTAATGCATCATCATAATGAGCTCAATGTGATCAAGTGGTTGATCACAGGATCATGCATTATGGTACGAGTAAAGTGACTTGCTGGTAACGAGATTGAACGAGGTATTGGGATACCGACGATCGAGTCTCGGGCAAGTAACGTACCGATTGACAAAGGGAATTGTATACGGATTGATTGAATCCTCGACATCGTGGTTCATCCGATGAGATCATCGTGAAGCATGTGGGAGCCAACATGGGTATGCAGATCCCGCCGTTGGTTATTGACCGGAGAGGCATCTCGGTCATGTCTGCATGTCTCCCGAACCCGTAGGGTCTACACACTTAAGGTTCGATGACGCTAGGGTTGTTGAGATATTAGCATACGGTAACCCGAAAGTTGTTCGGAGTCCCGGATGAGATCCTGGACATCACGAGGAGTTCCGGAATGGTCCGGAGGTAAAGATTTATATATAGGAAGTCAAGTTTCGGTCATCGGGAAAGTTTCGGGGGTAATCGGTATTGTAGCGGGACCACCGGAAGGGTCCCGGGAGTCCACCGGGTGGGGACACCTATCCCGGAGGGCCCCATGGGCTGAAGTGGGAAGGGAACCAGCCCCTAGTGGGCTGGTGCGCCCCCCTTTGGGCCTCCCCCTGCGCCTAGGGTTGGAAACCCTAGGGGTGGGGGGCGCCACCCTTGCCTTGGGGGGGCAAGGCACCCCTTGGCTGCCGCCCCCCCTAGGAGATTGGATCTCCTAGGGCTGGCGCCCCCCCTAGGCACCCTATATATAGTGGGGGGAGGGAGGGCAGCCGCACCCAAGCCCCTGGCCTCTCCCTCTCCCTCTCGTGACACTCCTCCGTCTCCCTGCGCTTGGCGAAGCCCTGCCGAGATCACCGTTGCTTCCACCACCATGCCGTCGTGCTGCTGGATCTTCATCAACCTCTCCTTCCCCCTTGCTGGATCAAGAATGAGGAGACGTCTTCCCAACCGTACGTGTGTTGAACACGGAGGTGCCGTCCGTTCGGCACTATGTCATCGGTGATTTGGATCACGTCGAGTACGACTCCATCAACCCCGTTCTCTTGAACGCTTCCGCGCGCGATCTACAAGGGTATGTAGAAGAACTCCTTTCTCCCTCGTTGCTAGATGACTCCATAGATTGATCTTGGTGATGCGTAGAAAATTTTAAAATTCTGCTACGTTCCCCACAATATGGCCTCAGAACACTAAGACTGAAAGGTCGAGCGTGAATCATATAGTAGATATGATCAACATAGTGATGTTCACCATTGAAAACTTCTCCATCTCACGTGATGCTCGGGCATGGTTTAGTTGATATGGATCACGTGATCCCTTAGATGATTAGAGGGATGTCTATCTAAGTGGGAGTTCTTAAGTAATATGATTAATTGAACTTAAATTTATCATGAACTTAGTCCTGATAGTATTTGCATATCTATGTTGTAGATCAATTGCTCGCGTATAGCTTCCCCATTTTATTTATGATATGTTCCTAGAGAAAACTATGTTGAAATATGTTAGTAGCAATGATGCGGACTAGCTCCGTTATCTGAGGATTATCCTCATTGCCGCACAAAAGAGTTATGTCCTTGATGCACCGCTAGGCGATGGACCTATTGCAGGAGCAGAAGCAGACATTATGAACGTTTGGCAAGCTCGGTATGATGACTACTTGATAGTTTAGTGCGCCATGTTTTACGGCTTAGAACCGGGACTTAAAAAACATTTTGAACGCCACAGAGCATATAAGATGTTCCGTTGAAATTAGTATTTCAGACTCATGCCCGTGTCGAGAGGTATGAGTCCTCTGACAGTACTTTGCCTACAAGATGGAGGAGAATAGCTCAACCAGCGAGCATGTGCTCAGATTGTCTGGGTACTACAATTGCTTGAATCAAGTGGGAGTTAATCTTCCAAATAAGATAGTGCTTGACAGAGTTCTCTAGTCACTATCACCAAGTTACTGGAACTTAGTGATGAACTATAATATGCAAGGGATGACATAAAACGATTCCCGAGCTCTTCGCGATGCTGAAATCGGCGAAGGTAGAAATCAAGAAAAGCATCAAGTGTTGATGGTTGACAAGACCACTAGTTTCAAGTAAAAGGGCAAGGGAAAGAAAGGGAACTTCAAGAAGAATGGAAAGCAAGTTGCCACTCCCATGAAGAAGCCCAAAGCTAGACCCAAGCCTGAAACTGAGTGCTTCTACTGCAAAGGAAATGGTCACTGGAAGCGGAACTGCCCCAAATACTTGGCGGATAAGAAGGATGGCAAAGTGAACAAAAGTATATATGATATACATGTTATTGATGTGTACTTTACTAGTGTTCATAGTAGCCCCTGGGTATTTGATACTGGTTCAGTTGCTATGATTAGTAACTTGAAACAGGAGTTACAAAATGAACAAAGACTAGTTGAGGGCGAGGTGACGATGTGTGTTGGAAGTAATTCCAAGGTTGATAAGATCACCATCGCACAGTCCCTTTACCTTCGGGATTAGTGTTGAACCTAAAATAAATGTTATTTGGTGTTTGCGTTGAGCATAATATGATTGGATCATGTTTATTGCAATACAGTTATTCATTTAAGTCAAAGAATAGTTGTTATTATGTTTACATGAATAAAACCTTCTGATGTCATACACTGATACCTCTCCAACGTATCTATAATTTTTTATTGTTCCATGCTATTATATTATCCATCTAGGATGTTTTATATGCATTTATATGTTATTTTATATGATTTTTGGGACTAACCTATTAACCTAGAGCCCAGTGCCAGTTTCTGTTTTTTCCTTGTTTTTGAGTATCGCAGAAAAGGAAACCCAAATAGAGTCCAATTGACCTGAAATTTCACGAAGATTATTTTTGGACCAGAAGAAGCCCACGGAGTATCGGAGATGGGCCATAAGAGCTCCGAGGCACCCACGAGGGTGGGGGGGCGCCCAACCCCCTTGGGCGCGCCCCCTACCTCGTGGCCGCCTCGGAGACCCCCCTGACTTGTTCCCGACGTCAAAATCTCTTATATATACCCAAATTTCCAAAACATAACCTAGATCGGGAGTTCTGCCGCCGCAAGCCTCTATACCTACCGAAAACCAATCTAGACCCATTCCGACACCCTGCCGGAGGGGGGATCCCTCTCCGGTGGCTATCTTCATCATCCCGGCGCTCTCCATGATGAGGAGGGAGTAGTTCACCCTCGAGGCTGGGGGTATGTACCAGTAGCTATGTGTTTGATCTCTCTCTCTCTCTCTCTCTCTCGTGTTCTTGATTTGGCACAATCTTGATGTGTTGTGAGCTTTTCTATTATAGTTGGATCTTATGATGTTTCTCCCTGCTACCTCTTGAGCATGCGTTGGTTTTCCCTTGAAGAGTAAAGGGTGATGCATCAAAGTAGCGTAAGTATTTCCCTCAGTTTTGAGAACCAAGGTATCAATCCAGTAGGAGGTACACGCAAGTCACCTAGTACCTACACAAACGAACAAGAACTTCGCAACCAACGCGATAAAGGGGTTGTCAATCCCTTCACGACCACTTGCAAAAGTGAGATCTGATAGAGATAATAAGATAATTTTTTTTTTGGTATTTTTATGATATAGATTGAAAGTAAAGATTGCAAAGTAAAATATATTGGAAACTTATATGATGGAAGTAGACCCGAGGGCCATAGGTTTCACTAGTGGCTTCTCTCAAGATGGCATATTCTACGGTGGGTGAACAAATTACTGTCGAGCAATTGATAGAAAAGCGAATAATTATGAGAATATCCAGCATGATCATGTGTATAGGCATCACGTCCGCGACAAGTAGACCGAAATGATTCTACATCTACTACTATTACTCCACACATCGACCGTTATCCAGCATGCATCTAGAGTATTAAGTTCATAAGAACAAAGTAACGCATTAGGCAAGTGACATGATGTAGAGGGATAAACTCAAGAAATATGATATAAACCCCATCTTTTTATCCTCGATGGCAACAATACAATACATGCCTTGCTGCCCCTGCTGTCACTGGGAAAGGACACCGCAAGATTGAACCCAAAGCTAAGCACTTCTCCCATTGCAAAAAATATCAATCTAGTAGGCCAAACCAAACTGATAATTCGAAGAGACTTGCAAAGATAACAAATCATACATATAAGTATTCAGAGGAGAATCAAATATTGTTCATAGATAATCTTGATCATAAACCCACAATTCATCGGATCTCGACAAACACAATGCAAAAAGAATTACATCGAATAGATCTCTAAGAAGATCGAGGAGAACTTTGTATTGAGATCCAAAGAGAGAGAAGAAGCCATCTAGCTAATAACTATGGACCCGAAGGTCTGTGGTAAACTACTCACACATCATCGGAGAGGCCATGGAGTTGATGTAGAGGCCTTCCGCAATCGATTCCCCCTTCGACGAAGCTCCGAAAAAGGCCCCAAGATGGGATCTCATGGCTACAGAAGGTTGCGGCGGTGGAAATAGGGTTTCATGGTGCTCCTGGATGTTTTGGGGGTATATGGATATATATAGGAGGAAGAAGTAGGTCGGTGGAGCTGCGAGGGGCCCACGAGGGTGGGGGCGTGCCCAAGGGGGCAGACGCGCCTCCCTGCCTCGTGGCTCCCTCGTTCTTTCTTGACATTCACTCCAAGTCCCCTGGTTCACGTTTGTTCCAAAAATAACTCTCCCGAAGGTTTCATTCCATTTGGATTCCGTTTGATATTCCTTCATTGCGAAACACTGAAATAGGCAAAAAAACAACAATTTGCACTGGGCCTTGGGTTAGTAGGTTAGTCCCAAAAATAATAAAAAAGGTATATTAAAGCCCATTAAACATCCAAAACAAATAATATGATAGCATGGAACAATAAAAAATTATAGATACGTTGGAGACGTATCACTCCCCCTCTACTCTCTTGTGATGGATTGAGTTTTCCCTTTGAAGTTACCTTATCAGATTGAGTCTTTAAGGATTTGAGAACACTTGATGTTTGCCTTGCATGTGCTTATCTATGGTGACAACGGGATATTCATGTGATCCACTTGATGTATGTTTTGGTGATCAACTTGCGAGTTCCGTGACCTTGTGAACTTATGCATAGGGGTTGGCACACGTTTTCGTCTTGACTCTCTGGTAGAAATTTGGGGCACTCTTTGAAGTTCTTTGTGTTGGTTGAATAGATGAATCTGAGATTGTGTGATGCATATCATATAATCATACCCACAGATACTTGAGGTGACATTGGAGTATCTAGGTGACATTAGGGTTTTGGTTGATTTGCGTCTTAAGGTATTATTCTAGTACGAACTCTAGGATAGATTGAACGGAAAGGATAGCTTCGTGTTATTTTACTACGGACTCTTGAATAGATCGATCAAAAAGAATAACTTTGAGGTGGTTTCGTACCCTACAATAATCTCTTCGTTTGTTCTCTGCTATTAGTGACCTTGGAGTGACTCTTTGTTGCATGTTGAGGGATAGTTATACGATCCAATTATGTTATTATTGTTGAGAGAACTTGCACTAGTGAAAGTATGAACCCTAGGCCTTATTTCAACGCATTGCAATTGTAACATCCCAAATTTTCAATTTGGAATGTTATACATTAGGTCATCATGCATATCATATTTTATTTTGCTTTTGGTTTTGATCCTAGAAAATCCTAGGCAACTCAAGGACCCACGGAGAGAGTTGGGGATTTCGTTATTTACATATTTGAGTTTTCTCAAATTATGTAAATAGGATCATTTGATTTTATTTATTTTATCATCAATTATTTCTATTACAAAAATATGAGAGAGGGAATAAAATGACTTTCCCAAAATATAGAAATATTGAGGATTTAATAAAAAAATCAAATAAGATTTATTTCGGAGTTTTTTTGGTATTTTATTTGAATTTAGGAAAAATGCGCGTTTTTCAAAGTTGTAGTTTGGGCCCAGATAAATGTTCACTTTATCGGGCTTGATTTTAGAAACCTGGGAAAATTTATTTCGTGAATTTTGGAGTCCGTTTAGTATTTCTTTTTATTTTTCTTCCGAGCGTAATTATTAAAAAAAAAACAAAAAACGCGGAACCGACTTTGGGCCGTACTCGGCCAGGACTCCGCCTGGCCGGGGCCTTTATAATGCGCGCCCGAGGCCCTAGCCGAGCCAGCCCACCCCGCCGCCCTAACCCTAGCCGCCGCCCTAGCCGCCGCCAGCCGCCGCCGCCGACTCGCCGGAGCAGCGCGCCGCCCGAGGTTCGCCGCCGCCTTGTTTTCCGTGCCGTAAAAAAAATTCTGTTCGTCGTTTTTCTTTTTCGTCGGATTTTTCCGCGGTTATTTTCTGATCGCGATTTCTGATCCGATTTTCGTTTTAGTATAACTTTTCGCTCGTTTATCGGAATCAGGCGATTCAAGCGCCTGGAGTTTCGTCTCGAAACCCTCTTTCTGAATAATCAACTTAAACATGTTTTTGCTACTGTAAAATTTGCCCTAGATCCAGATTACTAGAACGAAGTTGTTTTCTTTCGCCGTTTGATTTCTTTTGCTTCGTTCGATTTGATTCTTTTTGCCAACCAGGGTTCTTAAATTGAACTTTCTGGTTAGATCTTCTATTTGAGTTTTACCTGTGCATTAGATGAGTACTTATAGTATACTTGTTGTTTGTCTGTGATAGAATACCCGGAGTGCGCCGCCTGTTACGTTGAATCTCTAGGTTTCGCGGATCATCAGCAAGGCAAGTAACACTTTGATCATACCTTTTTCTACAACCCAGTTTTATTGCATTAGATCAATCCTCACACATTGCATGATTAGGATCTAATTAAATTGTGGGTTGGGAAGTAGATGAGGTAGTACCTATTACCTGTTTATTATCAAACCTTTGGGAGTTACTTCTACGTTTGCTTATTATGCCATGCTATGCTAGTAGACGTGGATTGGGTGAGTGAAATCCATGACAGATGCGAGATTGATAATTAATGGTTTATCTCAGGTGGCAACTTAAACACACATCTGGGTGGATTGAGGCACCTGGGGTTTCCAGGACTTGCCTGTTTTTCTTTTGGACCGCCACCCAGGCTCAAAGGGATCATGAGATTATTCATACTAGAAACTTCCATGTGCAGCCACAAGCCATTATGGGCTCTGGCATAGTTGACTAAGTTGTGCGAACTCTTACAGTGGTAGACTAGCAGATGTAGGGGATGTAGGTGGTACGGTCTACCTGATCGTAAGGTGCTAGCGCTTCTGAAAGACTATGTCTCGGTCATCCGTCTTCTCAAACACCCTGTAGTGCGAGAAACCAAACGGAGGCGATCGAGTCTTGTGGGGAAAAGTGCGCAAACCTCTGCAGAGTGTAATAAACTAATCATGATTAGCCGTGTCCCCGGTTATGGACATCTTGAGTATCTAGTACTTGGATTTTCATGTGAATCTCAACATGTTACTCTAAAGTTAATTTTGTTGGGTTTAATGATGTTACTTTAATTGGGATTGAGAATGCTGTCAACCATTCTCAATGTTTAACAACCACCATGATAGTAATTAAATTTATTCCTTTGAAGTAGGGAAAAATTGGCTTTACGCAAAAACTGTAACCATAGAGCTTTCCACCAGCCAAATATGCATATAGTATAGCTGTTTCATTCCATTACTCTCTATGTGTTACCTTGCCAGCATATTCCATGTGCTGACCCATTTTCGGGCTGCAACGTTAATGTTGCAGACTTTTCAGACGACGATTAAAGAGTTTTTAGGTCGTGGTTCTATACTCAGTGATGCCGTTGGAGTTGATGGACTCACTTATCTTCCAAGCCTTCCACTGTTATCGTCACTAGATGGCCTTAAGCCATATTTATTCTAATAAGTTCTCTTTTGAGACACTCGATGTAATAAGTGTGTGATTGCTACTCTGCTATAAATCCTCCGAGTACTGTGTGGTGTCAGCATTACTGATCCAGGGATGACACCGGAGCACAGAGATCAGACCGTTTGAGGTCTGGTCGCTACAGAGATGGTATCAGAGCACACGCTGACTGTAGGACACAACCACTAAGCTAAAGGCCTAGATCACTACTCACTCTCTTCTCTTCTGACTTCTCATCTTTTCTACTCTTTAGGATGGCGGATGCAAGGAACAAGTTCACACAACCAGATGAAGATACACCCTTTGGATGCCACTTGAAGGAAGTCACTAGATACCTGAACATAGGAGTACCAAGCTTCACGGGAATCTACAACGCCACTTTACCTGAAGAAGAGCGCTGGATGATTCAAGTTCAAGTTCCAGGAAGGACGTTCATGCCAGTCACTGAGCCCATAGAGTTTTCTTTTGATGCACCAACTTGGAGTCTAGGAAAGAGTATGGCAGCTCACATCGCCATGGGACGCATTGGAGAAGTCTACCGCAAGGATCTCAAGGATACTATCTATCAGATTTGTGGGCGCCGAGATGAACACTGGGAGATGATTAGCACCAGGAAGGATAGATCAATCACAACTTTTATCCAGGAGTTAAACCAGCACATTCGACGACAGGAGAATCAGATGTGCGCCGACATGATAGATCTGAAGAAGGCTAAGACTAGAATCAAGGAACTGGAGGAAGAACTCAAGGCTACACGTGAAGATTATGAAGAAGAAATTGAAGTATTGGTGGATAAGAATGCCGACCTAACTATGAAGATAGCGGTATTTATGGGAGGCCCTATGTCCATAGATGAAGACGAAGAACCCAAGGAGATTAGCCCGGAAGACTACATCATCATCGACGGCACCGACTCGGAAGCAAATAATAGCGATGATGACTATGTTGATGAAGCAGGAGCAGATATCATGGAGTCTACAACCGTAGAATATTTCTAGTAGACCACCTCATCAGTAGTAGTAGTCCACCATGTAAATATAGTAGTCCGAGCACTTTGCGATAGTTAGATCGATTGTATGCCTTTGTTTGATTGATTGAAGTGAATTGTGTGCTTTTGCCTCATCTGCATATGGGTAGTGTTTTCTCTTTAGACCCCCTCTATTCTTATATCTCATCTTTTCTAAACCTTAGATGCCTCCGAGACGTGACCCCAGATTTGCCTTTCCGCCGGAGCTCACCCAGTTGATCCAGCAGCAGAACACCTTGATGCAGTTGCTAGTTCAGAATCAGAATCAGGGGAACAACAATAACAACCCACCACCACCACCACATGTTGACCACTTAGCCCATTTTCTTAGGATAAATCCGCCAGTGTTTTCCAGTAGCACCGAGCTGATAGTAGCAGATGATTGGCTCCGCAAGATAGCTAGGGAGTTGACCACAGCAGGATGCACAGATATGGAGAAGGTTAAGTTTGCCGCACATAAGTTAGAAGGACCCGCAGCATCCTCGTGGGAGAATTTCACAACCACCTTCCCAGTCGACACTGTCACATGGGACCAGTTTCAGCAGGCTTTTCGTACTGCCCATGTTTCAGCAGGAGCAATGGCCATGAAGAAGCGTGAGTTTCATAACTTGTGCCAAGGAGGACGGACAGTTGGCCAGTATGTGGAGGAGTTTAGTAAGCTAGCATGTTATGCCCCAGATGACGTTGCTACGGATGCAGATAAGCAGGAGAAGTTTCTGGAAGGACTGAATGATGAGTTGAGTATGCAGTTGATGGTAGCCACCTTCAACAACTACCAGGAGTTGGTAGATCATGCTCTTATGATTGAAGGGAAGCAGTAGCAAATTGAGATCTGCAAGAGGAAGTATGGACAAGGAAAGTATAATTCAGGAGCTCAGCAGAAGCCACATTTTACCCCTAGGCCGGGAGGACATTTTCAGCATACCCATGGAGTAGGTAGCTCGCACAATCACAATGGCACCAAGAATGGTAATGGGAATGGAGGAAGCAATGGACAGAACCGCAACACCCCATCAACCCCAGCCAAGAAGGACATGAGCCATGTCACTTGTTATAAGTGTTCGAAGCCAGGACATTATGCAAATGAATGTCCTGAAGGCCAAAATGGCAATGGAACTTCTGGGAAAAAGCCGAACCCTTTCAACAGGGGACATGTGAACCATGTTAGCGTGGAGGAGGTTGAAGCTCAGCCCGATGCAGTAATAGGTAAGTTTTTGGTTAAGTCATTTACTACACTCGTTCTTTTTGATACTGGTGCATCGCATTCATACATCTCAAGGGGATTTGTGGATAAGTATAACCTACCAACCCAAGCCCTTAGGTCACCCATGTTAGTAACCTCGCCAGGAGCAGAATATGTGGCTAGTCTATGGTGTGATCGGTTACCATTAAGGATTGGTAACTATGTTTTTCCCTCAGACCTAATAGTATTGGAATCTCAAGGATTGGATGTGATATTAGGCATGGATTGGTTATCAAAGTATGAAGGGAATATTGAGTGTGCTAGTAAGTCAATTTTGCTTACCACACCAGAAGGGAGAAGGATCAAGTATGTATCCCGGCATGTACCAAAGAGGACACAAGTAAATTGCCTAATAGGAGTTGTGCAGGAGGAAGTACCAGTGGTAAAGGACTTTCTTGATGTATTTCCCGAAGAGTTGCCAGGCATGCCACCGGATAGAGACATTGAGTTTTTGATTGAGCTATTGCCAGGCACTGGGCCAATATCAAAGAGACCATATAGGATGCCAGCAAAGGATTTGGTGGAAATTAAGAAGCAGATTAAGGAGTTACTGGATAAGGGATATATTCGCCCAAGTTCTTCCCCTTGGGGATCGCCAGTACTTCTAGTGGAGAAGAATGATGGATCGTTAAGAATGGTTGTTGATTATCGAGGATTGAACGAAGTAACGATCAAGAACAAGTACCCACTACCAATGATCAACGATCTGTTTGATCGGTTGCAAGGAGCTAAAGTGTTTTCCAAGATCGATTTGCGATCAGGATACCACCAGTTGAAGATTCGAGAACAGGATATTTCAAAGACAGCTTTTACCACCAGGTATGGGCTGTATGAGTATACCATTATGTCATTTGGACTGACTAACGCGCCTGCCTACTTTATGAACATGATGAACAAAGTGTTATGGAGTTTTTGGATAAGTTCGTCGTAGTGTTCATTGATGATATCCTAGTATATTCGAAGAATGAAGAGGAGCATAAGGAGCATTTGCGTTTGGTACTTGGAAAGCTCAGAGAACATCAATTATATGCCAAGTTCAGCAAATGTGAATTTTGGTTGAAGGAAGTAGGATTCCTCGGACACGTTATATCCGGAGAAGGTATAGCCGTTGATCCCGCTAAAGTTGAAACCGTGACCAAGTGGGAAGCACCAACAACAGTTGGAGAGATCCGGAGTTTTCTGGGACTCGCAGGATACTACCGGAGATTTATTGAGAATTTCTCAAAGATTGCAAAGCCTATGACGGAGTTGCTGAAGAAGGATACTAAGTTCAAATGGACTGAGGAGTGTGAGGCAAGTTTTCAGGAATTGAAGAAACGTTTGGTTACCTCACCAGTGTTGATTTTGCCAGATCAAACCAAGGATTATGAGGTGTATTGCGACGCTTCACGTCGAGGACTTGGAGCAGTGCTTATGCAGGAAGGGAGAGTTGTTTTGTATGCTTCACGACAACTGAAGCCTCACGAATTGAATTATGCCACGCATGATTTGGAGTTAGCAGCCGTAGTGCATGCATTGAAGACACGGAGACATTTCCTCATTGGAAATCATTGTGAGGTGTACACGGATCACAAGAGTTTGAAGGACATTTTCACACAGAAGGAGTTGAATCTCAGACAAAGGAGATGGTTGGAGCTTATCAAAGATTATGATATGAAATTGCATTATCATCCCGGGAAGGCTAATGTAGTAGCTGACGCATTAAGCCGCAAGAGCCATGTCAATACGTTAATGACGGGAGAAATACCCAAGGAGTTAGCAGAAAATCTTCGTGAACTATGTTTGGAAATAGTTCCGAGAGGCTATGTAGCAGCGTTGGAAATTCAGTCAACTTTGATGGACAGAATTAGGGAAGCTCAGAAAACTGACAAAGAGATTGCCTCTATAAAGGAGAAACTGAGCGAAGGAAAAGCTAAAGGATTTCGTGAGGATGAGAACGACACCCTATGGTTTGAAGACCGTGTTTATGTACCCAATGACCCGGAGATCAAAAAATTGATTCTGCAAGAGGCACATGATTCATCGTATTCGATTCACTCAGGAAATACCAAGATGTATTTGGATTTGAAGGATACTTTCTGGTGGGCCGGAATGAAGAAGGATATTGCGGAGTATGTTGCAGTTTGTGACGTATGTCAGAGAGTAAAGGCAGAGCATCAGAAGCCAGCAGGATTGTTGCAACCATTGCCGATACCCGAATGGAAGTGGGATAAGCTAGGAATGGATTTTATCACGGGATTACCAAGGACTCGTTCAGGCTATGACTCCATTTGGGTTGTAGTTGATCGATTGACGAAGGTAGCACATTTCATCCCAGTAAAGACCACTTACACCAGTGCTAGGTTGGCAAAGATATACATGACCAGGATCGTATGTTTGCATGGAGTTCCGAGGAGTATTGTATCAGATAGAGGAACCCAGTTTACCTCAAAGTTCTGGAAGCAGTTGCATGAGACTTTAGGTACTAGGCTAGAATTTAGTATAGCTTATCATCCGCAGACAGATGGACAGACCGAGAGAGTCAATCAGATTTTGGAGGATATGCTGAGAGCTTGTGCGCTAGATTATGGATCTAGTTGGGACGATAATTTGCCATATGCAGAGTTCTCTTACAATGACCAGTTTGAAGATGGCCCCTTTCGAAGCTCTGTACGGAAGGAGGTGCAGGACACCGTTGTCATGGGACGAAGTTGGAGACCGCCAGTTGTTTGGACCAGATTTGATTAAGGAGTCTGAACAGAAGGTGAAGTTGATTCGCGATAGGCTCAAGGTAGCCCAGTCCAGATAGAAGAGATATGCAGATTCTAAACGCAAGGAGACAGTTTACGAAGTCGGAGACAGAGCTTATCTTCGAGTATCCCCACTTCGAGGGATTAAACGCTTTGGAGTTAAGGGGAAGTTAGCACCACGATTTGTAGGGCCATATCGAGTTTTGGAGCGTATGGGAGAAGTGGCCTACAAGTTGGAATTTCCAGAAGGATTGACAGGAGTTCATGATGTGTTTCATGTTTCTCAGTTGAAGAAGTGTCACGCGGAGATGGCTGACATACCTTTGAGAGACACAGTGCCATTGGAAGCAATTCAGTTGGATAACAATTTGACCTATGAGGAAAAACCAGTCAAGATTCTTGAGTTTGCCAGCCGAGTTACTCGCCGCAAGGTTATCAAGTTTTGCAAAGTTCAGTGGAGCCACCACACGGAGGATGAAGCCACCTGGGAGCGAGAGGAAGATTTGCTCAAGGACCACCCTCACCTATTTTCTAGCCAACCCGAATCTCGAGGGCGAGATTCATCTTAAGGGGATAGGTTTATAACATCCCAAATTTTCAATTTGGAATGTTATACATTAGGTCATCATGCATATCATATTTTATTTCGCTTTTGGTTTTGATCCTAGAAAATCCTAAGCAACTCAAGGACCCACGGAGAGAGTTGGGGATTTCGTTATTTACATATTTGAGTTTTCTCAAATTATGTAAACAGGATCATTTGATTTTATTTATTTTATCATCAATTATTTCTATTACAAAAATATGAGAGAGGGAATAAAATGACTTTCCCAAAATATAGAAATATTGAGGATTTAATAAAAAAAATCAAATAAGATTTATTTCGGAGTTTTTTTGGTATTTTATTTGAATTTAGGAAAAATGCGCGTTTTTCAAAGTTGTAGTTTGGGCCCAGATAAATTTTCACTTTATCGGCCTTGATTTTAGAAACACGGCAAAATTTATTTCGTGAATTTTGGAGTCTGTTTAGTATTTCTTTTTATTTTTCTTCCGAGCGGAATTATTTAAAAAAAACAAAAAACGCGGAACCGACTTTGGGCCGTACTCGGCCAGGACTCCGCCTGGTCGGGGCCTTTATAATGCGCGCCTGAGGCCCGAGCCGAGCCAGCCCACCCCGCCGCCCTAACCCTAGCCGCCGCCCTAGCCGCCGCCAGCCGCCGCCGCCGCCGCCGCCGCCCGCCAGCCGCCGCCGCCGACTCGCCGGAGCAGCACGCCGCCCGAGGTTCGCCGCCGCCTTGTTTTCCGTGCCGTAATTTTTTTTTCTGTTCGTCGTTTTTCTTTTTTGTCGGATTTTTCCGCGGTTATTTTCTGATCGCGATTTCTGATCCGATTTTTGTTTTAGTATAACTTTTCGCTCGTTTATCGAAATCAGGCGATTCAAGCGCCTGGAGTTTCGTCTCGAAACCCTCTTTCCGAATAATCAACTTAAACATGTTTTTGCTACTGTAAAATTTGCCCTAGATCCAGATTACTAGAACGAAGTTGTTTTCTTTCGCCGTTTGATTTCTTTTGCTTCGTTCGATTTGATTCTTTTTGCCAACCAGGGTTCTTAAATTGAACTTTCTGGTTAGATCTTCTATTTGAGTTTTACCTGTGCATTAGATGAGTACTTATTGTATGCTTTTTGTTTGTCTGCGATAGAATACTCGGAGTGCGCCGCCTATTACGTTGAATCTTTAGGTTTCCGGATCATCAGCAAGGCAAGTAACACTTTGATCGTACCTTTTTCTACAACCCAGTTTTATTGCATTAGATCAATCCTCACACATTGCATGATTAGGATCTAATTAAATTGTGGGATGGGAAGTAGATGAGGTAGTACCTATTACCTGTTTATTATCAAACCTTTGGGAGTTACTTCTACTTTTGCTTATTATGCCATGCTATGCTAGTAGACGTGGATTGGGTGAGTGAAATCCATGACAGATGTGAGATTGATAATTAATGGTTTATCTAAGGTGGCAACTTAAACACACATCTGGGTGGATTGAGGCACCTGGGGTTTCCAGGACTTGCCTGTTTTTCTTTTGGACCGCCACCCAGGCTCAAAGGGATCATGAGATTATTCATACTAGAAACTTCCGTGTGCAGCCACAAGCCATTATGGGCTCTGGCATAGTTGACTAAGTTGTGCGAACTCTTACAGTGGTAGACTAGCAGATGTAGGGGATGTAGGTGGTACGGTCTACCCGATCGTAAGGTGCTAGCGCTTCTGAAAGACTATGTCTCGGTCATCCGTCTTCTCAAACACCCTGTAGTGCGAGAAACCAAACGGAGGCGATCGAGTCTTATGGGGAAAAGTGTGCAAACCTCTGCAGAGTGTAATAAACTAATCATGATTAGCCGTGTCCCCGGTTATGGACATCTTGAGTATCTAGTACTTGGATTTTCATGTGAATCTCAACATGTTACTCTAAAGTTAATTTTGTTGGGTTTAATGATGTTACTTTAATTGGGATTGAGAATGCTGTCAACCATTCTCAATGTTTAACAACCACCATGATAGTAATTAAATTTATTCCTTTGAAGTAGGGAAAAATTGGCTTTACGCAAAAACTGTAACCATAGAGCTTTCCACCAGCCAAATATGCATATAGTATAGCTGTTTCATTCCATTACTCTCTATGTGTTACCTTGCCAGCATATTCCATGTGCTGACCCGTTTTCGGGCTGCAACGTTAATGTTGCAGACTTTTCAGACGACGATTAAGGAGTTTTTAGGTCGTGGTTCTATACTCAGTGATGCCGTTGGAGTTGATGGACTCACTTATCTTCCAAGCCTTCCGCTGTTATCATCACTAGATGGCCTTAAGCCATATTTATTGCAATAAGTTGTCTTTTGAGACACTCGATGTAATAAGTGTGTGATTGCTACTCTGTTATAAATCCTCCGAGTACTGTGTGGTGTCAGCATTACTGATCCAGGGATGACACCGGAGCACGGAGATCAGACCGTTTGAGGTATGGTCGCTACAGCAATACCGTTTTCGCTCACTTTACCACTTGCTACCTTGCTGTTTTTATATTTTCAGATTACAAAAACCTATATCTAGCATCCATATTGCACTTGTATCACCATCTCTTTGCCGAACTAGTGCACCTATACAATTTACCATTGTATTGGGTGTGTTGGGGACACAAGAGACTCTTTGTTATTTGGTTGCAGGGTTGTTTGAGAGAGACCATCTTCATCCTACACCTCCCACGGATTGATAAACCTTAGGTCATCCACTTGAGGGAAATTTTCTGCTCTCCTACAAACCTCTGCACTTGGAGGCCCAACAACGTCTACAAGAAGAAGGTTGTGTAGTAGACATCAAGCTATTTTCTGGCGCCGTTGCCGGGGAGGCTAGGTAAGCGGCACTAAGACCCCGTCAACTAAGCTCTTTTCTGGCGCCGTTGCCGAGGAGGTTAGTGCTTGAAGGTATATCTTTATATCTTGCAATCGAATCTTTTAGTTTCTTGCTTTATCACTAGTTTAGTCTATAAAAGAAAACTACAAAAAATGGAACTAAGGTTGCCTCATATGCTTCATCTTTTTAATGTCTTTCGTGAAAATAAGGATTCCGATAATTGTGCCAAAGTGTTAGAAGAAGAATGTATTAAAATGTTTGGCACTAAATCTTTGGATGATGAGCATGATTGCAATGTTGTTAGTGTGAATTCTTTGAATATCCATGATGCTAATGATATGCAAAGCCACAAGCTTGGGGATGCTATGTTTGATGAAGATGATATTTTTTGTCCCCCAAGTTTTGATGAGAAAATTTATTTTGATGATAGCATGCCTCCTATTTATGATGATTATATTGATGAAAGTGGGTTTGGAATAGTGTTAACTTTAGGAAGTAATGATCCCACTATTTTGGAGGGTGTTGAATCTTATTGTGATAATTATGGAAGTGGGTTTGGAGAGGTCGTAACTTTAGTTAATGTTAATCCCACTATTTTGGAAGAGTGTCAACTTTGCATACATGTGGATTGTGTTATGAATATATTTTTTGATAGCTATATTGTTGAATTTGCTTATGATCCTACATGTAATTATTATGAGGGAGGAACATATGCTTGTAGGAATTGCAATAATATCAAGTTTCCTCTCTATGTGCTGAAAATCTTGAAGATTTGCTTGTTTTACCTTCCTATGCAAGTTGAATCTTGTTCCCACAAGTTGTTTGCTCACAAAACCCCTATGCATAGGAAGTGGGTTAGACTTAAATGTGCTAGTCATATTAATCATGATGCTCTCTTTATGTTACAATTCTTATCTTTTATGTGAGCATCATTGAAATCATCATGCCTAGCTAGGGGCGTTAAACAATAGCGCTTGCTAGGAGGCAACCCAATTTTATTTTTGTTCTTTGATTTTTGCTCCTGTTTAGTAATAGATAATTCATCTAGCCTCTGTTTAGATGTAGTTTTATGTTTTAATTAGTGTTTGTGCCAAGTAGAACCTTTGGGAAGACTTGGGTGAAGTCTTTGCGATCTTGCTGTAAAAAGCAGAAACTTTTGCGCTCACGAGATTAGCTATCATTGTTTACTGGAGAGTGCGTTTAGGTTGATTGTTTTTTCAGATGATTAATAGAAAAATTCCTCAGGTACACCAATTTATTTCAGAATTTTAGGAGTGACAGAGTATTTGGAACCTCCAGATTTCTACAGAATGTTCTGTTTTTGACAGATTCTGTTTTCATTGTGTTGTTTGCTTATTTTGATGAATCTATGAGTAGTATCGGAGGGTATGAACCATAGAGAAGTTTGAATACAGTAGATATTACACCAATATAAATAAATAATGAGTTCACAAAAGTACCAAAAGTGGTGATTTATTTTCTTATACTAACAGAGCTTACGAGTTTTCTGTTGAGTTTTGTGTTGTGAAGTTTTCAAGTTTTGGGTAAAGATTCGATGGACTATGGAATAAGGAGTGGAAAGAGCCTAATATTGGGGATTACCAAGGCAACCCAAGGTAATATTCAAGGACAACCATGAAGCTAAGCTTGGGGATGCCCCGGATGGCATCCCCTCTTTCGTCTTCATTCATCGGTAACTTTACTTGGAGCTATATTTTTATTCACCACATGATATGTGTTTTGCTTGGAGCGTCATTTTCTTTTCTTTTGTTTTGCTTTCTGTTTGAATAAAATACAAAGATCTGAAATTCTTAAATGTTAGAGAGTCTTCACATAGTTACATAATTATTCAACTACTCATTGTGTTTCGCTTATATCTTTCGGAGTAGTTTGTCATTTGCTCTAGTGCTTCACTTTTATCCTTTTAGAGCACAACGATGGTTTTATTTTGAAGAAATAGATGAACTCTCGTGCTTCACTTATATTATTTTGAGAGTCTTTATAACAACATGGTAGTTTGCTTTGGTTATGAAAGTAGTCCTAATATGATGGGCATCCAAGATGGGTATAATAAAAACTTTCATATAAAGTGCATTGAATACTATGAGAAGTTTGATACTTGATGATTGTTTTGAGATATGAAGATGGTGATATTAGAGTCATGCTAGTTGAGTAGTTGTCAATTTGAGAGATACTTGTGTTAAAGTTTGTGATTCTCGTAGCATGCACGTATGGTGAACCGTTATGTGATGAAGTCGGAGCATGATTTATTTTTTGATTGTCTTCCTTATGAGTGGTGGTCAGGACGAGCGATGGTCTTTTCCTACAAATATATCCCCTAGGAGCATGCGCGTAGTACTTCGTTTCGATAACTAATAGATTTTTGCAATAAGTATGTGAGTTCTTTATGACTAATGTTGAGTCCATGGATTATACGCACTGTCGCCCTTCCACCATTGCTAGCCTCTCTAATACCGCACACCTTTCACCGGTATCATACACCCACCATATACCTTCCTCAAAACAGCCACCATACCTACCTATTATGGCATTTCCATAGCCATTCCGAGATATATTGCGATGCAACTTTGCACCATTCCGTTTATTATGACACGCTCCATCATTGTCATATTGCTTCGCATGATCATGTAGTTGACATCGTATTTGTGGCAAAGCCACCATTCATAATTCTTTCATACATGTCACTCTTGATTCATTGCACATCCTGGTACACCGCGGGAGGCATTCATATAGTCATATCTTGTTCTAAGTATCGAGTTGTAATTCTTGAGTTGTAAGTAAATAAAAGTGTGATGGTCATCATTATTAGAGCATTGTCCCATGTGAGGAAAGGATGATGGATACTATGATTCCCCCACAAGTCGACATGAGACTCCAGACCAAAAATATAAAAAAAGAGAAAAAGAGGCAAAAAAGAGAAGGCCAAAAAAACAAAACAAAAAAATGAGAGAAAAAGAGAGAAGGGATAATGCTACTATCCTTTTACCACACTTGTGCTTCAAAGTAGCACCATGATCTTCATGATAGAGAGTCTCCTATGTTGTCACTTTCATATACTAGTGGGAATATTTCATTATAGAACTTGGCTTGTATATTCCAATGATGGGCTTCCTCAAAATTCCCTAGGTCTTCGCGAGCAAGTGAGTTGGATGCACACCCACTTAATTTCTTTTTGAGCTTTCATACACTTATAGCTCTAGTGCATCCGTTGCATAGCAATCCCTACTCACTCACATTGATATCTATTGATGGGCATATCCATTGCCCGTTGATACGCCTAGTTGATGTGAGACTATCTTCTCCATTTTGTCTTCTCCACAACCACCATTCTATTCCACCTATAGTGCTATATCCATGGCTCACGCTCATGTATTGCGTCAAGATTGAAAAAGTTTGAGAACATCAAAAGTATGAAACAGTTGCTTGGCTTGTCATCGGGGTTGTGCATGATTTAAATATTTTGCATGATGAAGATAGAGCATAGCCAGACCATATGATTTTGTAGGGATAGCTTTCTTTGGCCATATTATTTTGAGAAGACATGATTACTTTGTTAGTATGCTTGAAGTATTATTATTTTCATGTCAATACTAAACTTTTGTCTTCAATTTTTCGGATCTGAATATTCATGTCACAATAAATAAAATTACATTGATAATTATGTTAGGGAGCATTCCACATCAAAAATTCTGTTTTTATAATTTACCTACTCGAGGACGAGCAGGAATTGAGCTTGGGGATGCTTGATACGTCTCCAACGTATCTATAATTTTTGATTGTTCCATGCTATTATATTATCCATCTAGGATGTTTTATATGCATTTATATGTTATTTTATATGATTTTTGGGACTAACCTATTACCCTAGAGCCCAGTTCTAGTTTATGTTTTTTACTTGTTTTTGAGTATCGTAGAAAAGGAAAACCAAACGGAGTCCCATTGACCTGAAATTTCATGGAGATTATTTTTGGACTAGAAGAAACCCACGGAGTATCGGAGATGGGCCAGAAGAGTCCCGAGGCACCCATGAGGGTGGGGGCGCGCTCCCCTACCTCGTGGCCGCCTCGTAGACCCCCCGACTTGTTCTCGACGCCAAAACCTCTTATATATACCCAAACTTCCAGAACATAACCTAGATCGGGAGTTCCGCCGCCGCAAGCCTCTGTAGCCACCGAAAACCAATCTAGACCCGTTCCAGCACCCTGCGGGAGGGGGGATCCCTCTCCGATGGCTATCTTCATCATCCCGGTGCTCTCCATGACGAGGAGGGAGTAGTTTACCCTCGGGGCTGAGGGTATGTACCAGTAGCTATGTGTTTGATCTCTCTCTCTCTCTCTCGTGTTCTTGATTTGGCATGATCTTTGCTATTATAGTTGGATTTTATGATGTTTCTCCCCCTCTACTCTCTTGTGATGGATTGAGTTTTCCCTTTGAAGTTATCTTATCGGATTGAGTCTTTAACGATTTCAGAACACTGGATGTATGTCTTGCATGTGCTTATCTATGGTTACAATGGGATATTCACGTGATCCAGTTGATGTATGTTTTGGTGATCAACTTGTGATTTCCATGACCTTGTGAACTTATGCATAGGGGTTGGCACATGTTTTCATCTTGAATCTCTGGTAGAAAATTTGGGGCACTCTTTGAAGTTCTTTGTGTTGGTTGAATAGATGAATCTGAGATTGTGTGATGCATATCGTATAATCATACCCACAGATACTTGAGGTGACATTGGAGTATCTAGGTGACATTAGGGTTTTGGTTGATTTGCGTCTTAAGGTGTTATTCCAGTACGAACTCTAGGATAGATTGAACGGAAAGAATAGCTTCGTGTTATTTTACTACGGACTCTTGAATAGATCGACCAGAAAGAATAACTTTGAGGTGGTTTCGTACCCTACAATAATCTCTTTGTTTGTTCTCCGCTATTAGTGACTTTGGACTGACTCTTTGTTGCATGTTGAGGGATAGTTATATGATCCAATCATGTTATTATTGTTGAGAGAACTTGCACTAGTGAAAGTATGAACCCTAGGCCTTGTTTCAACGCATTGCAATACCGTTTTCGCTCACTTTTATCACTTGCTACCTTGCTGTTTTTATATTTTCGGATTACAAAAACCTATATCTAGCATCCATATAGCACTTGTATCACCATCTCTTCGCCGAACTAGTGCACCTATACAATTTACCATTGTATTGGGTGTGTTGGGGATACAAGAGACTCTTTGTTATTTGGTTGCAGGGTTGTTTGAGAGAGACCATCTTCATCCTACGCCTCCCACAGATTGATAAACCTTAGGTCATCCACTTGAGGGAAATTTTCTACTATCCTACAAACCTCTGCACTTGGAGGCCCAACAACGTCTACAAGAAGAAGGTTGTGTAGTAGACATCATACACCCAAGGTGAATGGTATATTGAATCTCGATTGTAGTGAGGCACATATTCATAATATTGAAGCCAAAAGATGCACGGTTAGTAATGATAGTGCACCTTATTTGTGGCACTGCCGTTTAGGTCATATTGGTGTAAAGCGCATGAAGAAACTCCATGCTGATGGGCTTTTGGAATCACTTGATGCTTGCGAACCATGCCTCATGGGCAAGATGACTAAGACTCCGTTCTCCGGAACAATGAGCGTGCAACGGACTTATTAGAAATAATACATATGGATGTATGCGATCCAATGAGTGTTGAGGCTCGCGACAGGTATCATTATTTTCTGATCTTCACAGATGATTTGAGCAGATATGAGTATATCTACTTAATGAAATACAAGTCTAAAACATTTGAAAAATTAAAAGAATTTCAGAGTGAAGTGGAGAATCGTCGTAACAAGAAAAAAAAGTTTCTACGATCTGATCGTAGAGGCGAAATATTTGAGTTGGGAGTTTGGCCTTCAGTTGAAACAATGTCGAATAGTTTCGCAACTCACGCCACCTGGAACACCACAGCATAATGGTGTGTCCGAACGTCGTAACCGTACTTTATTAGATATGGTGCGATGTATGATGTCTCTTACCGATTTACCACTACCGTTTTGGGGTTATGCATTAGAGACAACTACATTCACATTAAATAGGGCACCATCTAAATATGTTGAGACAACACCATATGAACTATGGTTTGGCAAGAAACCTAAGCTGTCGTTTCTTAAAGTTTGGGGCTGCGATGCTTATGTGAAAAAGCTTCAACCTGATGAGCTCGAACCCAAATCGGAGAAATGCGTTTTCATAGGATACTCAAAGGAAACTATTGGGTACACCTTCTATCACAGATCCGAAGGCAAGATATTCGTTTCTAAGAATGGATCCTTTCTAGAGAAGGAGTTTCTCTCGAAAGAAGTGAGTGGGAGGAAAGTTTTGATGAGGTAATTGTACCTTCTCCTGAATTGGAAAATGGTTCATCACAGAAATCAGTTCCAGCGATGCCTACACCAATTAGTGAGGAAGTTAATGATGATAATCATGAAACTTCAGATCAAGTTACTACCGAACCACGTAGGTCAAGCAGAGTATGATCCACACCAGAGTGGTACGGTAATCCTGTTCTGGAAGTCATGTTACTAGACCATGATGAACCAACGAACTATGAGGAAGCGATGATGAGCCCAGATTCCGACAGATGGCTTGAGGTCATGAAATCTGAGATAGAATCCTTGTATGAGAACAAAGTGTGGACTTTGGTGGACTTGCCCGATGATCGACAAGCCATTGAGAATAAATGGATCTTCAAGAGGAAGACGGACGCTGATAGTAGTGTTACTATCTACAAAGCTCGACTTGTCGAAAAGGGTTTTTGACAAGTTCAAGGTGTTGACTACGATGATATTTTCTCACTCGTATCGATGCTTAAAAGTCTGTCCGAATCATGTTAGCAGTTGCCGCATTTTATGAAATCTGGCAAATGGATATAAAAACTACATTCCTTATTGGATTTATTAAAGAAGAATTGTATATGATGCAACCAAAAGGTTTTGTCAATCCTAAAAGTGCTAACAAAGTGTGCAAGCTCCAGTAATCCATCTATGGACTGGTACAAGCATCTCAGAGTTGGAATATATGCTTTGATGAGTTGATCAAAGCATATAGTTTTATACAGACTTTTGGAGAAGCCTGTATTTACAAGAAAGTGAGTGGGAGCTTTGTAGCATTTCTGATATTATATGTGGATGACATATTGTTGATCGGAAATGATACTGAATTTCTGGATAGCATAAAATGATACTTGAATAAGAATTTTTCAATGAAATACCTCGGTGAAGCTGCTTACATTTGGGCATCAAGATCTATAGAGATCAAGACTCTTGATAATTTTATTAATGAGTACATACCTTGATAAGATTTTGAAGAAGTTCAAAATAGAACAGTCAAAGAAGGAGTTCTTGCCTGTGTTGCGAGATGTGAAGTTGAGTAAAGACTCAAAACCCGACCACGGTAGAAAATAGAAAGAGAATGAAAAGTCATTCCCTATGCCTCAGTCATAGGTTCTATAAAGTATCACTACAAAAAAATACACTTCCTTGATGATACATGTTTGTCACAGTAGGTCGCTTTTTTGTCATGCATGTACATCCATGACAAATTTATGACAGAATCAAGATAGTCATACCTGTGCTGTCATAGAAGTTTTCCATGACATTACCAAAATTATCATCACGGAAGTGTCCACTTCCATGACAATATATCACGCGTCACAGAAGTGCTTTCGTCAAGGGTGACCGACACGTGGCATCCACCGTAACGGAACGCTGTTAAGCTATCGGGTCGGGTTTTGGATCCGATAACCCGTTAACAGCCCCGACCAATGGGGATTTTCCACGTGTAAAATCATCATTGGCTAGAGGAGACACGTGCCAACTCATCCAATGGGCGAGACGCACCTATGATATGTTGACACATGGACCGGCCCATCAAGTTTAAATGGGCCGGCCCAACTGAAGGCCCACAAGATTTTGTGGACCATAATGGGCCGGCCCAGCTAAAGGCCCACGAGATTTTGCAGACCATAATGGGCTGGCCCAGCTAAAGGCCCACAAGATTTTGCGGGCCATAATGGGCTGGCCCAGGTAAAGGCCTATAAGATTTTTGTGTGCCGTAATGGGCCGGCCCAGGTAAAGGCCCACAAGATTCTTGCGAATCATAATGGGCCAGCCCAGCTAAAGGCCCACGAGATTTCACCGACATTAATGGGCCGGCCCAGCTGTAGGCCCACAAGATTTTGAGTACCCTAGTAGGCCGTCCCATTAACTGTCTGCCATGTTTTGGGCCAAATGCCGGCCCATATTTGATCCGGTCCATTAATGGCTTGTCACACTCCGGGCCTAATAGTGGCCCACATGAGATCCGGCCCGTTAAAGGCCTACCACATTCTGGGCCAAATTACGGCCCAGATCAGGTCCGGCCCTTTAAGACGCTTTGGGCTCAAATATGGCCCATATCAGATTCGGCCCGTCAACTGGACACTATGCTTTTGGGCCCACTTGCTAAAGGCCCACTTAGTAATTCGGCCTGATATTAGTTTTGGCCTGTTAAGGGCCCGTTTAACATTTCGGCCCTATATTAATTTCAGCCTGTTAAAAGCCCGTCATATAGTTGGGCCTAACTACGACCCGGTTTGCATCCGGCCTGCTCGCAGCCGATATCTGATTGGGCCAAACAAGGACAGAGACAATTTTTCGGCTTGTTAAAAGCCCGTGATTTGATTCGCACAATCATGGGCCGGGGTTCATTTCGGGCTGCTGCCCGCCCGTGAGCTGATCGGCATGTTTCAGGCCGAACCTACATCGTGATTGCATGACGACCCGATTATGTACCGTAATTTTACGGTTTGGCCGGTTTACTGTGAAGACAGGATATGTATACAGTAAAATAACTGCAGCATCATGAATAAGAAAAAACCTAGACTATACAATAAAGAAATTACGAGATATTACATCCACTGGGCATGAAAGTTCACCACTATGATAATAAAGCACAAGCAGACAGCATATTACATACACTGGGCATCAAAGATCGCCACCATTGCAAATAAACACGCCGACAAAATAATATACAAAACCGACAGCACTTCAATAGAGTTCAAGAAAGGTTATCCCTACTGGGGAGCTGCAGGGCAAGCAGCTGAGCAAGATGATGAGACTGCGCTTGTTCAACACTTGTATCTTCCACACTCTGAAAGATAAACAAGCAGACAGATGACAGGTTTTGCACATAAAAGTATCAGTGCCGACAATTCATCACATTTCTTACTGACGAATAAAGTGACACAGTTTAAATTTGTATTAACACAATATGGTATTGTTCAGGTCAAGACATGGCAGGAAATGACATTGTGAAGGAGTTGGCAGCTTCACGACACCACTGGATTACAGATCAAGAACTCATAAGTATCAATGGTTAGTGTGCTGTCAATTTATACCATTTGAGATTGGCAAACAAAGAGACAATTTAAATAATAGTAGAATGATATAACATTGTTCATAGTTAAGACATTGCAGAATATGGCATTGTGCTGTAGTGGGTAGGTTCACCACACCACTAGATTACAGATGAAGAACAGAAGCATACATGTAGTGCAAAAGAAGATCACTTGCTCTGTATAGTTTAATTTACATGGTATGAATAAGGAACTTGGTTGTACAACTGAAAACTTAGATCGAGAAAGGACGAACTTTTGTTTATGAACTACATATAATAAACTTTAAACAAGCAATTTGATGCAAACACCAAAAATAAACAGCTGTTGCAGTCATGCCTAACCAAATATATACAACAAAGTTTGAAGGCTTGAGATGGACAAACTTACATTATTGGTGAAGACATGCTCTATAAAGGCCTTGTCCATGCTGATGGGGGGGGGGGGCAATTCAAGAAGTTTAGCACAGAATCTTCTTCAAAAGCATTGCCTTTATTCTACATTTTGTTAAGAGTAAATATAGATGTGATAATATAAGAAAAATGGAGAATATTTAAGATAAGATGAAGAGTGATGCTACATAACCAAGTAGCTATAAATGTAAGTGCAGCGATACAGGCAAACGGTACAGCCAAGAGCAATGCACAGCTAAACTTCTTCAGTACCAACCTTACGGTAAGAGTAAATATAGATCTGATGTGTAGAAAATGGAGGGCAAAGGAAAATAAGCTGCAGAGTGATGGTACATGAACAACTACCTGTCATTATAAGTACATTGATAAAGGACAGCATGTACTTACAAGAGCAATGTAGAGCTAAAAAAACATTGGCATTGGATATATTCTACACTAATGTAACCATTCATACAGATCAGATAATTTGGAGCGAACAATTGATAAGCAAGCTATCATGCATACTGCTGTCACATAATGAACCAGGTATGTATGCAAGTACAGTGATACAGGACAATAGGTACTAACAAGAGCAAAGCAGCGGGCAGCATATTTGCGATATCCTGCCGTTCTTGTCAAACCGGAGTTCTTCTTCGAGCAGATTTCCTGCAAAAAAGATCCGTAAGGCACATGCGGAAAAGTAGAAGTTCAAATTGTCATGTGATTTCATAGACAGTACCTCATCCTGGGAACGAGACCAGTGCATAACAAGGTTTTTCCATTCAATGTCTTCTAAATTTAGCACATGAGACTTCACCGGAAATTCGTTTATAGACTTGCCATCAAAGTGTGATTTCCTCAGGTAACACCGATACTGCTGCAATGCTTCCTTGAAAAGCACAAGAAAGCTTTGCTCGTCATGACTATCCAGATTGACCCTCGCCTAGTTACAACAATGTAATGTAAATCATTGATGTGTACAATCAGCAGAAATCAGGAAAATAATAACCATGAATAATAGCACTTACACGTAAGTTCGACAGGAAGATGTGAAAATGGTGTTTGTCTTCACAATAATCTTCCCATGATGGAAATATATGCACGTAGTCCCTAACAACATTGAAAGAATTGTCTTTTAAATTGGGAATAAATGGAATGGGGTTCCAATCTGCAGGAATTGGCCATCTCTGTAGTTGGGATAGGTCTTCGGCTGGTGGACTTGCTATACTTTTTGCTGGAGTGGGATTTTTCTGTGGTACAGCTGGTGCTATGGCAAATGAAATCGGTATACCTTTTGCTGGAGTGCAGGTCCTGTGTGGTGGGGCTAGTGGTGTGGCCAGTGAAGTATGGGTACAGTCTCCTGGAGTCGGTCCTACGTTATGTGTCACTGGTTGTACAACCAATATTAGTGGGGTGCTGTCTGATTTCTCCGGCACCACCACGTTTTTCAAGGACTTTGCTGGTGCTCCTTCAGGTTCGGCAATCACCCTCTTCCTTTTTGATGCCTGATGCACCAGAACAACATTTGAGTGGAAAAACATGGTATGATGACAGATGGAATATGTATTGATAATGGATGGGCATGGCATCTTGACATATATGATGAGTAAACTAAGCAGATGACAGTGCAACAAAGTAGAAGAAATGCAAGACAACATATGCAAGATACGCGCAATCAATAAAACCTTGCCAAATTAGAACATGCACCTTGATGGGTGAACAAGACAGGCCATCTGCCTTTGACTCCTCATTAGGATGATATTCTGAATAAGAATCAATAGGTGGGGAGCGTACGAGTTTCATTGCTTCCAGAATGGCACTCAATGCCTTGGTGCCAATTTTGTAAGTCATTGCAGTGTTCCACAATATTCTTCTGATGCGCGGATTCTGATATTCAGTGTAATTGCGTATGATATCCGAGAACCATCAAAACATAAATAGTTGTGAGATTATCTTTGTAATGCAGATGATATTCTAATATAGGGGCGCCCCTGTAAACACTTGTGTGCTATCACTGGATTCTGATGAGAGAGCTCATGTGTGCTGTAATATGGTGCGTGCATTTATATAATCTGGCACAAGTACACAAAAAAATAGGCTCCAGAAGTAAGGATAGCTGGCAGAAGATAGGTTCATAATATACTGTATAGAGAGTTTATTGCCAAACCATGATAACAAGAGCACACAACAACTAGGGAGATCATAGTGTACATAACAGGGGTACACCATAACTAGGATATATAAATCGGGAAAGTGGAACTGGCTGGAAATTACGGTGTTGTATTGCCGCTAGTAATTGAATGCCTATCGATCACGTACAGGCCAGCTCTATCAGCTGTTAGATTGCAGATGTCACTGCTCCCCTTCCTGACAACATACTGTGCTTCCCATACAGAACACCGCACGGGCCGCCGGCCGAACCACCGGCCCCACTGCCTGTTTTCCTCCGCCACCCCCACCCCCGCCCCCACCCGCGTTGAGTTTTCTTCGTTCGACGAAGCCCCACCACCGCCCCCACAACCACCGTCCCCACCCGAGCCCCTTTGATCGCACCGGCGAACTCCGGCGAGCTCTAAAAAATCGACTGACCCAATTTTGAAATTTAGTCTACTGTGATTTAATTAGTGTGGAATATAAAAGGGGAAAACCATGAGCATTGCGAGTATGGTGTTGAGCGTGCCATGGCGGATCTGAAGGTGCAAACCAGACAAATGCAACTTCACAACCAAGACAAGAAATCAGAGTAAAGCAGTGGCGATCTATTTTCTTGCTATGATAAATAAGTTGAGCAGATACGAAAGAGTACCTCTTCTGGTGCGGCGCCGTGTACGCATCTGCTGAGAATTTGACGGTGCTGCAGTAGCGATGGCTGTCGACGGCGTGGAAGCAGATCTAGGAGGGTAGACGGTGGCGGCAGGGCGCGGTGGACGAGACGGTCGTAGGAGCGGCGCCGGCAAGGTGGACGACGGCGGGGATGAAGCGAGAGGACGGGATGCAAGGATCCCGGTCCAAAGCCGTGGATGAGAGAGGTCGATCTCTTGTAATGGACGGCAGCATCGGGGTATCAGCTCCGGCATGGTGGAGGAGGACAGCGGTGGATGGGGTGGCGGACGGCGGCGGTGGACGGAGGAGGGTGGGGTGGAGAGGGTGTTTTGGCGCCCACGGAGTACGAATGGGGAAAAGGGAGGTAGAGAGGAAGGGGGGAACCATGTATTCAGGGCGCGCTTGTCTCAAATGCGAGGAAATTTACAAACTTAGTCCCCGTTTCAAATTTCTACTACATCACATCAACACTAGTTGGTTGGGGATAGGACGGTAATCTCGCATACACCGAATATTTGCCGACGAGAGTTTGTTTTTGGCGCCCATCGTGTATGAATATGAATCGAGGAGGGAGTCGATTTCGGCCGAGGACACACTGTGTTTTGGCACCCACCGTGTATGAATTCGGGTGAGAGGCGGTTACGTCACGTTTGGGTGAAATTACAAACCTACCCCTATCGAAACCTATAGAAATCCAGCATATAGGCTTTGCGTGGCAGGGATAGGCAGTAGTGATTTCCATCTCGCAGATTTTGGTTTGGGGCGGTTACTGCGACTTTCCCCGCTTTGTTCAAATTTTTCAGAGTGCACGTTTACCGTGCCAACTCAATTCGAATCCCGTTTGTATTCTATTTTTTCCGTGGGATCCATTTTCAATTGGAATTACATTCTATTATATATATATACTTTCAAAAGCACAACAAAGAATTCTGCTCCTTTATATGTATAATATGACTTACAAATACAACGATCTCAAAATCTTAAGGTTGAATTCGATTTTTTTTAACCTAATTATGTTCTACTAAAATGTATGGATCAGTAACATCTACATATTAAATAACATAGATGTGTGTGAATTCATATGCGTATGCATGTTTGATAGATCAATTTTGGTTCGAGTATGGATTACATGTATCATCATCTCGAATTCAAATATTTGAATCCCTTTTTTGTTCACTCCTTTCACGCCCATCTCTCTCGCATGCATGCTCCTTCAGGTAGCTATCACTCTCTTTTCTCCAGCTCACCCGCACGCTCACTTCATGTTGCTCCTATCCTCGCAAACATGGTCCCTCGAGGTCTCCCTTGAGAAGTGTCACACTCTCCCTATCATTATACATTACACGGTTTTCATTATCTCTCACGTCTCTACTGTTCTCTGGTATCACTCGGTACCTAAGCTTTCTTTTTCACCGCCAAACACACAGTCTCCACTCGTCTTTCACTTTGTCTTTCTCTCTATGGGATTCTCTCACACACCCTATATGTCTCTACATATGACTCATACCACTAAAATTACTCTCTCTATCTCTCCTGTAGACACAACATTTGTTGCGGTCTCCTTTTCGTCTCCATCCCAGACTTACATTATTCATTTGTTCACCGATCAGACAACCCCGACTACCGTCTCCTCTCTCTCTCACAGACACACACACACAACTCCTGCTTCCACTCCCCTTCCCGACTACCGTCTCTCTCTTACACACACAATACTCTCGCTTTCGCACCCCGACTCGTATTTCTCTCACAAACATTTATCGACTAGCTAGCCTCTAGATAGGTTTATACACCCGCACACTCGTGCTTCCACCATCGCATACATGTCTCTCTCCCGCTCCTTGTATCTATGTAGATTTTTCTTCCCTTCTTGAGACACGCCCTCTCGATCGTGCACACACACACTATCACCTCATTTTAAGCTGATACCTATCACACACACACACTCCTTGTGTCTTTGTCACACATGCACTCCGTCCTCCTCCACTCGCCCTCTCTCTCACACACACATGGGCTTTTTGCAACAACTAGCAAGATGCCCATGCGTTGCACGGAACATCAAGATGCATTTTTATGAGTAGTTTATCTTGTGGGGGAAAAGGATGAACAAGGGAAGGCCTTATTTGCAAATGTGGAGAGGGGTGTGGCTATCTTTTTGCAAAATTGCCATAGTTTCCTTCCTATCCGTCAGATATAGATCGGACGGCCTATATTGCAGGATGGCAGGCACACGGTCATCACCGACAATGCTTATTATAAGAGTAGGGATAAAAAATAGAGTTGGTGATGATGGTGGGCCTGCCATTCTGCAATGTAGGTCATCTGATTTATATCTGACGGATAGGAAGGAAAATATGGCAATTTACCTGCACTCTTCACCACATTTGCAGATAAGGCCTTCCCTCGTTCATCCTTTTCTCCCACAAGATCCTAATGTTCCGTGCAACGCACGGGCATCTTGCTAGTAAGAGTAGAAATTAGACATATACCACTTCTCGAATCTTGAAACCGACAAGATTCCTCCCTTATATCATCAAAACTGCCAAAGGAATATATTTTGAGTGAAACATAACATACTTTTAGTGATATACGTATTTCAAAGCTAGACTTTTTTTCTATCAAATCGGTGAATATGTATTAATCCAGTGGCGGAGACAGGCCTAGGGCAGCTAGGGCTATAGCCCCAGGCCTAGAAACAACTTCCTTTGTAATTTCTTCATGCAAAGCATAGAAAATCATAGAAGTTTATCACTCAACATAGCACAGCCCTAGGCGTAATCTGCATCTAGCTCCGCCACTGTATTAATCTACTTTGATCGTGTGGCAACGCATTGGCACATTGCTAGTAGTTATTATAATTTCTTGGACACCAGACAAATGGTGGAGTACATATACGAAGAGAAGAGGCGCACGCACGTAGTCGGCCTCTCACTGTCTCGCACACATGAGTGTTACATAAAGGCGACGTTAACAAATAAACTCTAAAACCCTAGGGGCACAATTGCTGCATTCGCGGGTACCAGGTACGTGGTGGAGCACCTTTGTAGGAATAGTCAGCTCGCGTGATAATTTGATCCGTAGGAGTTGATGGTCGGGACCACAGGTGAACGACTTGGAGCGCGGTGGCTCGCCAGTTGCCGCAGATCGAGTAGCCACGTTTAAAATATCGTTTTTAGCGGGGTTAAAAGTTCCAATTTTCAATGGCACGTTATAAGTAGTAAGTAGTTTTTAGAACGATTGGTATGGAGCGAAAATGGAATTCATAGTACTACGTACCTCCTTGGCGTATGGTTGTATGTTTTTTTTTTCTGATGGAGGTTGTATGGGTTTATGTTGCGAGATGTTGAACCTGGTAGTTCTAGGGCAAATACTATGGTTTAGATTTAGATGCTGATTTTCTTTAATGAAAATCGGAAGGGGAAATCCTTCTTCGATTAAAAAAACTACTACCTCCATTCTGGTTTACTAGTCCCCATCATACTTTGGGTCAAAGTTTGTCCACGAACTTTACTTGTATGTATGATTTCCAACAAATCTGTTGCTCTCTCCATAGTACCGGAGAACGGCGTTTTAGTCATCTTGCCCATGAGGCACGGTTTGCAAGTACCAAGTGATTCATAATCAAGTGGTTACAAAAGTCCATCAGTATGGAGTTTCTTCATGCACTTTACACCGATATGACCTAAACGGCAGTGCCACAAATAAGTTGCACTATCATTATCAACTCTGCATCTTTTGGCTTCAACATTATGAATATGTGTATCACTACTATCGAGATCCATCAAAAATAGACCACTCTTCAAGGGTGCATGACCATAAAAGATATTACTCATATAAATAGAACAACCATTATTCTCTGATTTAAATGAATTACCGTCTCGCATCAAACAAGATCCAGATATAATGTTCATGCTCAACGCTGGCACCAAATAACAATTATTTAGGTCTAATACTAATCCCGATGGTAGATGTAGAGGTAGCGTGCCGACCGCGATCACATCGACTTTGGAACCATTTCCCACGCGCATCGTCACCTCGTCCTTCGCCAGTGTTCGCTTAATCCGTAGTCCCTGTTTCGAGTTGCAAATATTAGCAACATAACCAGTATCAAATACCCAGTGTGCTACTACGAGCTCTAGTAAGGTACACATCAATAACATGTATATCACATATACCTTTGTTCACCTTGCCATCCTTCTTATCCGCGAAATACTTGGGGCAGTTCCACTTCCAGTGACCAGTCTGCTTGTAGTAGAAGCACTCAGTTTCAGGCTTAGGTCCAGACTTGGGTTTCTTCTCCTGAGCAGCAACTTGCTTGCTGTTCTTCTTGAAGTTCCCCTTCTTCTTCCCCTTGCCCTTATTCTTGAAACTAGTGGTCTTGTTGACCATCAACACTTGATGCTCCTTCTTGATTTCTACCTCCGCAGCTTTTAGCATTGCGAAGAGCTCAGGAATTGTCTTATCCATCCCTTGCATATTATAGTTCATCACGAAGCTCTTGTAGCTAGGTGGAAGTGATTGGAGAATTCTACCAATGACGCAATCATCCGGAAGATTAACTCCCAGTTGAATCAAGTGATTATTATACCCAGACATTTTGAGTATATGCTCACTGACAGAACTGTTCTCCTCCATCTTGCAGCTATAGAACTTATTGGAGACTTCATATCTCTCAAATCAGGCATTTGCTTGAAATAATAGCTTCAACTCCTGGAACATCTCATATGCGCCATGACGTTCAAAACGTCGTTGAAGACCCGATTCTAAGCCGTAAAGCATGGCACATTGAACTATCGAGTAGTCATCAACTTTGCTCTGCCAGACGTTCTTAACATTGTTAGTTGCATCAGCAGCAGGCCTGGCACCCAGCGGTGCTTCCAGGACGTAATTCTTCTGTGCAGCAATGAGGATAATCCTCAAGTTACAAACCCACTCCATATAATTGCTACCATCATCTTTCAACTTTGCTTTCTCAAGGAACGCATTAAAATTCAATGGAACAACAACACGGGCCATCTATCTACAATCAAACATAAACAAGAAAGATGCTATCAGGTACTAAGTTCATGATAAATTTAAGTTAAAGTAATCATATTACTTAAGAACTCCCACTTAGAAAGACATCCCTCTAATCTTCTAAGTAATCACGTGACCCAAATCAACTAAACCATAACCGATCATCACGTGAAATGGAGTAGTTTTGAATGGTGAACATCACTATGTTGATCATATCTACTATATGATTCACGCTCAACCTTTCGGTCTCAGTGTTCCGAGGCCATATCTGCATATGCTAGGCTCGTCAAGTTTAACCTGAGTATTCTGCGTGTGCAAAAATGGCTTGCACCCGTTGTAGATGGACGTAGAGCTTATCACACCCGATCATCACGTGGTGTCTGGGCACGACGAACTTTGGCAATGGTGCATACTCAGGGAGAACACTTTTATCTTGAAATTTAGTGAGAGGTCGTCTTATAATGCTACCGTCAATCAAAGCAAGATAAGATGCATAATAGATAAACATCACATGCAATCAATATAAGTGATATGATATGGCCATCATCATCTTGTGCTTGTGATCTCCATCTCCGAAGCATCGTCATGATCACCATCGTCACCGGCGCGACACCTTGATCTCCATCGTAGCATCGTTGTCGTCTCGCCAATCTTATGCTTCTACAACTATCGCTACCGCTTAGTGATAAAGTAAAGCATTACAGGGCGATTGCATTGCATACAATAAAGCGACAACCATATGGCTCCTGCCAGTTGCCGATAACTTGGTTACAAAACATGATCATCTCATACAATAAAATTTAGCATCATGCCTTGACCATATCACATCACAACATGCCCTGCAAAAACAAGTTAGACATCCTCTACTTTGTTTGTTGCAAGTTTTACGTGGCTGCTACGGGCTTAGCAAGAACCAATCTTACCTACGCATCAAAAACCACAATGATAGTTTGTCAAGTTGGTGTTGTTTTAACCTTCGCAAGGACCGGGCGTAGCCACACTCGGTTCAACTAAAGTTGGAGAAACTGACACCCGCCTGCCACCTGTGTGCAAAGCACATTGGTAGAACCGGTCTCGCGTAAGCGTACGCGTAATGTCGGTCCGGGCCGCTTCGTCCAACAATACCGCCGAACCAAAGTATGACATGCTGGTAAGCAGTATGACTTATATCGCCCACAACTCACTTGTGCTCTACTCGTGCATATAACATCAACACATAAAACCTAGGCTCGGATGCCACTGTTGGGGAACGTAGTAATTTCAAAAAAATTCCTACGCACACGCAAGATCATGGTGATGCATAGCAACGAGAGGGGAGAGTGTTGTCTATGTACCCTCGTAGACCAGAAGCGGAAGCGTTATAACAACGCGGTTGATGTAGTCGTACGTCTTCACGGCCCGACCAATCAAGCACCGAAACTATGACACCTCCGAGTTTTTGCACACGTTCAGCTCGATGACGATCCCCGGACTCCGATCCAGCAAAGTGTCGGGGATGAGTTCCGTCAGCACGACGGCGTGGTGACGATCTTGATGTTCTACCGTCGCAGGGCTTTGCCTAAGCACCGCTAGAATATTATCGAGGATTATGGTGGAGGGGGGCACCGCACACGGCTAAGAGATCAATGATCAATTGTTGTGTCTCTGGGGTGCCCCCTGCCCCCGTATATAAAGGAGTGGAGGAGGGGGGCGGCCAAGGAGGGTGGCGCGCCCAAGGGGGGAGTCCAACTCCCACCGGGAGTAGGACTCCCCTTTTTCCTATTAGGAGTAGGAGAGGGAAGGAAGAGGAAGGAGGGAGGAAGGAAAGGGGGGTCGGCCCCCTTCCCAATTCGGATTGGGCTTGGGGGGGCGCCCCCTCCCTTGCTCCTTTCCCCTCCTTTCCACTAAGGCCCAATAAGGCCCATATACCTCCCGGGGGGTTCCGATAACCTCCCGGTGATCCGGTATTGTCCCAATCTTACCCGGAACCTTTTCGGTGTCCAAATATAGTCGTCCAATATATCGATATTTATGTCTCGACCATTTCGAGACTCCTCGTTAAGTCCGTGATCACATCCGGGACTCCGAACAACCTTCGGTACATCAAAATATATAAACTCATAATGAAACTGTCATCGTAACGTTAAGCGTGCGGACCCTACGGGTTCGAGAACAATGTAGACATGACCGAGACACATCTCCGGTCAATAACCAATAGCGGAACCTGGATGCTCATATTGGCTCCTACATATTCTACGAAGATCTTTATCGGTCAGACCGCATAACAACATACGTTGTTCCCTTTGTCATCGGTATGTAACTTGCCCAAGATTCGATCGTCGGTATCTCAATACCTAGTTCAATCTTGTTACCGGCAAGTCTCTTTACTCGTTCCGTAATACATCATCTTGCAACTAACTTATTAGTTGCATTTCTTGCAAGGCTTAAGTGATGTGTATTACCGAGAGGGCCCAGAGATACCTCTCTGACAATCGGAGCGACAAATCCTAATCTCGAAATACGCCAACCCAACATGTACCTTGGGAGACACCTGTAGAGCACCTTTATAATCACCCAGTTACATTGTGACGTTTGGTAGCACACAAAGTTTTCCTCCGGTAAACGGGAGTTGCATAATCTCATAGTCATAGGAACATGTATAAGTCATGAAGAAAGAAATAGCAACATACTAAACGATCGGGTGCTAAGCTAATGGAATGGGTCATGTCAATCACATCATTCTCCTAATCATGTGATCCCGTTAATCAAATGACAACTCATGTCTATGGTTAGGAAACATAACCATCTTCGATTAACGAGCTAGTCAAGTAGAGGCATACTAGTGACACTTTGTTTGTCTATGTATTCACACAAGTATTACGTTTCTGGTTAATACAATTCTAGCATGAATAATAAACATTTATCATGATATAAGGAAATAAATAATAACTTTATTATTGCCTCTAGGGCATATTTCCTTCACTAGCATCAACTACAAGGAGTAATCAACACTACTAGCAACCTACTAGCACCAATCCCGGACTTTGAGACAAGAATTGGATACAAGAGATGAACTAGGGTTTGGAGATGAGATGGTGCTGGTGAAGATGTTGATGGAGATTGCCCTCTCCCAGTGAGAGGAGCGTTGGTGATGACGAAGGTGATGATTTCCCCCTCTCGGAGGGAAGTTTCCCCGGCAGAACAGCTCCGCAAGAGCTCTAGATTGGATCCGCCAAGGTTCCGCCTCGTGGCGGCGGAGTCTCGTCCCGAAAAGTTCCTCCCTATTTTTTTCTCATCGAAATACCTCATACAGGAGAAGATGGGCGTCGGAGAGCCACCAGGGGGCCCACGAGGTAGGGGGCGCGCCCTGGGG
>NC_041392.1:210702064-210725887 GCF_002162155.2 Triticum dicoccoides | reverse complement strand
CCCCTGGCCTTCATCTTTGGCAAGGATTTTTCTTTATTTATTTTAAGATGTTCCGTGGAGTTTCAGGACTTTTGGAGTTGCGCAGAATAGGTCTCTAATATTTGCTCCTTTTCCAGCCCAGAATTCCAGCTGCCAGCATTCTCCCTCCTTATGTAAACCTTGTAAAATAAGAGAGAATAGCCATAAGTATTGTGATATAAAGTGAAATAACATTCCATAATGTGATAAATATCGATATAAAAGCATGATGCAAAATGGACGTATCATATGACTCTACGTACATCAAACGTTTGCTTCCAACTAGCAACGAGAAATAAAACTACGTTGTGGTATGAAGTGGATAATTTTGCATGATATCAGAGAGCTAAAATATGAAAGTAGGTGATGTTATCATAAAGTTAGAATATATTACTAAATATTATAAATAGCGAGTTTGGAATAATGATGGGTCGGTGTGCGGAATTATCCTAGGCAATTGTTAACAAGACCGGTAATCACTATTGCAATTTCATATGAGGGAGAGGCATAAGCTAACATACTTTCTCTTCTTGGATCATATGCACTTATGATTGGAACTCTAGCAAGCATCTGCAACTACTAAAGATCATTAAGGTAAAACCCAACCATAGCATTAAAGTATTAAGTCCTCTTTATTCCCATACGCCATGTCCCGCTTACCCGTGTTTGTGTTTCAGTCACTCACGCAACGCACACAATAAGCAAACCATGGACATATTGCAACACCCTACAGTGGGAATCCCTCACGCTTGCGCGACATGGAGGGCACCATAGGACAACACCAAAGTAAAACATACAACTCATACCAATCTAGATCATCAATCAACCCAAAGACAAAGGATATCTACTCAAAGCATCATAAGATGGAAACACATCATTGGATCATAATATGTGGCATAAAGCACCATGTTCAAGTAGGGATTATAGTGGGGTGCGGGAGAGTGGACCGCGTAAAAGAGATGAGGATGGTGATGTTGATGAAGACGATCACCGCGGCGATGATTCCCCTCCCGATGGCACTCCGGTGCCACCGAGAGAGAGAGAGGAGGAGAGGTTCTCCCTATTGTGCTTCCTCCTCCATGGCCTCCCCCCTAGATGGGGAGAGGTTCTTTCATGGTGATGATGGACCCTCCGGGATACTCCTCCATGCCCTCCGGTGATGATGGCCCCCTCCGGCAGGGTGCTAGAGATGGCCTAGATTGATTTCTCATGGCTACAGAGGCTTGCGGCGGCGGAACTTCTGATCTAGGTTAATTTTCGGAGGTTTCTATATTTATAGGAGAAGTTGGCATTGATTTCACGTAAGGGGGGCCCTCGGGGAGTCCATGAGGTAGGGGGGCGCGCCCCCACTCTCGTGGGGCACCCGTGACTCCCCTCCGGTAGATTTTCGTTCCAACATTTTTTATATTTTCCAAAAAAATCTCCGTTGATTTTCATTGCATTTCGAGAACTTTATTTCTGCACAAAAACAACACCATGGTAGTTCTACTAAAAACAGCGTCAGTCCGGTTTAGTTCTAATCAAATCATACCAAAATCATATAAAAATATTGTAAACATGGCATGAATACTTCATAAATTATAGATACGTTGGAGACATATCACCCCTCTTCATGTAAACCTTGTAAAATAAGAGAGAATAGACATAAGTATTATGGCATAATGTGTAATAACAGCCCATAATGCAATAAATATAGATATAAAAGCATGATGCAAAATGGACGTATCAACTCCCCCAAGCTTAGACCTCGCTTGTCCTCAAGCGGAAACCGATATCGAAAAATATGTCCACATGTTTAGAGATAGAGGTGTCGGTAAAATAAAATACGGACATGAGGGCATCATGATCATTCTTAGAACAACAACAACAATATATATATATATATATATATATATATATATATATATATATATATTGTCATATGATTTCTTATGCTAAAGTAACAATTCATTCACAGTTTCATGAGGAAATCGCTTAGTCATGTTAAATCCATCTTGTGTCTTGTCACACTCACACGACTCAATATCAGCGGTGAGAGTCATGAGATGCTCAAGGAGTTGATTTGGAGTTTCACCTTTCTCCATACAAAAGTTTTGCAATTGTCCCTTGGCAATTTCATATTGAGCACTCTAGAGGGTGGAGGTACCGGTCTTGGATCTTATAATACTTTCCCATAATTCCTTGGCACTTGTGATGTGTATGAAAGGTCTCCTTTGCTTTTCAACCATACCTCTCCTTATACACATGATTGCAGTGTCATTGAGATTCTTGTCATAAATTTCTCTTGGTGTAGGATTCTTTGGATCAACCACATGGTAACCATACTCCAAGATCTCTAGCATCTCATCGTTTCCATATCGAAGATGATCCTGCATAGCAACTCTCCACAAAGCAAAATCGGAAGTGGCATCAAGTAAAGGAGGTTTGCCTTGAGAGTTATATTTTGGTTTCTCAACTTGGGGTCTTGCATAAAGCCAAGGAACACTAGAGTGTTCATTGCTAGGAGGTTGTTGACCAAGTGACGGAGTAGGCACAGTTGGCCTCGAGGCCGCACCACCCGAAAGTGGCGCAAGCACCGTGGACAATGTGGCTATCCTCATTTGGACCAAGGCCTCGACAGAAGCATCATGCTCCTCCTTTTTCTTAGCAAGGGCCCATTCTAGATCCTCAGAAGTAAAGGTCTTGACTTCAGAAGAAGCCTCGCCTTTATCCTTCGGATCTACAACAAGGGGAGTCCCATCGGGGTTCATCTCGCTCTAGGGCGGTTAAGCCACAAGAATAGAGCACGAGGCTCTGATACCAATTGAAAGGATTGAGATGGACCTAGAGGGGGGGTGAATAGGTACAACTACAAATTTTAATTGTTACTTAACAATTTTTAGGCAATAATGCGGAATGTGAAAGTGAGCCTAACAATTGCAAGTGAAGTACTAAGTACTAAGCAGGTAACACAAGTAGTAACTAGGCAAATACAAAGTGATGAAGTAAGTGCTAAGAGACAAGTAACCACAAGTAGAGAGTTAGGGTTAGGGATAACCGCAACTCCGGGAGACGAGGATGTATGCCGATGTTCACTTCCTTGGAGGGAAGCTACGTCACCGTTAGAGAGGTGGATGTTACCACGAAGGCACACCAACGCCACGGAGGCTCACCCTATTCTCCCTTTGAGACAACACCACGAAGGCGTTTCTCAACCACTAGTGGTAGACCTTGGGGTGGTCTCCAAACCCTCACAAACTTTTCGGGGGTAATCACAAAGATCGATTCCTCTCCGAAAGACTCCAACCGCCTAGGAGTCTCCAACCTCCAAGAGTAACAAGATCGATGGGGAAAAAGCTCAAGACTTGCTCAAATCACAAATCCTTTGGTGCAAAGATGGAGAAGGGGTGGATCTATCACTTGATTGGACAACTTCTCTCGAATGCTCTCAAATCCCTTGGGGATCTAAGATTTGGTGTGGAGGTGTAAGAGAGAGAGTGAGATGTGTTCTAGGGTTTGTTCAAGAGTGAATGGTCAACCCTCTCCCGTGGAGAAGAGGGGCTATATATAGTGTGAGCTTGAATATGGCCGTTGCAGTGTAAGTGAGTGAGCAGGCCGGACATCCGGGCTAGGGGCCGGATATCCGGCATGGTAAGATGCGAGAACAAAACAAGAACAGAAGAAGAGAACAGAGGGGTCGGACATCCGGGGCCCAAGCCCGGCATAAAAACGTCCACTGGACAGCTATGCCCGGATATCCGGCCGAGAAGCCCGGACATCCGGGGAGCACTGGGAGCCCAGACATCCGGCGTAGAGGGCCGGACATACGACAGCATCACAACACAAATCTGCATACTGGAATGGCTAGGCTCGGATATCTGGCGTGAGGCCCGGACATCCGGCGTGATGCCCGGACATCCGGCCTTAAGCTCGGACATCTGGCAGCCCAGAAACAGAACCATGAAGATTTTATCATGAGCAAATATGGCAAGGATATTTTGTGGCAAGAGCAAGCTTTTTAACTATCCCAATTGATCCCCTCTTAATAGTGCGGGATCCTATACTCAAGAAAACAAAATATGTAATCAACTTTTATGCTTCATCCTTGAGTAAAATCACTCTGTATGCTCTTGATCCACACACTTCGATGAACCGGGGGATAACCCCTGAGATTTACTTGACAACCATTGTTAGACCCCCTACATGTACATTGTCATCAACAGCAAAACATAATATAAGGACATGATTGCTCTTTCAATCTCCCCCTTTTTGTTTGTTGATGACAATCACACATGTAGTATCATAGATGTAATAAATAATCTTAGCATTTGACAAACATGAGAGCAAAAAAGGTACAAAACATGTAGATGTTTCTATTTACTTTTAGCTCCCCCTCATTGTGAGCATGAGATGAATATGTTAGGGTACTCAATATAATACTTCGTATGGTAGCATATGTAGCTCCAAGAGATATACATGTGAGAAATACGCACATATGAAACCATAATAACTCATAGACTAAAAACATTTCATAATCACAAGATAATTCATAGCCACAAGATAATAACATAGTACCAGAGGTAGCACATTAACACAAATAGCCAACGCATAACATAGTTTCACATGATCAAGGTAGAACATTAACACAAATAGCCAACGCATAACATAGTTTCACATGATCAAGGTAGCACATTAACACAAATAGCATGACCATACTAAGATACTACTTCTCCCCCTTTGACATCAACAAGGAAAAAGGGGTGAAGAAACAAACGGGCTGGGTCACTCCTGGTGGATGTCATCATTAGTAGCAAAGAACTCGGGGTAGTCAGCGTGAGACGGGAATCCGAAAGTGGAAGTGGATGGAGCCGCGGGAATGGGATCATCCTCACTCACGGGGCTCCCACGGTCACAGAGACGCTGCTTGAGCTGATTCTTGGAGATGATGAGGCGCTTCTGAACATCATGATTCTGTTGACAGCTGAAGGTGATTGCCCTCATGATAGCAGACTGAGCCTTGCCGAAGAACAAGGCAAGGCGTCCACGAGGGGCAGACAAAGAAGATGGAATAGACGGACCAGTGGGCTGAGTAGGAGCAGCTGTCTGCCCACCAGCAAACCTCCTAGGCTGAGTAGAAGCAGCAGCCATTGCACGCATATGAGGAGGAGGTTTCCAAATGGAGTGCACAGCTGTCTTAACCACCTCAAAGGGAGCAGTGTGATCAATTAGAGCCTGAATAAATGGAGCATGAGGGAACTGGCGAGTCTGAATGAAACTGCAAAGACGGATCTCATGCCAAATGAAATTTGTTGTGTCCAGAGGCTCAGTGGATTTGTCATGCATACGAACCATCAAGTCAATGCAATAGTTGCGAGCCCTCGAGCGATCTCCCTTTTTAGGGTAGAGAGTGTGAAGCACACACTGATAGAGGATGTAGAAGGGAGCACGGAAGATGGAAACCTCATTGACTGGATATTCTTTTTCTTCGTCAGTGAGCTGAGAGGTAGGTTTGACAAGTGGCAAGCAAGCATCAATCCCTTTGGGCTTGTACTCTGGATCCATACTATGGATGTAGTGGCCAACCCCGGAGAGACCCAAAATCTGAACAAACCTGTCATAGGTAATGCTCAGTGTAGTGTCATCGGTCATCCAAGTGAGAGTGTTGTCCGGACCAAAGAAACATGTGGCATAGAACTGTAGAATGGCAGCTTCACTCCAATCACACTTGAAAGTTATTGCGGAAGCAAGAGTCATATCCTCAATGATCTTGACCGGATTGTTAGGGAAAATGGCAGGGTTATCACATAGAAAGTTGAGATCCACATATGAGTGAGGAGCAAGACCACGCCCATGGGCAAAACTGGAATAGAGGTCCTGTTACATACGAGTTCGGAACCGAGGATCTTTGGCATCAGCCACCATCTCATATTGATTGACATCCTGACAGAACAGAAGATATAGCCCCGCCCCCATAGTTGTGAAGTCGTCAGTGGGGCGACCTCTACTGTCAGGAAGCTCCATGGAGATGCGACGACCATGGACAATGGGCATTGCAGAACCATGAACTTGAGGCACCGGTGCCCTCCTAGTACTGGGATTGGACTGTCCAACATACTGTCTTGGTGCACTGTCATCTTCTTCCTCGCCAACATAGTCCACATCATCTGGATCCGAGGCCGACGGACTTGTGGATGGTGCCCGCTTCTTCTTCTTGGTGGCGGTCTTCTTCTTCTTAGGCCGAGCATGCTCATCGGAGTCGGTTGAGCCTTGCCGGCGATCAACTGGAATGGATAATGAATAGGTTCCGATGAGAATAAGCCAACAAGTAGGAACACAAATAAAACAATTTAAACAATGGGATGAGCATTTTTGATCATGATCATAGAACAAGTCCAGTGATAGAGCAAAAATTGCGACATATCCATGATTTAAAATGATTAGCCGAGTACATAGGAAGATTTCTAGGCTGAGGCAAGAGACACCACAACACTAGCAAGATATAGATGACAGGATTTGCATGAGAGAATGAAACCCTAAGATTTTTCGGTCACCATTCAAGTAGGCTGGAGTAGAGATAGTATCCATACCCCAGGAAGAAGGTGCGGGGCGCTTGGGACCACAGTTCTTGGTTCGTGCCATGAGGAACTCCGGCGGTGAATCCCACAATACACCGGTCCCTCTCGAAAGAATCACTCAACAACCCAAGAAATGGATTTGATAGGATCGTAGATCGGGAGGAGAGGAGTCCGTGAGCAGGAGATCGGGGCCGAAGGTCGGTGGAGATGGCCGAGGCAACACCGGAGTGATGACCCGCCAGCGGCGGCTGTGAGGAGAGATGAGGGGAGGAACAAGAGAAGTGAGGAACTGCCCCCAAATCCCACACTCCTCCCCAGGGATATGCGACTACGGGCGACGGGCCGAACATCCGGGGCGAGGCCCGGATATCCGGCGAGTGGAAACCACAGAACAGAAGAAATAGCACCAATGGGCCGGACATCCGGGAGTATCCCCGGATATCCGGCGTGAGGAAATCAGCAGCATGGGTACAGGGCCTGGATGTCCGGCCACTGTAAGTGGTTGATGATCATTTTGAGTGGCAAGGGATTTTTCCCAGGGCCCGGATGTCCGGCTGAAGCCCGGATGTCCGGCCACTGAATAGAAGACTGGGCAAGGGAAAGATGTGAAAGAGGGGGGGGGGCAACAAGTATAAGTTGATATAGACTCCGCCAAGGAGTTTACATGAGACTAATAAGAGAGAGAACCTGAGACATCTAAGGCCATACTAAGATGCATTAACAAACCACACATTATTTAAGAAAGAAAGGTCCATACAAGCATTGTACAAGCGGTGACCGAGGTCACCATGTTTGAGCATATGGAACATAGTACCGCAAAGATGTAAACTTTGAGCACATGGTCACGAATCCATCATGTTAAAGTACCCTAGTTTGAAAACTATGATAACTTTGAGAGTGTTTGTTCTACTTATGCATTATGTAAGGTGAGAGTACTCATGAATTGAGTGTCTCCCCCTAAATATATGCCTACATCAAGATAAGACATTAAGTTTAAATATGAATGGGTACTAGATTTCACATAATGTTGTCAAGCTCCAAGATACCAAGTTCACGCCTAAGTTGACAAAACCTTGCTTCATCCAATGGCTTGGTGAAAATATCTGCAAGTTGCATATCTGTACCAACATGAGCAATGTCAATATCACCCTTCTCCACATGATCTCTCAAGAAGTGGTACCTAATGTCAATGTGCTTGGTGCGGGTATGTTCTTTGGGGTTCTCAACAATATTAATGGCACTTTCATTATCACATAGAAGGGGCACATGTCTATAGGTGATACCGTAATCCTTCAAAGTTTGCCTCATCCATAATAACTGAGTTGCACAACTGGCGGTTGCAATATATTCAGCTTCGGCTGTGGAGAGGGTAACACAATTTTGCTTCTTCGAGGACCAACTTACCAAGGAGCGTCCAAGAAATTGACATGCACCGGAGGTGGACTTATGATCCACTTTGTCTCCAGCCCAATCCGCATCCGTGTACCCAATGAGATCAAACTTAGCATCCTTGGGGTACCATAGACCCAACTTTGGGGTGTGAACAAGGTATCTAAGAATATGCTTAACCGCCTTATGATGGCTTTCCCTAGGGGAAGCTTGAAATCTAGCACACATGCATACACTAAACATGATGTCTGGTCTAGATGCACAAAGATAAAGCAATGAACCAATCATAGAGCGGTATTTAGATGGGTCAAAGGGGATACCGTTTGAGTCTTCAGTGAGTACAATTTTGGTTGGCATGGGTGTCTTACATGGGCTAGCATCAGTCATGCCAAATTTTACTAGGATATCCTTGAGGTATTTGGCTTGAGACAAGAAAATTCCTTCTTGAAATTGTTGAATTTGAAAGCCGAGGAAGAACTTCAAATCCACATTGAGTGACATTTCAAAATTCTTGGTCATTGATGCCGCAAACTTCTTGCATAAATGAATGTTAGGAGAACCAAAAATGATATCATCTACATAGATTTGGCATAAGACCAAATCACCTTTGTCCCTCTTAGTAAAAAGAGTGGGATCGATCACCCCTCTCACAAAACCATCATCGAGTAGAAACTTCTTAAGATGATCATACCAAGCACGAGGTGCTTGTTTGAGGCCATACAAAGCTTTATGAAGTTTATACACATAGTCTTTGTGATTGGGGTCAACGAACCCAGGTGGTTGTGATACATATACTTATTCTTGTAGAGGACCGTTAAGGAAAGCACTCTTCACATCCATTTGATGTAATGTAAAGCCATTGAAAGCAGCATAAGCAAGTAAGACGCGAATGGATTCAAGACGGGCAACGCGGGCAAAGGTCTCACCAAAGTCCAAACCTTCAACTTGTGAGTACCCTTGTGCCACTAACCTTGCCTTGTTACGGATGATTACGCCATTCTCATCTTGCTTGTTCTTGAAAATCCACTTTGTTCCAATGATGTTGTGTTCCGTAGTTGGCCTCTTGACTAATGACCACACTTGATTGCGCTCAAAACTATTCAACTCTTCTTGGATAGCAATGAGCCAATCGTTGTCTATCAACGCATCTTGTACCTTGAGAGGCTCAACACTAGACACAAAAGAGAAGTGAGCACAAAAGTTTGTCAATTGTTTATGAGTGACTCTACCTTCCGATATGCCGGTGAGGATTTCATCAACATCAACACGACCAGCCACTCGAGGCATGATGGAGGTTAAGGTTTCGCGAGGTTCAACTTCATGTCCATCATCCACATCCTCAACATATGGATCATTAATGTGTGGTGGAAAATCTTCTTCTTCTTCTTGCATTTGTTGAGGTTCATTGTCAATGATTGCACTTTCTTGTTCTTGCCCTTGAGGATGATCTTGTTCTTGATGATTATCATGAAGAGGAACTTGATCATCATCTTGTACTTGGACTATGGGCATTGATTGAGTAGTAGGGACTTGTGGTGGTATGGGTGTGGAAGAAGTTTGATGGTGTGTGAGGCCTTCATCTTCTTCTTCATCATAATGAGGGTCTTGTTCCATTGGAAGAAGTGCACCAACACCCATAGTCAAGATATCTTAAGAAGAATCTTCTTCACCTACATCACTTAGATCAACTTGCTCCCCATGGGAGCCATTAAATTCATCAAACACCACGTCACAAGTTTCTACAACACATCCATTGGATTTGTTGTAGACTCTATAGGCGTGAGAGTTTGATCCATAGCCAACAAATATGCCCTCAATAGTTTTAGATTGAAATTTTCCTAACTGCTCTCTTTTGTTGAGGATGAAGCATTTACACCCAAATACATGAAAGTACTTGACATTTGGCTTGTTCCCGGTTAGGAGCTCATATGGAGTCTTTTCCAATATCGTGCGGAGGAAGAGCCGATTTGATGCATGACATGCAGTGTTGATGGCCTCGGCCCAAAAACTATGTGGCGACTTGTATTCATCCAACATGGACCTTGCCATCTCCACAAGGGTGCGGTTCTTCCTTTCTGCAACACCATTTTGTTGGGGTGTGTATGGAGCTGAATATTGATGCTCAATCCCTTCATCACTAAGAAATCCTTCCAAGGTGTAATTCTTGAACTCGGAACCATTATCACTTCTTATTGCCATGATTTCTTTGTCAAACTTGCGTTGTGCTTGATTGGCAAAATCAATGAAGGTGATCTTCGTCTCGTCTTTGGACTTGAGGAAAAACACCCATGTGTATCTTGAGTAATCATCCACAATGACAAGTCCATACTTTTTCCCACCAAGACTATCCCATGAAGGAGGCGCAAAGAGATCCACATGAAGGAGCTCCAACGGCCTTGAAGTAGACACAATATTCTTGGGTGGGTGCATTGATTGATGTTGCTTCCCGGCTATGCACGCACTACACACATGATCTTTCTCAAAAGAGACATTTGTTAGTCCAAGGATGTGATTACCCTTTAAGAGATCTTGAAGATTTCTCATGCCGACATGGGCTAGCCGGCGATGCCATAGCCACCCCTTGTCGGCCTTGGCCATTAGACAAGTTGCATGGAATGTGCTCTCTTTTGAGAAATCAACCGTGTAAAGGTTGCCATCCAACTCTCCAACAAAGGCCACTTCAAGAGTATATCTCTTAAAGACTTTCACATCCGTTAGTCCAAAAAGTGTATCATAACAAACAGAAGCCAATTGGCGAACAAAAAGCAAATGGTATTTGAGGGATTGGACAAGCATCACATTTGCAAGAGACATGTCATTTGTGATGGCCACTTTGCCCAATCCGAGTACCTGTCCTTTTGAACCTCCACCAAACATAATGCTCATAAATGGTTGAATAGCTTCCATGAAATCGTAGAGCAACTTGCTATCTCCGGTCATATGATTGGTACATCCACTGTCAATCACCCATTTTACTCCACCGGAGAAAGCGACCTACACACAATTATGGCTTGGTTAGAGGCACCCATTTTGCAATGGGACCTCTCAGGTTAGTCACAAGGGTCTTAGGGACCCAAATAACATAAAACCGAAATGCATTTCGAGGACCAACAAACTTAGCAAAAACTTCTCCATCCTTAGTCTTACGAAGTACATAGGATGGAGGCATGAACACTTTTGGCTTGTTGAGAGTAGGCATGCCCCTTGTGGCCTTCCCACTAACAACCTTAACTTTCTCCTTGTGCCCTTCACGTACAAAAGTTTCTTTTAAAGGAGGGGTGCACTTTTGAGAGGACGTCTTCTTCTTGCTTGTGCTTGGGTCAAACCCGAGTCCCTCTTTGGCAAACACCTCATTGTGTTGGCTCAACACCTCATTAAGGTTCTTTTGCCCTTGAGCACATGTCATGAGTCCTTTCTCAATTTGAGCTTTGAGAAAGCGATTCTCCTCAAGAATAGATGCTAGATTACTACTAGAGTTAGTAGTACAAGCATCAACATTGATAATAGGAGAAGAGTAAGCCTTGGCTAGAGTTTCAAGATAAGTAAGCTTGAGTGTCTCAAAACTCTTTGTAAGGAGGGTGAGCTCTTCTTCCTTGGTCTTGAGGGACACGGATAGGAGCTCACAATCCTTAGAGAGGGAAGCATTAGACTTTACAAGCTTACTTTTATCATTCATCAACTCTTCGCAAGAGTTGATAGCCTTTTTCAAGGAGGCAAGATCCCTAGTATGAACATCAATGTTTGCACCAATTTTTAAGCATAGTTCATCATTGCTCCTCATATTGGACTTTCCGCTCAAGGATTTCATATTTTTCCTTTTCCTCGGTGACGAGGGTTTCGAGTTCCTTAATGGAAATGGTGTGCTTACTCACCATCTCCATAATCATACAAAACATAGTGAGCTTCTTTCCTTTAAGGGAGCACATGAACTTATTTAATTTAGCAAGCATAGGATCATTTATATCATCATCCTCATAACTATCCTCCGCATCAAGATACTCATCACTAGAAGTAGGAGGAGTGAAAAGAGGAGGGTTTGATCGTGGGGTTACCTTGACCTTGTCAGGAGAGTGTTGGTCCTCTCCATCTTCTACCACGACCTTCGCCATGAGGCACTTGTGAGCGTTGCCCTTATAATCTTTCATGTAGTTGTAGGTGACAACTTCACCACTCTTGTTGACTAGCCTCAATGTGTTTTGAGAATCTTGAGCAACTCCGTCAACACCACTAACATCATCTAGATTGGATTCTTCTTGAGCAACAATTGCTTTCCCATCTCTCTTCTTGAGCTTGGAGTTCAAAGGATTTGGCAGCTTCTTCTTGGAAAAGGTCTTGGGAAACCTTGGTTTATCTTCTCTCTTCTCATAAGGGCACTCGTTGGAGAAGTGGTTGGTTTCTTCACAGTTGTAGCATTTTCTTACTTTCTTCTTTTGAAACCTACCCTTGAATTTTCCCGTGCTAAACTTCTTGACAAAGAGAGCCATGTCTTCATATGAAGGGCCCTCATCGGATTCAACCTCATCACCATCTTCTTCTTCTTCATCATCATCTTCTTCTTCACTTTGCTCATCTTCACATACATGCTTGGCCTTCAATGCAAGATTGATCTTCGACGATGGAGTACCATGCATGGCAAGATGTTTTGTAGCATTTGCCTTTGACTCTTCAAATTGTTGGAAGTGGATATGATGTCATCTGTAGTCATTTACTTGAAGGCATGGTGTTGTCTTATGTCCCATACCATCTGATGGTGATATGGAGCAAGAGCATGGAGCAACTTGTCCACAAGGAATCGCTTAGTCATGTTAAATCCATCTTGTGTCTTGTCACACTCACACGACTCAATATCAGCGGTGAGAGTCATGAGACGCTCAAGGAGTTGATTTGGAGTTTCACCTTTCTCCATACAAAAGTTTTGCAATTGTCCCTTGGCAATTTCATATTGAGCACTCCGGAGGGTGGAGGTACCGGTCTTGGATCTTATAATAATTTCCCATAATTCCTTGGCACTTGTGATGTGTATGAAAGGTCTCCTTTGCTTTTCAACCATACCTCTCCTTATACACATGATTGCAGTGTCATTGAGATTCTTGTCATAAATTTCTCTTGGTGTAGGATTCTTTGGATCAACCACATGGTAACCATACTCCAAGATCTCTAGCATCTCATCGTTTCCATATCGAAGATGATCCTGCATAGCAACTCTCCACAAAGCAAAATCGGAAGTGGCATCAAGTAAAGGAGGTTTGCCTTGAGAGTTATATTTTGGTTTCTCAACTTGGGGTCTTGCATAAAGCCAAGGAACACTAGAGTGTTCATTGCTAGGAGGTTGTTGACCAAGTGACGGAGTAGGCCCAGTTGGCCTCGAGGCCGCACCACCCGAAAGTGGTGCAAGCACCGTGGATAATGTGGCTATCCTCATTTGGACCAAGGCCTCGACAGAAGCATCATGCTCCTCCTTTTGCTTAGCAAGGGCCCGTTCTAGATCCTCAGAAGTAAAGGTCTTGACTTCAGAAGAAGCCTCGCCTTTATCCTTCGGATCTACAACAAGGGGAGTCCCATCGGGGTTCATCTCGCTCTAGGGCGGTTAAGCCACAAGAATAGAGCACGAGGCTCTGATACCAATTGAAAGGATCGAGATGGACCTAGAGGGGGGTGAATAGGTACAACTACAAATTTTAATTGTTACTTAACAATTTTTAGGCAATAATGCGGAATGTGAAAGTGAGCCTAACAATTGCAAGTGAAGTACTAAGTACTAAGCAGGTAACACAAGTAGTAACTAGGCAAATACAAAGTGATGAAGTAAGTGCTAAGAGACAAGTAACCACAAGTAGAGAGTTAGGGTTAGGGATAACCGCAACTCCGGGAGACGAGGATGTATGCCGATGTTCACTTCCTTGGAGGGAAGCTACGTCACCGTTAGAGAGGTGGATGTTACCACGAAGGCACACCAACGCCACGAAGGCTCACCCTATTCTCCCTTTGAGACCACACCACGAAGGCGTTTCTCAACCACTAGTGGTAGACCTTGGGGTGGTCTCCAAACCCTCACAAACTTTTCGGGGGTAATCACAAAGATCGATTCCTCTCCGAAAGACTCCTACCGCCTAGGAGTGTCCAACCTCCAAGAGTAACAAGATCGATGGGGAAAAAGCTCAAGACTTGCTCAAATCACAAATCCTTTGGTGCAAAGATGGAGAAGGGGTGGATCTATCACTTGATTGGACAACTTCTCTCGAATGCTCTCAAATCCCTTGGGGATCTAAGATTTGGTGTGGAGGTGTAAGAGAGAGAGAGTGAGATGTGTTCTAGGGTTTGTTCAAGAGTGAATGGTCAACCCTCTCCCGTGGAGAAGAGGGGCTATATATAGTGTGAGCTTGAATATGGCCGTTGCAGTGTAAGTGAGTGAGCAGGCCGGACATCCGGGCTAGGGGCCGGATATCCGGCATGGTAAGATGCGAGAACAAAACAAGAACAGAAGAAGAGAACAGAGGGGCCGGACATCCGGGGCCCAAGCCCGGCATAAAAACGTCCACTGGACAGCTATGCCCGGATATCCGGCCGAGAAGCCTGGACATCCGGGGAGCACTGGGAGCCCGGACATCCGGCATAGAGGGCTGGACATCTGGCAGCAGCACAACACAAAACTGCATACTGGAATGGCTAGGCCCGGATATCTGGCGTGAGGCCCGGACATCCAGCGTGATGCCCGGACATCCGGCCTTAAGCCCGGACATCCGGCAGCCCAGAAACAGAACCATGAAGATTTTATCATGAGCAAATATGGCAAGGATATTTTGTGGCAAGAGCAAGCTTTTTAACTATCCCAATCGATCCCCTCTTAATAGTGCAGGATCCTATACTCAAGAAAACAAAATATGTAATCAACATTTATGCTTCATCCTTGAGTAAAATCACTTTGTATGCTCTTGATCACACACTTTGATGAACCGGGGGCTAACACCTAAGATTTACTTGATAACCATTGTTAGACCCCCTACATGTACATTGTCATCAACATCAAAACATAATATAAGGACATGATTGCTCTTTCACACTTCTATATTATTTTTGGGACTAACCTACTAACACAAGGCCCAGTGCAAATTTTGCTATCTTTTTGCCTAATGCGTTACTCTTTTCTTATGAACTTAATACTCTAGATGCATGCTGGATAGAGGTCGATGTGTGGAGTAATAGTAGTAGATGCAGAATCGTGTAGGTCTACTTGTCGCGGACGTGATGCCTATATACATGATCATGCCTAGATATTCTCATAATTATGCACTTTTCTATCAATTGCTCGACAGTAATTCGTTCACCCACTGTAATACTTATGCTATCTTGAGAGAAGCCACTAGTGAAACCTATGGCCCCCGGGTCTATCTTTTATCATATAAGTTTCCAATCTATTTTACTTTGCAATCTTTACTTTCAATCTATATCATAAAAATACCAAAAATATTTATTTATATTATTATCTCTATCAGATCTCACTCTTATAAGTGACTGTGAAGGGATTGACAACCCCTTTATCGCGTTGGTTGCGAGGTTCTTATTTATTTGTGCAGGTACGAGGGACTTGCGTGTAGTCTCCTACTGGATTGATACCTTGGTTCTCAAAAACTAAGGGAAATACTTCCGCTACTTTGCTGCATCACCCTTTCCTCTTCAAGGGAAAACCAACTCAGTGCTCAAGAGGTAGCAAGAAGGATTTCTGGCGCCATTGCTGGGGAGATCTACGCACAAGTCAAGACATACCAAGTACCTATCACAAACTCTTATCCCTCGCATTACATTATTTGCCATTTTCCTCTTGTTTTCCTCTCCCCCACTTCACCCTTGCCGTTTTATTAGCCCTCTTTTCCGTTCGCCTCTCTTTGCTTGTCTCTTGCTGCAATCATGTCTGAAATTGGGGAGGTTATCGTTGGTAAGGATAGTGGTAATAACATGCAAAACGTTGATGCTTTTGATTATCCTCATGAAGAACCACCTATTGTGTATACTAAAAGGTTTCGTATCGGTAGTGGTAATATTATTGGAGAAGGAGTTATTCAAGATTTCTTTACTTGTGCCGGTGCTTTACCTACTATGGGGGGGTCTATTCTCCATAGAACTAGTAGAGTTTTGCGGATGCTATATCTTTGCTCATAGTTGAACTTGAAAGACAATTTATTCATATGCACCCTTGCATCCGAAGGATTTTTCTAGAATTTTCTAATATTGAGCATTCTTCCGTTAAGCGAGCAACTACCATCTTTTTAGCTCATGAGTTCAGATTCATAATAAAAGAAGCCAATGAAATTTTTGCGCATTATAGGGTAGACGCCGGCCGTCCTCCCATAGAAGCAATCCTTTTTTATCAAGAAGACATAATGCGCTTACGATCTTTAGATCATGTTGCTTTTAATGAAAACCTTAGAAAAAAGGTTCCTACCGACGTTCTAGTTGACATGATTTTTGAACTTAATAATAATTTTGCCATCTAGAATAATGGGTTAGGTTTTTCTTTTGAATAAAGGCTCATGACTTTTTGCCAAAAGAATGCTTATAATGATGAATTGGTTGTGCAATACGAGGGGCCAAAGGAGGAATCAATACCTCCCGAGCTTCATCTTGGGGACTTTTGTCCCATTAAATTTAGCCCTCTTGACTACTTTTGCTTACCACAAAGAAAACTTACCGCTGAACGTAGGGAGTATGAGATGAGCTTTCGTGATTTGCCCTATCATTATCATGGTAATACCTAGATCTATTCTTGCTTTTATGCCTAGCTAGGGGCGTTAAAACGATAGCGCTTGTTGGGAGGCAACCCAATTTTATTTTTTCCTTGCCTTTTGGTTCTGTTTAGTAATAAATAATTCATCTAGCCTCTGTTTAGATGTGGTTTTATGCTTTTAATTAGTGTTTGTGCCAAGTAGAACCTTCGGGAAGACTTGAGGAAAGTCTTTGCGATCTTGCTGTAAAAACAGAAACTTTAGCGCTCACGAGATTTGCTGCCATTTTTTACTGGAGAGCGCGATTAGGTTCATTATTTCTGCAGATTATTAATAGATAAATTCCTCACGTCCAGAAATTTATTTCAGAATTTTTGGGGTTACATAAGTATTCGAAACCTACAGATTACTACAGACTATTCTGTTTTTGACAGATTCTGTTTTTCGTGTGTTGTTTGCTTATTTTGATGAATCTATGCCTAGTATCGGAGGGTATGAACCATAGAGAAGTTGGAATACAGTAGGTTTAACACCAATATAAATAAATAATGAGTTCATTACAGTACTTTAAGTGGTGGTTTGTTTTCTTATACTAACGGAGCTCATGAGATTTTCTGTTGAGTTTTGTGTTGTGAAGTTTTCAAGTTTTGGGTAAAGATTTGATGGATTATGGAATAAGGAGTGGCAACAGCCTAAGCTTGGGGATGCCCAAGGCACCCCCAAGGTAAAATTCAAGGAAAACCAAAAGCCTAAGCTTGGGGATGCCCCAGAAGGCATCCCCTCTTTCGTCTTCGTCCATCGGTAACTTTACTTGAGGTTGTATTTTTATTCACCACATGATATGTGTTTTGCTTGGAGCGTCTTGTATGATTTGAGTCTTTGCCTTTTAGTTTGCCACAATCATACTTGATGTACACACCTTTTGGGATAGACACACATGAATTGAAATTTATTAAAATACTCTATGTGCTTCACTTATATCTTTTGAGCTAGATAATTTTGCTCTAGTGCTTCACTTATATCTTCTTAGAGCACGGTGGTGGTTTTATTTTATAGAAATTATTGATCTGTCAAGCTTCACTTATATTATTTTGAGATCCCTTTAGATAAGCATGGTAATTTTCTTTGGTTATGAAATTAGTCCTAATATGATAGGCATCCAAGATCGATAATCCAAGATCGATATAATAAAAACTTTCATAAAAAGTGCATTGAATACTAGGAGAAGTTTGATACTTGATAATTGTTTTGAGATATAAAGATGGTGGTATTAGAGTTGTGCTAGTTGATTAGTTGTGAATTTAAAGAATACTTGTGTTAAAGTTTGTGATTCCCGTAGCATGCACGTATGGTGAACCGTTATGTTACGAAGTCGGAGCATGACTTGTTTATTAATTGTCTTCCTTATGAGTGGCGGTCGAGGACGAGCGATGGTCTTTTCCTACCAATCTATCCCCCTAGGAGCATGCACGTAATGCTTGGTTTTTGATGACTTGTAGATTTTTGCAATAAGTATGTGAGTTCTTTATGACTAATGTTGAGTCCATGGATTATACACACTCTCACCTTTCCATCATTGCTAGCCTCTTCGGTACCGTGCATTGCCCTTTCTCACCTTGAGAGTTGGTGCAAACTTCGCCGGTGCATCCAAACCCCGTGATATGATACACTCTGTCACACATAAACCTCCTTATATCTTCCTCAAAACAGCCACCATACCTACCTATTATGGCATTTCCATAGCCATTCCGAGATATATTGCCATGCAACTTTCCACCGTTTCATTTATGACATGTTTTGGCATTGTCTTATTGCCTTGCATGATCATGTAGTTGACATCGTATTTGTGGCAAAGCCACCATGCATAATTTATCATACATGTCACTCTTGATTCATTTCCCTTCCCGGTACACTGCCGGGGGCATTCATATAGAGTCATATTTTGTTCTAGTATCGAGTTGTAAATAAATAAAAGTGTGATGATCATCATTAATAGAGCATTGTCCCCCCAAAAAAGAGAAAGGCCAAAAAAAGAAAGGCCCAAAAAAAGGAAAAAAAGGAAAAAAAGAGAAATAAAAAGGGGCAACGCTACTATCCTTTTTTCCACACTTGTGCTTCAAAGTAGCACCATGATCTTTATGATAGAGAGTCTCTTGTTTTGTCACTTTCATTTACTAGTGGGAATTTTTCATTATTGAACTTGGCTTGTATATTCCAACAATGGGCTTCCTCAAATTCCCTAGGTCTTCGTGACCAAGCAAGTTGGATGCACACCCACTTAGTTTCTTTTGTTGAGCTTTCATACATTTATAGCTCTAGTGCATCCGTTGCATGGCAATCCCTACTCCTTGCATTGACATCAATTGATGGGCATCTCCCTAGCCTGTTGATTAGCCGCGTCAATGTGAGACTTTCTCCTTTTTTGTCTTCTCCACATACCCCCATCATTATATTCTATTCCACCCATAGTGATATTTCCATGGCTCACGCTCATGTATTGCGTGAAAGTTGGAAAAAGTTTGAGATTACTAAAGTATGAAACAATTGCTTGGCTTGTTATTGGGGTTGTGCATGATGAGAGAATTCTTGTGTGACAAAAATGGAGCATGACCAAACTATATGATTTTGTAGGGATGAACTTTCTTTGGCCATGTTATTTTGAGAAGACATGATTGCTTAGTTAGTATGCTTGAAGTATTATTATTTTTATGTCAATGCTAAACTTTTGCCTTGAATCTTTCGGATCTGAACATTCATGCCACAATAAAGAAAATTACATTGAGAATTATGCTAGGTAGCATTCCACATCAAAAATACTATTTTTATCATGTACATACTCAGGGACGAGCAGGAATTAAGCATGGGGATGCTTGATACGTCTCCAACGTATCTATAATTTTTGATTGTTCCATGCTATTATATTATCTGTTTTGGATGTTTATGGGCTTTATTATACACTTTTATATTATTTTTGGGACTAACCTACTAACCCAGGGCCCAGTGCAAATTGCTATTTTTTTGCCTATTTAAGTGTTTCGCAGAAAAGGTATATCAAACGGAATCCAAACGGAATGAAACCTTCGGGAGAGTTATTTTGGAACAAACGTGATCTAGGGGACTTGGAGTAGACGTCAAGAAATCAACGAGGAGGCCACGAGGCAGGGAGGCGCGCCCCCACCCTCGTGGGCCCCTCGTAGCTCCACCGACCTACTTCTTCCTCCTATATATGTCCATATACCCCGAAAACGTCCAGGAGCACCACGAAACCCTATTTTCACCGCCGCAACCTTATGTACCCAAGAGATCCCATCTTGGGGCCTTTTCCGGAGCTCCGCCGGAGGGGGAATCGATCACAGAGGGCTTCTACATCAACACCATAGCCTCTCCGATGATGTGTGAGTAGTTTACCATAGACCTTTGGGTCCATAGTTATTAGCTAGATGGCTTCTTATCTCTCTTTGGATCTCAATACAATGTTCTCCTCGATCCTCTTGGAGATCTATTCGATGTAACTCTTTTTGCGGTGTCTTTGTCGAGATCCGATGAAATGTGGGTTTATGATCAAGTATATCTATGAACAATATTTGATTCTTCTCTGAAATCTTTTATGTATGATTGGTTATATATGCAAGTCTCTTCGAATTATCAGTTTGGTTTGGCCTACTAGATTGATCTTTATTGCAATGGGAGAAGTGCTTAGCTTTGGGTTTAATCTTGCGGTGTCCTTTCCCGGTGACAGCAGGGGCAGATAGGCATGTATTGTATTGTATTGTTGCCATCAAGGATAAAAAGATGGGGTTTATATCATATTGCTTGAGTTTATCCCTCTACATCATGTCATCTTGCCTAATGCGTTACTCTGTTCTTATGAACTTAATACTCTAGATGCATGCTGGATAGCGGTCGATGTGTGGAGTAATAGTAGTAGATGCAGAATCATTTCAGTCTACTTGTCGCGGACGTGATGCCTATATACATGATCATGCCTAGATATTCTTATAATTATGCACTTTTCTATCAATTGCTCGACAGTAATTTGTTCACCCATCGTAATACTTATGCTATCTTGAGAGAAGCCACTAGTGAAACCTATGCCCCTCGGGTCTATCTTTTATCATATAAGTTTCCAATCTATTTTACTTTGCAATCTTTACTTTCAATCTATATCATAAAAATACCAAAAATATTTATTTATCTTATTATCTCTATCAGATCTCACTCTCGTAAGTGACCGTGAAGGGATTGACAACCCCTTTATCGCGTTGGTTGCGAGGTTCTTATTTCTTTTTGCAGGTACGTGGGACTTGCGTGTAGTTGATGACCCACAAGTATAGGGGATCTATCATAGTCCTTTCGATAAGTAAGAGTGTCGAACCCAACAAGGAGCAGAAGGAAATGATAAACGGTTTTCAGCAAGGTATTCTCTACAAGTACTGAAATAACTGGTAACAGATAGTTTTGTGATGAGATAATATGTAACGAGCAACAAATAACAAAAGTAAATAAAGTGCAGCAAGGTGACCCAATCCTTTTTGTAGCAAAGGACAAGCCTGGACAAACTCTTATATAAGGAAAAGCGCTCCCGAGGACACATGGGAATATCGGCAAGCTAGTTTTCATCACGTTCATATGATTCGCGTTCGGTACTTTGATAATTTGACATGTGGGTGGACCGGTGCTTGGGTGCTGTTCTTACTTGAACAAGCATCCCACTTATGATTAACCTCTATTGCAAGCATCCTCAACTACAACAAAAGTATCAAGGTAAACCTAACCATAGCATGAAACATATGGATCCAAATCAGCCCCTTACGAAGCAACACATAAACTAGGGTTTAAGCTTCTGTCACTCTAGCAACCCATCATCTACTTATTACTTCCCAATGCCTTCCTCTAGGCCCAAATAATGGTGAAGTTTTATGTAGTCGACATTCACATAACACCACTAGAGGCTAGACAACATACATCTTATCAAAATATCGAACGAATACCAAATTCACATGACTACTAATAGCAAGACTTCTCCCTTGTCCTCAGGAACAAACGTAACTACTCACAAAGCATATTCATGTTCATAATCAAAGGGGTATAAATATGCATAAAGGATCTGAACATATGATCTTCCGCCAATTAAACCAACTAGCATCAACTACAAGAAGTAATTAACACTACTAGCAACCTACTAGCACCAATCCCGGTCTTGGAGACAAGAATTGGATACAAGAGATGAACTAGGGTTTTGAGATGAGATGGTGCTGATGAAGATGTTGATGGAGATTGCCCTCTCCCGATGAGAGGAGCATTGGTGATGACGATAGCGATGATTTCCCCCCTCTGGGAGAGAAGTTTCCCCGACAGAACAGCTCTGCCAGAGCTCTAGATTGGATCCACCAAGGTTCCGCCTCATGGCGGTGGAGTTTCGTCCCAAAAAGTTGCTTCTTATTTTTTTCTCAACAAAAGACTTCATATAGGAGAAGATGGTCATCGGAGAGCCACCAAGGGGCCCACGAAGCAGGGGGCGCGCCATAGGGGGGGCGCCCCCACCCTCGTGAGAAGGGTGTGGGCCCCCTGGTCTTCATCTTTGGCGAGGATTTTTCATTATTTATTATAAGGTGTTCTGTGGAGTTTCACGACTTTTGGAGTTATGCAAAATAGGTCTCTAATATTTGCTCCTTTTCCAGCCCAAAATTCCTGCTGCCGGCATTCTCCCTCCTTATGTAAACCTTGTAAAATAAGAGAGAATAGCCATAAGTATTGTGACATAATGTGAAATAACAGCCCATAATGCAATAAATATCGATATAAAAGCATGATGAAAAATGGACGTATGAACTCCCCCAAGCTTAGACCTCGCTTGTCCTCAAGCGAAAAGCCGAAATCGAAAAATATGTCCACATGTTTAGAGATGAAGGTGTCGATAAAAATAAAATACGGACATGAGGGCATCATGATCATTCTTATAATAGCAACTTATATAATTTTTGTCATGTGATCTCTAACGCTAGAGTAATAATTCAATCACAATATCAAGTATGAATCGTAAACTTCATTTAAAACTAACAAACTACAATCTTGGTCGTTGAAGCAATTGCAATTTATCATAACATAGGAAAGAGTCAATGTATAAGAGCTTTTCAGCAAGTCCACATACTCAACTATCATATAATCTTTCACAATTGCTGACACTCATGCAATACTTATGGGTATGGAGTTTTAATCGGACACGGAGAAAGATAGTGGCTTATAGTTTTGCCTCCCAATGTTTTACCTCAAGCACTACAGGAATCCAGTATTTTGCCGTTTGCCACGGCGGACGGCAAAGGCACGGACGACGGACGGCAAAGAGCTTTGCCGTCAGCGGCGGACGGCAAACAGGGACGGCAAAGACAGGGTCGGCAAACACCTTCTTTGCCGTCTGCTTTTTGCAGCGGATGGCAAAGAAGCCTTTGCCGTCAGTGGCGGACGACAAAGAAAATGGATGGCAAATAGTGGGTGTTAGCCACGTTAGGTGCTAACGGAGGCTTTGCCGTCCGCCAAACTAATGTTTTGCCGTCTGCCGACTAATAACAGACGGCAAAAATGTCCATCTACACATTTATTAAAATCAGAGACATAAAAGGATTTTGTTTATTAAAATATAGTGAACCAGCAGCCCAAGTGCACCACAGTATCTATCTACGCTTTGTTCCAACAATCGATGATGAATGAACAAATTTCACAATACCAAATTAGTCTATTTACATAGAATAGATTTGCATCTGCTCCATCTACACAAAATTACTCTATTTACATGAACACCACATTATCCATCTACACAAAATCAGCACAAAAACCACAGTATCCACCGCCACCATGGACGCCCGAGGACCTGCCGCTGCTCCTTGAGGCAGAATATGGTGCAGCGTTGAGGGAGGGTGACGGCGCCGGGGCCGACAGAGACCTGGGGGGGACGGGGCCGAGGCCTGCGGGGGCGATAGGCGACGGGGCATGGAGGCCGCCGGTGGCGACAGGCGACGGGGCGCAGAGGTCACCCGGGCGAAAGGCGAAGGGGCGAGGAGGCCGACGGGGGCGAGAGGCGACGGGGCGCAGAGGAATCAGCCGGGGGCGACGGGCGACGGGGCCGGGCCATGGCCGGCGGGCGC
>NC_041392.1:210672394-210701544 GCF_002162155.2 Triticum dicoccoides | reverse complement strand
CGACGGAGTGATCAGCGTGCGTCTCAAATCTTGCCAACTCATCGATCCAGGTGATTGATTTGCGTGAGTGTTTCTTTGCCGTCTGCTTAACGACCCTTTGCCGTCCGCCGCGCTTTGCCGTCCGCCTTTTTTTTCTCTTTGCCGTCCGCTAGCAAACGGCAAAGAGGTGGGGCGTTAAATTTTTTCTAAACGGGTGGGGGGTGGGGGCCACCTCTCTCTTTGCCATCAACCAGCTGACGGCAAAGATTCTTTGCCATCTGCTAGCGGACAGCAAAGAGCCGGCAGATGGCAAAGGCCTTCTTTGCCGTTAGCGGTTTCTTTGCCGTCTGCTTTTCGGTAGCTGATGGCAAAGAGCTTCTTTGCCGTCTGCTAGCAGACGGTAAAGAGCTGGCAGATGGCAAAGTAGCTGATTCCAGTAGTGAAGGGTAATGTCAACAGTAATAGTTCATGAAAACTCACATCCAATTAGCCATATATACCGGGATCTTCCCAACATACTGTGTTTGCCAAAGGATAAAATGAAAAAGGGAGAGGTGAAGATCACCATGACACTTGCATAAGGTAGAAGATAATGATAAAAGATAGGCCCTTCAAAGAGGGAAGCAGAGGTTGCCATGCGCTTTTATGGTTGGATGCACAAAATCTTAGTGCGAAAGAACGTCACTTTATATTGTCCCTTATGATATGAACCTTTATTATGCAGTCCGTCGCTTTTATTACTTCCACATCACAAGATAGTATAAAACTTATTTCTCCCACACTAATCAATCAGACATATTGAGAGCAATTTTTATTGCTTTGCACCGATGACAACTTACTTGAAGGATCTTACTCAATCCATAGGTAGGTATGGTGGACTCTCATGGCAAAACTGGTTTAAGGGTATTTGGAAGCACAAGTAGTATCTCTACTTGGTGCAATGAATTTGGCTAGCATGAGGGGGAAAGGCAAGCTCAACATGTTGGAGGATCCAAGACAATATAATTTATCTCAAATTTAAGAAAACATAACCCATTACGTTGTCTTCCTTGTCCAATGTCAACTCTTTAGCATGCCATATTTTAATGAGTGCTCACAATCATAAAAGATGTCCAAGATAGTATATCTATATGTGAAGACCTCTCTTTCTTTATTACTTCCTATTAATTGCAACGATGACCAAAACTATGCTTGTCAACTCTCAACAACTTTTATTCATCATACTTTTTCTATGTGAGCTCATTACTCTCCATGAGATCCATATGATCTCTTTGTTTCTTTTTATTTCCTTCTCCTTTCTTTTATTCACTTAGGATCATGGAAAAAATAATCAAGCCCTTGACTCAACACTAATCTTTGTTATATAGCTCAGGACTCGATTACATAGAAGGATAATAAAGAAGAACTCACAACTCGATCATGCCATAAACTTTATTCTACTAGATCAAAATACTACTAATAAGATCGAACTAAGGAAAACGGTAAAGACAAAAGTGATGGTGATATGATACCGGGGCACCTCCCCCAAGCTTGGAAGCTGCCAAGGGGAGTGCCCATACCCATGTTATTATATCTCCTTGGTTGGTCAAGAAGGTGGAGGTGTTGTTGATGATGGATAGTCGCACATCGAGCGTAGAAGGTCTTCTAACTTGCGGATAATGCCCTTGAGTGTGATGATATGTTCCTTCAACAAAATATTTTCACGTGTGAGATACTTATTTTGTATATGAGCCAACTCAATCATCTTGAAAGCTTTGATTTCTGTAGGGGTAAGAAGATTATGATCTAGTTGAAGGGTGTCTTCTATTGCTGGAACTTGGGCCTCCACGGCCTTCTTGATCCCTTCATCCTTGTTGATCTCCATAGGTTCTTCTCCCTTCAGCTCTATCTCCATTAGCCAAGCATCGTTGCCCTCATGGTTGGAGGAGGAGGGAGACGACATAGTGCCTGGCCTTGACAACCCTGACAGAAAACAGCTCGAAACAAAGACAGGAGATTTTTGCTTGATACGGGAGTCAAAACCTTCGGGGGAATATATATAGTGAATTTTTACCGACAAAAATACGTATCATGCAAGAAAACGGAGTCCGGAAGGCACACGAGGTGCTCAAGAGGTAGGGGGCGCGCCCAGGGGGGTAGGGCGCGCCCTCCACCCTTGTGGGGCCCTCGTGTCCTTCCCGGACTGCTACTTAATTTTCTATTATTCTAAATATTCCAAAACGGAGAAATATTGCCTTAAAATTTTTTGGAGTCGGTTTACTTACCGTACCACATACCTATTCCTTTTCGGAGTCTGAAATGTTCTGGAAAGTGTCCCTTATGTATTCCTCCGGGGTTACGGTTTCAATAATATTGGTTTCAACATTTATGGGATTACCTGAGATATAATGTTTGATTCTTTGACCGTTTATCACCTTCGGATTTGTGCCTTCGAAGTTGTTGATTTTTATGGCACCGGAACGGTAGACCTCCTCGATAACATAGGGGCCTTCCCATTTAGAGAGAAGTTTCCCTGCAAACAATCTTAAACGAGAGTTGTATAGCAATACATAATCACCTACATTAAACTCACGCTTTTGTATCCTTTTGTCCTGCCATCTTTTAACCTTTTCTTTAAACAACTTGGCATTTTCATAAGCTTGGGTTCTCCATTCATCAAGTGAGCTAATATCAAATAACCTCTTTTCACCGGCAAGTTTGAAATCATAGTTGAGCTCTTTAATAGCCCAATATGCCTTATGTTCTAGCTCGAGAGGTAAGTGACATGCTTTTCCATATACCATTTTATACGGAGACATACCCATAGGATTTTTATATGCAGTTCTATAGGCCCATAATGCATCATCAAGTTTCTTGGACCAATTCTTTCTAGACTTATTGACAGTCTTTTGCAAAATTAATTTGAGTTCTCTATTACTCAATTCTACTTGACCACTAGACTGTGGATGATACGGAGATGCAATTCTATGATTGACATCATATTTAGCAAGCATTTTACGGAAAGCACCATGAATAAAATGTGAACCACCATCAGTCATTAAATATCTAGGGACTCCAAACCTCCGAAAAATAACTTCTTTAAGCATTTTAATAGAAGTATTATGATCATCACTACTAGTTGGAATAGCTTCTACCCACTTAGTAACGTAATCAACATCAATTAAACTATGTGTATATCCATTAGAGGCAGGAAAAGGTCCCATATAATCAAAGCCCCAAACATCAAACGGTTCAATAACAAGTGAATAGTTCATAGGCATTTCTTGACGTCTACTAATATTACCAATTCTTTGACATTCATCACAAGATAGGACAAACTTACGGGCATCCTTGAAGAGAGTAGGCCAATAAAAACCGGATTGCAATACCTTATGTGCAGTTCTATCTCCCGCGTGGTGTCCTCCATAAGTTTCAGAGTGGCACTTGCGTAGGATTTGTTCCTGTTCATGCTCAGGTACACAACGTCTAATAACACCATCTACTCCTTCCTTATAAAGATGCGGGTCATCCCAAAAGTAATGTCTCAAATCATAGAAGAACTTTTTCTTTTGTTGGTATGTGAAGCTAGGTGGTATAAATTTAGCAACTATGTAATTAGCATAATCAGCATACCAAGGGGTACTACGAGAAGTACTTATGACATTTAATTGTTCATTAGGAAAACTATCATCAATAGGTAGTGGGTCATCAAGAATATTCTCTAACCTAGATAAGTTGTCTGCAATGGGGTTCTCAGCTCCTTTTCTATCAACAATATGCAAATCAAATTCTTGTAGCAAGAGAACCCATCTAATAAGTCTAGGTTTAGCATCTTTCTTCTCCATAAGATATTCAGTAGCAGCATGGTCAGTGTGGATAGTTACTTTAGAATCAACAATATAAGGTCTGAACTTATCACAAGCAAATACAACTGCTAAAAGTTCTTTTTCAGTAGTAGCATAATTTCTTTGAGCATTGTCTAGAGTCTTACTAGCATAATGGATAACATTTAATTTCTTATCAACTCTTTGCCCTAGAACAACACCTATAGCATAATCACTAGCATCACACATAATTTCAAAGGGTAAATTCCAATCAGGTGGCTAAACAACAGGTGCAGAGACTAATTCTTTCTTACGTATTTCAAATGCTTCTACACAATCATCATCAAAGACAAATGGTATATCTTTTTGTAATAAATTAGTAAGAGGCCGAGAAATTTTTGAGAAGTCCTTAATGAACCTCCTATAAAATCCGGCGTGACCAAGGAAACTTCTTATACCTTTGATGTCCTTTGGACATGGCATCTTTTCAATAACATCAACCTTGGCTTTATCAACTTCAATACCTCTTTCAGAAACTTTATGCCCCAAGACAATACCTTCATTAACCATAAACTGGCACTTTTCCCAATTCAAGACAAGATTAGTTTATTCACATCTCTGCAAAACTTGATCAAGATTGCTCAAGCAATCATCAAAAGAAGATCCATAGATGGAAAAGTCGTCCATGAAAACCTCACAAATCTTTTCACAAAAGTCAGAGAATATAGCCATCATGCATCTTTGAAAGGTAGCAGGTGCATTACATAAACCAAAAGGCATACGTCTATAAGCAAAAGTACCAAAAGGGCATGTAAAAGTAGTCTTTGATTGATCTTTAGCCGACACAGGTATTTGAGAGAAACCAGAATAACCATCTAGAAAGCAGTACTGTGTATGTTTGCATAATCTTTCTAGCATTTGATCAATAAAAGGTAAGGGGTAATGATCTTTCTTAGTAGCCTTATTTAATTTGCGGAAATCAATTACCATCCTATAACCTGTAATAATTCTTTGTGTAATCAATTCATCTTTATCATTAGGAACAACAGTAATACTTCCCTTCTTAGGGACACAATGAACAGGACTTACCCACTGACTATCAGCAACGGGATAAATTATACCTGTCTCTAGAAGCTTTAGTATTTCTTTTCTTACCACTTCTTTCATTTTAGGATTCAGACATCGTTGAGGATCACGAACTGGTTTGGCATCTGCTTCCAAATTTATTTTATGTTGACATAGAGTGGGACTAATGCCCTTAAGATCATCAAGAGTATATCCAATAGCAGCACGGTGCTTCTTCAGAGTTTTCAATAATATTTCTTCTTCATGCTCTGAAAGGTTAGCACTAATAATAACAGGATATATCTTCTTTTCATCAAGATAAGCATATTTAAGATTATCAGGCAACGATTTAAGCTCAAACACGGGATCACCCTTAGGTGGAGGAGGATCCCCTAGGATTTCAATAGGCAAATTGTGTTTTAGCATAGGTTCTTGTTTAAAGAATACTTCATCTATTTCCCTTCTTTCATTCATAAACATATCATTCTCATGGTCTAGCAAATATTGTTCTAAAGGATCATTAGGAGGTACGACAATAGAAGCAAGACCAATAATTTCATCCTTACTAGGCAATTCTTCTTCACGATGTTGTTTACTAAATTTAGAGAAATTAAACTCATGAGTCATATCATCCAAGCCAATAGTAACAACATTCTTTTCGCAGTCCATCCTAGCATTAACTGTATTCAAGAAGGGTCTGCCAAATATAATGGGACAAAAGCTATCTTGTGGAGAACTAAGAACAAGAAAATCAGCAGGATATTTAGTTTTCCCGAACAAGACTTCAACATCTCTAACAATTCCCATTGCTGAAATAGTATCTCTATTAGCAAGTATAATTGTGACATCAATATCTTCTAACTCAGCAGGTGCAATTTCATGCTTGATTTCTTTATACAAGTCATAAGGTATAACACTAGCACTAGCACCCATATCACATAAGCCATGATAACAATGATCTCCTATTTTAACAGAAATACAGGCACGCCTACCACATGTCTATATTTATCTTTAGCACAAGGTTTAGCAATTCTAGCAGTTTCACCGCAGAACTGAATAACATGCCCATCAATATTATCAGACAAGAGATCTTTAACAATAGCAATATTAGGTTCTACTTTAACTTGCTCAGGAGGTGTATATGTTTTAATATTGCTTTTACAAACCATAGTTAAAGATTTAGCATGATCCTTTATCCTAACAGGGAAAGGTGGTTTCTCAACATAACAAGTAGGAACAATAGGATCATTATAAGTGATAGTCTTTTCTTCAACTTTAATAGGTCCAACTACTTTTAGTTCTATGGGAGGATGATATTTAAACCACTTCTCCTTAGGGAGATCAACATAAGTAGCAAAAGATTCACAGAAAGAAGCTACTATCTCAGAATCAAGTCCATATTTGGTGCTAAACTTACGGAAAATATTGGTATCCATAAAAGATTTAACACAATCAAACTTAGGTGTCATACCAGACTCCTTACCATTGTCGAGGTCCCAATCTTCAGAGTTGCGTTTAATTCTATCCAATAAATCCCATTTGAATTCAATAGTCTTCATCATAAAAGAGCCAACACAAGAAGTATCAAGCATGGTGCGATTGTTATCAGAAAGCCGAGCATAATTTTTTTGAATAATTATTTCTCTTGGAAGCTCATGATTGGGGCATGAATATAACATTGATTTAAGTCTCCCCCAAGCTTGAGTGATGCTTTCTCCTTTGCGAGGCCAAAAATTATATATATAATTGCGATCACGATGAACAAGATGCATAGGGTAATACTTTTGATGAAATTCCAATTTCAATCTTCTATAGTTCCATGATCCCATATCATCACATAGCCTATACCATGTCAATGTGTCTCCCTTCAAAGATAAAGGGAAGACCTTCTTCTTAGCAACATCATCGGGAATATTTGCAAGCTTAAATAATCCACAAACTTCATCCACATATATTAGGTGTTCATCAGGATGCTTTGTTCCATCTCCTGTAAAAGGATTAGCTAGCAGTTTTTCTATTATACTCGAAGGATACTCATAAGGAATTTCATTTTCAATAGGTTCAGTAGGTTGAGGAGCAACTCTTTGCTCTACTGGTCGGGGTGAAGATACCCCGAACAAGCCCCTCAGAGGATTACTTTCCATAGTAACAAGTGATAGTAAATTCCAGCACACTATATAAATTTTTCCTTACCAAATTCCAACTACCAAAGGCGCTTCACTCCCCGGCAACGACGCCAGAAAAGAGTCTTGATGACCCAAAAGTATAGGGGATCTATCGTAGTCCTTTCGATAAGTAAGAGTGTCGAACCCAACAGAGTAGAAGGAAATGATAAACAGTTTTCAGCAAGGTATTCTCTGCAAGTACTGAAATAAGTGGTAACAAATAGTTTTGTGATGAGATAATTTGTAACGAGCAAAAAATAACAAAAGTAAATAAAGTGCAGCAAGGTGGCCCAATCCTTTTTGTAGCAAAGGACAAGCCTGCACAAGCTCTTATATAAGGAAAAGCGCTCCCGAGGACACATGGGAATATCGGCAAGCTAGTTTTCATCACGTTCATATGATTCACGTTCGGTACTTTGATAATTTGACATGTGGGTGGACCGGTGCTTGGGTGCTATTCTTACTTGAACAAGCATCCCACTTATGATTAACCTCTATTGCAAGCATCCGCAACTACAACAAAAGTATTAAGGTAAACCTAACCATAGCATGAAACATATGGATCCAAATCAGCCCCTTACGAAGCAACGCATAAACTAGGGTTTAAGCTTATGTCACTCTAGCAACCCATCATCGACTTATTACTTCCCAATTCCTTCCTCTAGGCCCAAATAATGGTGAAGTGTTATGTAGTCGACGTTCACATAACACCACTAGAGGCTAGACAACATACATCTTATCAAAATATCGAACGAATACCAAATTCACATGACTACTAATATCAAGACTTCTCCCTTGTCCTCAGGAACAAACGTAACTACTCACAAAGCATATTCATGTTCATAATCAAAGGGGTATTAATATGCATAAAGGATCTGAACATATGATCTTCCGCCAATTAAACCAACTAGCATCAACTACAAGAAGTAATTAACACTACTAGCAACCTACTAGCACCAATCCCGGTCTTGGAGACAAGAATTGGATACAAGAGATGAACTAGGGTTTTGAGATGAGATGGTGCTGATGAAGATGTTGATGGAGATTGCCCTCTCCCGATGAGAGGAGCATTGGTGATGATGATAGCAATGATTTCCCCCCTCTGGGAGAGAAGTTTCCCCGACAGAACAGCTCTGCCAGAGCTCTAGATTGGATTCGCCAAGGTTCCGCCTCATGGCGGCGGAGTTTCGTCCCAAAAAGTTGCTTCTTATTTTTTTTCTCGACGAAAGACTTCATATAGGAGAAGATGCTCATCGGAGAGCCACCAGGGGGCCCACGAGGCAGGGGGCGCGCCCTAGGGGGGGCGCCCCCCACCCTCGTGAGAAGGGTGTGGGCCCCCTGGTATTCATCTTTGGCGAGGATTTTTCATTATTTATTATAAGGTGTTCCGTGGAGTTTCAGGACTTTTGGAGTTGTGCAGAATAGGTCTCTAATATTTGCTCCTTTTCCAGCCCAGAATTCCAGCTGCCGGCATTCTCCCTCCTTATGTAAACCTTGTAAAATAAGAGAGAATAGCCATAAGTATTGTGACATAATGTGAAATAACATCCCATAATGCAATTAATATCGATATAAAAGCATGATGCAAAATGGACGTATCAGTAGTCCCCTACTGGATTGATACCTTGGTTCTCAAAAACTGAGGGAAATACTTACGCTACTTTGCTGCATCACCCTTTCCTCTTCAAGGGAAAACCAACGCAGTGCTCAAGAGGTAGCATCCGTCGCTTTTATTTCTTCCACATCACAAGATCATTTAAAGCTTATTTCATCCACACTAATAAATCATACATATTTAGAGAGCAATTTTTTATTGCTTGCAACGATGACAACTTACTTGAAGGATCTTACTCAATGCATGGGTAGATATGGTGGACTCTCATGGAAAAACTAGGTTTAAGGGTATTTGGAAGCACAAGTAGTATCTCTACTTGGTGCAAAGAATTTGGCTAGCATGAGAGGGAAAGGCAAGCTCAACATGTTGGATGATCCATGACAATATCATTTATTTCAGATGTAAGAAAGCATAACCCATTACGTTATCTTCCTTGTCCAACGTCAACTCTTTAGCATGTCATATTTTAATGAGTGCTCACAGTCATAAAAGATGTCCAAGATAGTATATTTATATGTGAAAACCTCTCTTTCTTTATTACTTCCTATTAATTGCAACGATGACCAAAACTATGCTTGACAACTCTCAACAACTTCTATTCATCATACTCTTTATATGTGAAGTCATTACTCTCCATAAGATCCATATGATCTCTTTATTTATTGTTATTCTTTCTCTTTTATTTAATTCCCTCAAGATCATAGCAAGATAATCAAGCCCTTGACTCAACACTAATCTTTATTATATAAAGCCCACGGACTCGATTACATAGAAGGATCATAAAGCAAAACTCAAAACTAGATCATACTAAAACTTTATTCTACTAGATCAAGATATTACTGAAAGGATCGAAGAAGAACGGTAAAGATAAAAGTGTGATGGTGATACGATACCGGGGCACTCCCCCAAGCTTGGCAGATGCCAAGGGGAGTGCCCATACCAGATACCCAGTTCTTCTTTGTTGGTGAATAAGGTGTTGGTGATGACGGATAGTTGCACATCGAGCATAGGAGATCCTCCAGTTTGCGGATAATGCCCTTGAGTGCGATGATATGCTCCTTCAAAAAAATATTTTCACTTGTGAGATACTTGTTTTGAATGCGAGCTAACGCAATCATCTTGAAAGCTTCAATCTCCGTTGGGGTAAAGAGATTGTGACGAGGTTGAAGGATGTCTTTGTCTGCTACTGCCGGAACTTGGTCCCCCACGGCCTTCTTGATCCCATAATCCTTGCTGATCTCTCCGGGCTCTTCTCTCTTCAGCTCTATCTTCATTAGCCAAGCATCGTTACCCTCATTGTTGGAGGAGGAGGGAGACGACATGATGCCTGGCCTTGACAACCCTGGCAGAAAACAACTCGAAACAAAAACAAGAGATATTTGCATGGTACGGTGGTCAAAACCTTCGGGAGATTATATAATGAATTTTTACTGACCAAAAGAAGTATCATGCAAGAAAACGGAGTCCAGAGGGCACACGAGGTGCCCACGAGGCAGGGGGCGCGCCCAGGGGGGTAGGGTGCGCCCTCCACCCTCGTGGAAGCCTCATGTCCTTTCCGGACTGCTTCTTATTTTCCTATTTTCTTAAATATTCCAAAACGGAGAAACATTGCTATTATAACTGTTTTGGAGTCGGTTTACTTACCGTACCATGTACCTATTCCTTTTCAGAGTCTGAAACATTCTGGAAGGTGTCCCTTATGTGTTCCTCCGGGGTTACGGTTTCAATAACATTAGTTTCAACATTTATGGGATTACCTGAGATATAATGTTTGATTCTTTGCCGTTCACCACCCTCGGATTTGTGCCTTCGAAGTTGTTGATTTTTATGGCACCGGAACGATAGACCTCCTCGGTGACATAAGGGCCTTCCTATTTAGAGAGGAGTTTGCCTGCAAAAAATCTTAAACGAGAGTTGTATAACAATACATAATCACCTACATTAAAGTCACGTTTTTGTATCCTTTTGTCATGCCATCTTTTAACTTTTTCTTTAAATAGTTTGGCATTCTCATAAGCCTGGGTTCTCCATTCATCAAGTGAGCTAATGTCAAAAAGTCTCTTCTCACCGGCAAGTTTGAAGTCATAGTTGAGCTCTTTAATGGCCCAATATGCCTTATGTTCTAGTTCAAGAGGTAAGTGACATGCTTTTCCATAAACCATCTTATACGGAGACATACCGATAGGATTTTTATATGCAGTTCTATAGGCCCATAATGCATCATCAAGTTTCTTGGACCAATTCTTCCTAGATCTATTAACAGTCTTTTGCAAAATTTATTTAAGCTCTCTATTACTCAATTCTACTTGACCGCTGGGCTGTGGATGATATGGAGATGCAATTCTATGATTAACATCATACTTAGCAAGCATTTTACGAAAGGCACCATGAATAAAATGTGAACCACCATCAGTCATTAAATATCTAGGGATTCCAAACCTCGGAAAAATAACTTCTTTAAGCATCTTAATAGAGGTGTTATGATCAGCACTACTAGTTGGAATAGCTTCTACCCACTTAGTAACCTAATCAACAGCAACTAAAATATGAGTATACCCATTAGAGGAAGGAAACGGTCCCATATAATCAAAGCCCCAAACATCAAATGGTTCAATAACAAGTGAATAATTCATAGGCATTTCTTGACGTCTACTAATATTACCAATTCTTTGACATTCATCACAAGACAAAACAAACTTACGGGCATCCTTGAAAAGAGTAGGCCAATAAAACCCGGAGTGCAATACCTTATGTGCACTTCTATCTCCAGCATGGTGTCCTCCACAAGCCTCGGAGTGACACTTGCGTAGGATATGTTCCTGTTCATGCTCAGGTACACAACGTCTAATAACACAATCTACTCCTTTATAAAGATGTGGGTCATCCCAGAAGTAGTGTCTTAAATCATAGAAGAACCTTTTGTTTTGCTGGTATGTGAAACTAGGTGGTATAAATTTAGCAAAAATACAATTAGCATAATCAGCATACCATGGAGCAGTACGAGAAGCATTTATTACAGCTAATTGTTCATCAGGAAAGCTATCATCAATAGGTAGTGGGTCATCAAGAACATTCTCTAACCTAGACAAGTTGTCTACAACGGGGTTCTCAGCTCCCATTCTATCAATAATATGCAAATCAAATTATTGAAGCAAGAGAACCCATCTAATAAGTCTAGGTTTAGCATCTTTCTTTTCGATAAGATATTTAATAGCAGCATGATCGGTGTGAACAGTTACTTTGGAATCAACAATATAAGGTCCGAACTTATCACAAGCAAATACAACTGCTAAAAATTCTTTTTCAGTAGTAGCATTATTTCTCTGGGCACTCTCTAGAGTTTTACTAGCATATTGGATAACATTTAATTTCTTATCAACTCTTTGTCCTAGAACAGCCCCTACAACATAATCACTAGCATCACACATAATTTCAAAGGGTAAATTCCAATCAGGTGGCTGAACAATGGGTGCAGAAATTAAAGCTTTCTTAAGTATTTCAAATGCTTCTACACAATCATCATCAAAGACAAAAGGAACATCTTTTTGTAAGATATTAGTCAAAGGCCTGGAAATTTTAGAGAAGTCCTTAATGAACCTCCTATAGAAACCGGTATGACCAAGGAAACTTCTTATACCTTTAATATCCTTAGGACACGACATCTTTTCAATAGCATCAACTTTAGCTTCATCAACTTCAATACCTCTTTCAGAAATTTTATGCCCCAAGACAATACCTTCATTAACTATAAAGTGGCACTTCTCGCAATTCAAGACAAGATTAGTTTCTTCACATCTCTGCAAAACTCGATCAAGGTTGCTTAAGCAATCATCAAAAGAAATTCCATAAACGGAGAAATCATCCATGAAAACCTCAACAATCTTTTCACAAAATTCAGAGAATATAGCAGTCATACATCTTTGAAAGGTAGCAGGTCCATTACATAGACTAAAAGGCATACATCTATAAGCAAAGGTACCGAAATGGCACGTAAAAGTTGTCTTTTCTTGATCCTCTTTTGACACAGGTATTTGAGAGAAACCAGAATAACCATCGAGAAAGCAAAAAAGTGTATGTTTGGATAATATTTCTAGCATTTGATCAATAAAAGGTAATAGGTAATGATCATTTTTAGTAGCTTTATTTAATTTTTGGAAATCAATTACCATTCTATAACCTATAACAATTCTTTGTGGGATCAATTCATCTTTATCATTAGTAACAACGGTAATACCTCCCTTGTTAGGGACACAATGGAAAGGACTCACCCACTGACTATCAGCAACGGGATAAATTATACCTGCCTCCAGAAGCTTTAGTATTTCTTTTCTTACCACTTCTTTCATCTTAGGATTTAATTGTCGTTGGTGATCAATAACTGGTTTCACGTCTTTCTCCAATTTTATTTTGTGCAGGCATAAACCGGGACTAATTCCCTTAAGATCATCAAGAGTATATTCAATAGCAGCATGGTGCTTGTTTAGAGTTTTCAATAATTTCTTTTCTTCATGCTCTAAAATGTTAGCACTAATAATAACAGGACATATCTCTTTATCATCAAGATAAGCATATTTAAGAGTATCAGGTAAAGGTTTAAGCTCAAACACGGGATCACCCTTGGGTGGAGGAGGATCCCCTAGGATTTCAATAGGCAAGTTGTGTTTCAAAATAGGTCCCTGTTAAAGAATACTTCATCTATTTCCATTCTTTCATTCATAAACATATCATTTTCATGGTCTAGCTAATATTGTTCTAAAGGATCACTAGGAGGCACGGCAATAGAAGCAAGACCAATAATATCATCTTTACTAGGCAATTCTTTATCATGGGGTTGTCTACGAAATTTAGCAAAATTAAACTCATGAGACATATCCCCTAGACCAATAGTAACAACATCCTTTTTGCAGTCTATCTAGGCATTAACAGTATTCAAGAAGGGTCTACCAAATATAATGGGACAAAAGTCATCTTGTGGGGAACCAAGAACAAGAAAATCAGCAGGATATTTAACTTTCCCACACAAAACTTCAACATCTCTAACAATCCCAACTGGTGAAATTGTATCTCTATTGGCAAGCTTAATTGTAACATCAATTTCCTCTATCTCAGCAGGTGCAATATCATGCATAATTTCTTTGTATAAGGAATGAGGTATAGCACTTGCACTAGCACCCATATCACATAAGCCATGATAGCAATGATCTCCTATTTTAACAGAAATAACAGGCATGCCTACAACAGGTCTATGTTTATTTTTAGTATCGGGTCTAGCAATTCTAGCAGCTTCATCACAGAAGTAAATAACATGCCCATCAATATTATCGGCCAAGAGATCTTTAACCATAGAAACACTAGGTTCAACTTTAATTTGCTCAAAGGGTGTAGGTGTTCTAGTATTACTCTTACGAACCACAGTTGAAGCTTTAGCATGATCCTTTATTTTAACAGGGAAAGGTGGTTTCTCAATATAAGCAGTAGGAACAATAGAATCATTATAGATGATAGTCTTTTCTTCAACTTTAATAGGTGCAACTACTTTTACTTCAATGGGAGGATTATATTTAAACCATTTATCCTTAGGGAGATCAACATGAGTAGCAAAGGATTCACAGAAGGAAGCTACTATCTCAGAGTCAAGTCCATATTTAGTGCTAAATTCACGGAAAGCATCGGCATCCATAAAAGATTTAACACAATCAAACTTAGGTGTTATACCTGACTCCTTAGCTTCATCGAGATCCCAATCTTCAGAGTTGCATTTAATTCTTTCCACTAAATCCCATTTGAATTCAATAGTCTTCATCATAAAAGAGCCAGTACAAGAAGTATCGAGCATGGAGCGATTATCGAGAGAAAGCCGAGCATAAATTTTTTGAATAATAATTTATCTTGAGAGCTCATGATTGGGGCATGAATATAAAATTGACTTAAGCGTCCCCCAAGCTTGAGTGATGCTTTCTCCTTCGCGAGGCCAAAAATTATATATATAATTACGATCACGATGAACAAGATGCATAGGATAAAACTTCTGATGAAATTCCAATTTCAATCGGTTGTAGTTCCATGATCCCATATCATCACATAGCCTAAACCATGTCAATGCCTTTCCCTTCAAAGATAAAGGGAATGCCTTCTTCTTGATAACATCCTCGGGCATACCTGCAAGCTTAAATAATCCACAAACTTCATCCACATAGATTAGGTGCAAATCGGTATGTAATGTTCCATCACATGTGAAAGGATTAGCTAGCAGTTTTTCTATCATACCTGAAGGAATTTCAAAGTAAACATTTTCAGTAGGTTCAGTAGGTTGAGGAGAAACTCTTTGCTCTACTGGTCGGGGTGAAGATACCCTGAACAAGCCCCTCAAAGGATTATGTTCCACAGTAACCAGTAACAGTAAATTTCAGCACACTATATAAATTTTTCCTTACCAAATTCCACCTACCAAAGGCACTTCACTCCCTGGCAACGGCGCCAGAAAAGAGTCTTGATGACCCAAAAGTGTAGGGGATCTATCGTAGCCTTTTCGATAAGTAAGAGCGTCGAACCCAACGAGGAGCAGAAGGAAATGATAAGCGGTTTTCAGCAAGGTATTCTCTGCAAGCACTGAAATTATCGGTAACAGATAGTTTATGATAAGGTAATTTGTAATGGGCAACAAGTAATAAAAGTAAATAAGGTTCATAAAGATGGCCCAATCCTTTTTGTAGCAAAGGACAAGCCTGGACAAACTCTTATATAAAGGAAAGCGCTCCCAGGGTCACATGGGAATTATCGTCAAGCTAGTTTTCATCACAGTCATATGATTCGCGTTCGGTACTTTGATAATTTGATATGTGGGTGGACCGGTGCTTGGGTACTGTACCTCCTTGAACAAGCATCCCACTTATTATTAACCCCTATTGAAGCATCTGCAACTACAACAGAAGTATTAAGGTAAACCTAACCATAGCATGAAACATATGGATCCAAATCAGCCCCTTACGAAGCGACACATAAACTAGGGTTTAAGCTTCTGTCACTCCAGCAACCCATCATCTACTTATTACTTCCCAATGCCTTCCTCTAGGACGAAACAATGGTGAAGTGACATGTAGTCGACGTTCACATGACACTAGTAGAGGAAAGACAACATACATCTTATCAAAATATCGAACGAATACCAAATTCACATGGCTACTTATAGCAAGACTTCTCCCATGTCCTCAAGAACAAATGTAACTACTCACAAGGAATATTCATGTTCATAATCATAGGGGTATTAATATACATAGTGGATCTGAACATATGATCTTGCAGCAAGTAAACCAACTAGCATCAACTACAAGGAGTAATCAACACTACTAGCAACCCACAGGTACCAATCTGAGGTTTTGATACAAACATTGGATACAAGAGATGAACTAGGGTTTGAGATAAGATGGTGCTGGTGAAGGTGTTGATGGACATCGACCCCCTCCCGATAAGAGTATCGATGGTGATGATTTCCCCCTCCCGGAGGGTAGTTTGCCCGGCAGAACAGCTCCGCCAGAGCCCTAGATTGGTTCTGCCAAGGTTCCGCCTCGTGGCGGCGGAGTTTCGTCCTGTGAGCTTCCTTATGAACTTTTACTCGACGAAAGACTCCATATAGCCAAAGATGGGCATCAGAGGGCTGCCAGGGGGCCCACGAGGCAGGGGGAGCGCCCCCACCCTCGTGGATGGTGGGTGGCCCATCTCTGGTACTTCTTTCGCCCAATATTTTTTATATTCTGAAATGTGCTCCCGTGAAGTTTCAGGACTTTTGGAGATGTGCAGAATAGGTCTCTAATATTTGCTCCTTTTCCAGCCCAGAATTCCAACTGCCGGCATTCCCCCTCTTCATGTAAACCTTGTAAAACAAGAGAGAATAGGCATAAGTATTGTGACATAATGTGTAATAACAACCCATAATGCAATAAATATCGATATAAAAGCATGATGCAAAATGGACGTATTAGCGGTCAAAATTATCCTTAGAGAACTAAGGAAATATTTCTCGGTTATGGAGGTGATAAAAGAGTTCGTCGTAAAGAGTTACGTCGATGCAAGCTTTTGACACCGATCTATATGACTCTAAGTCTCGATCTAGATACATATTGAAAGTGGGAGAAATTAGCTAGAGTAGCTTTGTGCAGAGTATTGTAGACATAGAAATTTTTAAAATACATACGGATCTAAATGTTGTAGACCCGTAGACTAAACTTCTATCACAAGCCAAACATGATCACTCGTTGGGTGTTAATCACATAGCGATGTGAACTAGATTATTGACTCTAGTAAACCCTTTGGGTATTAGTCACATGAAGATGTGAACTAATCACATAAAGATGTGAACTATTGGTGTGAAATCACATGACGATGTGAACTAGATTATTGACTCTAGTGCAAATGGGAGACTGAAGGAAATATGCCCTAGAGGCAATAATAAAGTTGTTATTTGTATTTCCTTATATCATGATAAATGTTTATTATTCATGCTAATATTGAATTAACCGGAAACTTAGTACATGTGTGAATACATAGACAAACCGAGTGTCCCTAGTATGCCTCTACTTCAGTAGCTCGTTAATCAAAGATGGTTAAGTTTCCTAGCCATGGACATGTGTTGTCATTTGATGAATGGGATCACATCATTATAGAATGATGTGATGGACTAGACCCATCCGTTAGCTTAGCACTATGATCGTTTAGGTTATTGCTATTGCTTTCTTCATGGCTTATACATGTTCCTCAGACTATGAGATTATGCAACTCCCGAATACCGGAGGAACACCTTGTGTGCTATCAAACATCACAACGTAACTAGGTAATTATAAATATGCTCTACGGGTGTCTCCGATGGTGTTTGTTGAGTTGGCATAGATCGAGATTAGGATTTGTCACTCCGATTGTTGGAGAGGTATCTCTGGGCCCTCTCGGTAATGCACATCACTATAAGCCTTGCAAGCAATGTGACTAATGAGTTAGTTGCAGGATGATGCATTACGGAATGAGTAAAGAGACTTTCCGATGACGAGATTGAACTAGGTATGATGATACCGGAGATCGAATCTCGAGCAAGTAACATATCGATGACAAAGGGAACAACGTATGTTGTTGTGCGGTTGGACTGAAAAGATCTTAGTAGAATATGTAGGAACCAATATGAGAATCCAGATTCCGCTATTAGTTATTGACCGGAGATGTGTCTCAGTCATGTCTACATAGTTCTCGAACATGTAGGGTCCTCACGCTTAACGTTCGATGATGATATGTATTATGAGTTATGTGATTTGATGTAATGAAGGTTGTTCAGAGTCCAGGATGAGATCACGGACATGACGATGAGTCTCTAAATGGTCGAGACATAAAGATTCATATATTGGAAGGCTACATTCAGACACCGGAATGGTTCAGGTTATTTCGGATAAGTTTCGGAGTACCGGGGGTTACCGGAACCCCCTCCAGGAAGTTATTAGGCCTTATGGGCCTCGTGGGGGAAGAGAGGAGGCAGGCCAAGAGGTGGCGCACACCCCCCTAGCCCAAACCGAATTGGACTAGGGCTAGGGGGGCCGGGCCCCCTTTCCTTCTCTTCTTCCTCTCCTTCCTTCTTCTCCTACTTGGACTAGGAAAGGGGGAAACCTACTCCTATTAGAAGTAGGAATATGATGACCCACAAGTATAGGGGATCTATCGTAGTCTATTCGATAAGAGTGTCGAACCCAACGAGTTGTAGAAGGAAATGATAAGCAGTTTTCAGTAAGGTATTCTCTGCAAGCACTGAAATTATCGATAACATGTAGTTTTGTGATAAGGTAATTTGTAACAGGTACCAAGTAATAGAAGCAAATAAGGTGCAGCAAGATGGCCCAATCCTTTTGGTATCAAAGTACAAGCCTGGACAAACTCTTATATAAAGGAAAGCGCTCTCGAGGACACATGGGAATTATTATCAAGCTAGTTTTCATCACGTTCATATGATTCGCGTTCGGTACTTTGATAATTTGATATGTGAGTGGACCAGTGCCTGGGTGCTGCTCTTCCTTGGACAAGCATCCCACTTATTATTAACCCCTCTTGCAAGTATCCGCAACTACAAAAGAAGTATTAAGGTAAACCTAACCATAGCATGAAACACATGGATTCAAATCAGCCCCTTACGAAGCAACTCATAAACTAGGGTTTAAGCTTCTGTCACTCTAGCAACCCATCATCTACTTATTACTTCCCACTGCCTTCCCCTAGGCCCAAACAATGGTGAAGTTTCATGTAGTCGAAGTTCAGATGACACCACTAGAGGAAAGACAACATACAACTCATCAAAATATCGAACGAATACCAAATTCACATGACTACGTATAGCAAGACTTCTCCCATGTCCTCAGGAACAAACGTAACTACTCACAAATCATATTCATGTTCATAATCAGAGGGGTATTAATATGCATAAAGGATCTAAAAATATGATCTTCCACCAAGTAAACCAACTAGCATCAACTACAAAGAGTAATCAACACTACTAGCAACCAACAGGTACCAATCTGAGGTTTTGAGACAAAGATTGGATCGCAATAGTTTTTGAGGGTACGTAGAGTATTCAACCCAAATTTATAGATTCGAAAAAGGGGAGACAAAGAATTTTTGAAGGTATTAGGAGCTGAGTTGTCAATTCAACCACACCTGGAGATTAATTATCTGTAGCAAGTAATCAGTAGCACAGTAATATGATAGTTTTGATAGTAGTGACAACAACAACAGTAACACTAACAGTGATAGCAGTAATTTTGTAGCAAGTGTAATAGTGATGATAACAGTAGTAATTACCAGAAACAATATAAGATAAATTCGTAGGCATTGGATCGGTGACTTGTTGGATGATATTCATCATGTGACAGTTATAACCTAGGGCGATACGGCACTAGCTTCAGTTCATCAATATAATGTTGGCATGTATTCCGTAAATAGTCATACGTGCTTATGAAATGAACTTGCATGACATCTTTTGTCCTACCCTCCTGTAGCAGCGGGATCCATTGGAAACTAAGGGATATTAAGGTCTCTTTTTAACAGAGAACCGGAACAAAGCATTAACACATAGTGAATACATGTACTCCTCAAACTACGATCATCACCGGGAGTGGGCCCGACTATTGTCACTCCGGGTTGCCGGATCATAACACGTAGTAGGTGACTATAACTTGCAAGATTGGATCTAAAACATGGATATAATTATGATAACATAAACGGTTCAGATCTGAGTTCATGGCACCCGGGCCCAAAGTGACAAGCCTTAAGCATAGCAAAGTCATAGCAACATCAATATTAGAACATAGTGGATACTAGGGACCAAGCCCTAACAAAACTAACTCGATTACATGATGAATCTCATCCAACTCCTCACCGACCAGCGAGCCTACGAAGGAATTACTCACTCCCGGTGGGGAGCATCATGGAATTGGCGATGGAGAAGGGTTGATGATGACGAAGAACGAAGATCCCCCTCTCCGGAGCCCCAAACGGGCTCCAGATCTAGCCTCTCGAGAAGAACAGGAGGTGACGGCGGCTCCGTCTCATGGAACGCGATAATTCTTTCTCCCTTTTTTTAGAAAAATAGGATTTTATGGCGTCGGTTTCAGGGTTTGCGGGGCCACCGGGTGGGGACAACCCACCTGGGCGCGCCAGGAGAGGGGGCGCGCCCTGGTGGGTTGTGCCCACCCAGGGGCCCTCTCTAGTAGGTCTTGGCTCCGGAAATTCTTATATATTATATAAAAATTCCTCGCAAAGTTTCGTTCCATTCCAAGAACTTTTATTTCTGCACAAAAACCACACCATGGTTGTTCTGCTGAAAACAACGTTAGTACGGGGTTAGTTTCATTCAAATCATGCAAATTAGTGTCCAAAACAAGAGGAAAAGTGTTAGGAAAAGTAGATACGTTGGAGACGTATCAACTCCCCAAGCTTAAACCTTTGCTTGTCTTCAAGCAATTCAGTTGATAAACTGAAAGTGAAAAAGAAAAACTTTTACGAACTCTTTTGCTCTTGTTTGCATAAATAAGCTTAAACAACACCAAGGTTTTCAGCCAATCATTATAACTAACCATGTCGACAATAACTCTTAAAGATTATATTAACTCATATCAATGACATAATCAGCTAGCGAGCAATAATAAGACATCTCAAATAGCAACACATTGTCAAAAAAACCATGATATAATATGACAATAGTGGTATCTCGCTAGCCCTTTCTGAGACCGCAAAACATAAATGCAGAGCACCTCCAAAGTTCAAGCAGCGACTAAACATTGTAATTCATGATAGAAAGGTCCGGTCATGGTGCACCCAACATTAGCTACACACAATGCATAAATCATGACAGCTGTACTCTCAGGTTCTAGCGCTTGTTTTAGAAGGTGATGACACAACATAAAATTAAATAGATAGTCCCTTCGCAGAGGGAAGCAGTGATTCGCAGAGGTGCCAGAGCTCAAGTTTTTAAAATAGAGGTAAATGATATTTTGAGAGGTACACCCTTCTCATTCACTTCACGACCATCAGTTATCAATATCTTCCATGCTAAACAAGCTAGTAGCGGTCCCCAAGCGGAAAAGTAAAGGTTATGACTCCACTGGGAGTTTTTGTTTGATTATTTGAGAGATTAACTCTTTTCATGTTTGCAGTTTGGGACTGGGCACCCCCATTACCGCTCTTTTCTCATGCGATGGCGAGTGAATAAACACTCAGCCTGAGAATAACCCGCTTAGCATGGAAGATACCGACCACCTCCTATCGTTCCACGAACGATCCAGACACACAAAAAGGATAATTTTTAGAAGTTTTTTAGAGGTGGCACATGCAAATTTACTCAGGACGGCAGGGTAATACCGCATATAGGTAGGTATGGTGGACTCATCTAGAATAACTTTGGGTTCAAGGTTTTTGATGCACAAGCAGAATTCCCACTTAGTACAGGTGAAGGCTAGCAATTAGATTGAGAAGCGGCCATCTAGAGAGCTACAACGGTCATAAACATGCATTATGCATAAGTAATATTGGACACCAGCATGAGTAGGATATGAACACCATGAACATAAATATCATAGAGCCTATGTTGGTTTTGATTCAACTACATGCATGAACATGTGCCAAGTCAAGCCACTCGAACATTTAGAGGAGGATATCATATCATCGTACTACATCACAATCATTTTAACGCAATGTTGATATCCAAGATAAATCATTATCCACCCCTAGCTACTTATGCATGGCATGAGGAACTATAATCTCTAATTGTCATTGCAAACATGTATAATCATAATGGGCTGAATCATGGACACTAGGTTAAACATATTTACATAGACAAAACAAGTCGAGTTCATACCAGTTTCTCTCTGCCACGACCAGTTCATCGAGTATCGTCATTATTGCCTTTCACTTGCACGACCAGATTATATGAAAATAATAGAAGTGCAAGAATTCCGTGGACTAAGCTGGAATCTGCAAAACATTTTATTCAATAGGAGAAGACAAGGTAAAATGGGCTCTTTATTAGATTAACATTTATTCATATGAGAGCCACTCAACATTTTCATCGTGGTCTTCTCCTTGGCAAGACTCGAATAAAAAGAAAAGAAATTCAAAGAAATACACTGAAATATTTCTGGAGTTTTTCGTTTTCTTGAGCAAGCAAATAAAAGGGAAAAGCAAAAATGAGAAAAAACTATTTACATGGGAAAGCTCCCAACAAGCAAAAGAAGAACAAGGAAATGTTTTTGGGTTTTCTTTTTAATATTACAACTAAGCATGCATAGAAAGTAAATTAAATACAACTATTTTTTTTCTAAAGTTTTTCAAACACACAAGAAGAAAGCAAGAAAAAAAATCTAAGCATGGATGATACAATGAAAAAGTGTGAACACCGACAAATAGAGTGATATGTGTGAACATGAATATAATGTCTATGAGAAACACGTACTCCCCCAAGCTTAGGCTTTTGGCCTAACTTGGTAGTTGATCAGTAGCCTGGATAGTAGTCGACGTGGTAGCTCACGGAGGCTCTCAGTGCGGATGCCTCGGGCTATCGTGCTGCCTCCACTGCCGTGTTGTGAGCTCGGGCCTCGCTCTCAAGAACAAAATATCTTTCTTTGTCGTGATAATCAAAAAGAGCAGGCGCGGGCAAATAGTGTGCACAACATGTGTTTGGTTAAACAACAAATTGTAAGTGAAATCATGAATTTTTCCTTTGAGGATCTTATGAATTTTCAAAGCATCAAAGTCTAAATACTGCGTGGGTAGGTGATATGTCTCCAACGTATCTATAATTTTTGGTTGCTCCATGCCATATTATCTACTGTTTTGGACTATATTGGGCTTTATTTTCCACTTTTATATTATTTTTGGGACTAACCTATTAACCGGAGGCCCAGCCCAGAATTGTTGTTTTTTGCCTATTTCAGTGTTTCGAAGAAACGGAATATCAAACGGAGTCCAAACGGAATAAAATCTTCGGGAACGTGATTTTCTCACCGAACGTGATCCAGGAGACTTGGACCCTGCTCCAAGGAACAAAAGAGGCGGTCACGAGGGTGGCCCCCCCCCCTAGGGCGCGCCCCCTGCCTCGTGGGCCCCTCGTTGCTCCTCCGGCGTACTTCTTCCTCCTATATATACACATGTACCCCCAAACGATCAGATTAGGAGCCAAAAACCTAATTCCACCGCCTCAACTTTCTGTATCCACGAGATCCCATCTTGGGGCCTGTTCCGGAGCTCCACCGGAAGAGGGCCGTCATCACGGAGGGCTTCTACATCATCCTAGCCTCTCTGATGAAGTGTGAGTAGTTTACCTCAGACCTTCAGGTCCATAGTTAGTAGCTAGATGGCTTCTTCTCTCTCTTTGAATCTCAATACAAAGTTCTCCCCCTCTCTTGTGGAGATCTATTCGATGTAACACTAGTGTAGAACCGGGCAATAGCACCGGTTCGTAATGCCCTTTAGTGCCGGTTTGGTAACCGGCGCTAAAATGTAGGCACTAAAGGCCCCCCCCTTTAGTACTGGTTCAGCACGAACCGGTGCTAAAGGGCAACCACGTGGCATGAGCCAGCTTCGGGGGCAGGGAGCCCTTTAGTACCGGTTGGTGTCACCAACCGGTATTAAAATGTTGGGGGGTTTTGGGTTTATGATTTCTTTTTCATTTAATTTTGTGTTTTCCATTTAATTCTTTTTCATTTGCTGGTATTTTACGATACTACATATTGTACACATTATGCATATATATAAATAGAATTTCTAGTAGAACCGATCATAATATATATATATATATATATCATCGAATGTCTCACACAACCACCATTAATTAATTCACACATATATACACACATGTATATATATACAATTTCTCCTAATTGGTGCCTTCGGAGCCAGTGGCATTAGCCTAGCTAATTGGTGCCTTCGGAGCACGATAACACAATTGGAAGTGGTTCATGGGGGCGGTAGCGGGTAATAGTATTCTCCTTTGGGATCTATGACCTGGTCGAGCAAAAATCCTGCTATTTCCTCTTGAATTGCTTCTATGTGGTCCTATGCTAGGAGCTTGTCCCGCACCTCTCTGAACTGTTAAGAAGGACATCAATATGCATGTGTATTAGTTGTGTGACTAGATATCGATAATGGTGTAAAAATTGTGAATAGTGTTCTGACAATCGATATCGTACCCACTCCTGTCTTTGAGATTTGCTCCTTTCGGACGCCATCATGCGAATGTTCTCACAAACGTAGTATGCACATAGATCATTCCCCGGCGCCTGCTTGAGGGCCTTTGCGAGAATGGAATTTGATCAGATAATAATTAATCAAGCATGATAATTAAAGAGATGGCAGCTAGCTAGTACTACTTAATTACTTACCTTGGGTCGATACCATTTCAGCTTTTGTTTCCATGGGCCTAGAGTGGCCCTAATGAACTTTGCCCAAGCCCTGCCCCGCCAACAAAGAAAATGAATAAATGGGTTATTAAATAGTTGTTATCAGGAAATGACGAACTAATTAAATAGGCCGAGATATAGTTAATAATGATTGAAATTACCCGTTGACTATCCCCTTCACGATGGTGTAGTCACTTGCTTTCTTAAGTAGTGAGTCTAGTACTTCAACTGTTCCTTCATCAACTTTAATGATTAACAAGATCCAGTGAAATCTGCATGCACACACATTTGCATGTCTTAATTAAGCGGGCATATGTAAGCAAAAACATGTAGCTATAGCTAGTAGGGAAAAACAGAATTTGTAGTACAAGACAGTGTGACTCACTAGAAGTTGTAAGGAAGTAGTATATCTTCATTGTATTTGAGTTCCTTGAAGAACTGTAGCATGCTTTCCTCTACACATTTTTCGTGATATGGATCTATTTTCCATGTGTATTCATTAATGATATTTGGGTCAACGAACCCAATGCCATAGCGTCCACCTTTTTTCATTTCATAAATCTTCATCCTACATAATACTACAGAAAAGAATATAGTGAGGATAATTACACGTAATGATTGATCAAAATGATCACTGCAGCTAGCTTGAGACTTAAATTAAAAAAAGAAATCACTTACGGACAATAGCAACTGACGGTAGATTTGTCGAGTGCGTCTTTATTGTATAGCTGAAATAGTTCTGAATACTCAACGATCACAGCTTTCTTATGGTAGTAATGCTCCTCGTTGACATTCACCATGAGGGACTCTCGATTGGAAATCTTGGTAATGTCCATGTACCATTGATGCAATTCATACATTCTCGTTGGGAGCTTATTGACCTCCTCTGGCTCGACCAAAGGTTGGCTCCGGGCATATTTCCGTTTTATTTCCTCCTCTCTAGTCGGAGACATGGGCTTGATATTGAGGAGTTATCCAACAGTGATCCCGATCGATTTAGCCTGCGCAATATGGTCCTCGGTTATTACCACATCGCCCACCCCGGGAACGTTAACGGTTTTCCCACAATAATATTGGGCGCGCCTACTCTCATGTGTTGTTGGCACAACAAGCGAGGGGGGGGGGGTTGATTGCGCCGCCTGTTCTCCCAGCTGGGGAACGGTTTTATCGCTCCTTTTGCCAGCTGATTTGCTCGAGCTCGAGCTCGCCTCTTTCTGTAGACATGCTTGATTTAACTTCCTGAGGTGGCGCACATAGTTTGTGTCAACAGGCTTGGGAGCTGGTGGTCTAGCCATACGAATGAAGTGGTCAATCTTTTCCACAGGCACTTTCTCCCTTGGCGGCGATGGCGGTTTGGGTGCAAAATGGGCTTCCACCTCGGCCTTCGATATGGCTACGTTTTCCTCCTCGGACTTGTCGTAAGGCCTCTGCTGAAGAGGAGCGAGGCTTGGACCATATTGAAATCGCTTGCCTCCGCCTGTACCTGCAGTACTACCTCGACTTGTACCGCTACGCACCATAGCTGAGGCGGCTCTCTTCCGTGATTGCTGAGGCGGCGAAGACGGCTGACATGGCTGAGTTGGAGGAGGAGGAGTGGCCTTAAGCTGTGCCGGACTTGGAGGAGGAGTGGCCTGAAGCTGTGCCGAACTTGGAGGAGGAGTGGCCTGACGCTTTGCCGAACTTGGAGGAGGAGTGGCCTGAAGCTGTGCCGGACTTGGAGTAGGAGTGGCCTGACGCATTGGTGGACTTGGAAGAGCGGGAGTCTGCTGACTCGAGGGCGGACTGCGACGAGGAGCCGGATGACGCGGTGTCGGTGGCCTTCGAAAGATGATGCAATCCTTTCTCCATAGGATGATACGATGGTTGGCCTCACCTAGTATGTGCTCATCGTCACCTCCAGGAATGTCAAGCTCTAGCCCCGAATATTGGTCCACCACCTCATCAACCAAGACACGAGCATAGCCCGCTGGAATCGGGTTGCAATGGAAGGTTGCCTCAGGGGGATTTGTAAAAGCAAGGGCGTCCGCCACCTTCATGGATATGTTCTTCATTTTGAAGTGTAGCTCGCAGTTAGTGTTCTCCATGATGTCATCCACTGGGCAGCTATCCAGCAATGCGTCGCCCGGGGCAGAACCCACGCTGCTTCTCGGCATGGATGGGACGGTGCTATCCATTGGTGGATCATCCGCTAGCTGCTGAGACCCCCTTTGCTGGCTAAGTGAGTCGATCTGCTCCTGCTGCCGCTGGAATTTGATTGCCAAGTCCGCGTGCGCTGATTCTAGGCCTTGAAGGCGTTCATAGTCTAGCTTCCTCTGCTCCTCCTCCATCTTCCTCTTCTTCTCCTCCGCAATCTTCTTTCTCGCACGGGTTCTGTAGTCGGTGTTCCAGTCCGAAAACCCCTCATACCACGGAATAGCGCCCATGCCTCGTGTTCTTCCCGAGCGTTCAGGATTTCCCAGGGCACGCGTAAGCTCGTCGTTCTCTCTGTTGGGCTCGAACAACCCGGATCGAGCCTCTTCTATTGCAACAAGTAGCTTATCTTCGGCTCCGTCCAGACATGCCTTCTTCGAAACTTTGCCTGTGTTCGGGTCCAACTCCCGCCCATGCGCATAGAACCAAGTCCTGCACCTGGGGGCCAGCTCAATGTTTCTGGAGTGACACCTGCATCCAGCATCTCTTTCTCATACTTATCCCACTTAGGCATTCCCACCGCATAGCCACCTGGCCCCATCTTATGGAACTTATCCTTTTTTGTAGCATTGGCCTTGTTTATTCTCGACCGTTCCTTAGATAATTCCGAATCCTTGAATTTCACGAAATCGTCCCAATGAGCACTTTGGTTCTCTAGTGTTCCCTCGAATACTGGAGTCTTCCTTCCTCCGTTGACGTACTTGGTCCATTCACGAATCTTGTGGTTCTTGAATGCAACCGCCATCCTCCTAAGAGCAGCGTCCTTGACTTTCTCCACATATGCATCTGTGAAATGATCTGGTAGGGTGAAATGTTCCATGGGCATTTCCCAAAGCAAATGTTTTTGTCTGTCATCAACAAAAGTAACTCCTGGACGTGGCTTTGCTGGCTCTCTCCATTCTTGAAGGGAGATCGGGAGTTGGTCCTTCACAAGAACTCCGCACTGACGAACGAACTTGTCCGCAATCTTCTTAGGCGCGAATGGTTCGCCATTAGGTCTGATTGCCTCGATATTGTACTTTACGCCCTCCTTCAACTTTTTGTTTGGGCCTCGTTTCGTCCTGTTGCCTGAAGATTTGCTCGATCCGGATGGCTGAAAGAAGAAAGATCGATTCGTTAATATATCTTCAAGTCATTTAAAACATGTGATGATCACCAGATGCCTGCTTATATAAATATATATACCTCGCCAATCTTTGTTGTTTCAAGATCAACATTTTCTTCGTCATGTTCATAGTTCATGACTTCATCAATTCGGTCGTCGCGATCGAATATCATATCACCCTCCCCGGTGTTGTTTAGATATTCGGAGCCGTCATAATCTTCTTCATTCTGATCATCATCTGGCCTGCGAGGATTGCGTATGATATTGAACAGGGCCTCTTCTCCCTCTCTGCCGGTATTGTCCACCATAGGTTTTGTTTAACTAATCCAAAAGAAATATATTCAAATTACAATGCATGGATGCAATCAATTAATAAGGAAAAACTGAATCCATCATAGTACATAATAAGCATCATCGAATATAATCTCGAATACGTCATCTCGAATAATAGATATAATCTCGAATACATCGTCTCGAATAATAGATATAATCTCGAATACGTGTCTCGAATAATAGATATAATCTCGAATACATCATCGGATCATGCGGCGCGGGCGGTGGGCACCAAAGAGAAGGAACCCTCACAGGATCATAGCTGAAGTGAGATCCCTGAAGAAACTGCCAGGTATTGGAGAACCTGCTGCCCTCTAACGCAACCATGTAGCGATGGACGTGCTCGTCCTCCTCCCTGACACGGCGACGTACCACCTCCGGCGGGGCCGGCTCCCTCCGCACCGAAACTGGCCCACGTGAACGCCACCAAACGAGATTAGGGTCGACGACCGGGGCCGGGTTCCTCATCAAGCGGCGCGCCCCTCCAGGCAGCACCTCCCAGTGCCAGCCCGGTGGAGCCCAGTCCCGGACATGGGTCAGTCGGACATCGTCGCGGACGGGTCGACGGCGAGGATGCAGGCCGGGCATCATCGAGAACAAATACTAGCTATATGCTCGCAAAAAGTAACATTTTTTTAATGATTGGATTTTGATAACTAAAATTTCTAACATTTCTATATAACTAACATTCCTATAACATTTCTAACAATGCTATATAACTAACATTTCTATAACATTTCTAATATTTCTATAACTAAAAAACAGAAAAAAAAATCATAACATTTCTATATATATATAACTAACATTTGTATAACATTTCTAATATTTCTATAACTAAAAAAAGAAAAATTTCTAACTTTTTTATAACTATTTCTATAACTAAAAAATAGAAAAGTTCCTAACAATTCTATCTTTTCTATAACATTTCTAACAATGCTATATAACTAACTATTTCTATAACTAAAAAAAGAAAAAATT
>NC_041392.1:210576865-210671844 GCF_002162155.2 Triticum dicoccoides | reverse complement strand
AGGCGGCGACGACGGGGACGGGGCGGCGATGACAGGGACGGGGACGACACGGGACGGGCCGGGACGGTGCGGCGGTGACGACGGGGACGACGGGGCGGAGACGATGGCCGGGGATGGGGCGACGACGGGGGCGGCGACGAGGGATATGGAGACGGCCGGGGGCGGCGGGCGACGGGGCAGAGGAGAAGAAGCAGATGAGAAACTGAAAATTTTGAAGTGTTTAGTTATACAGGATGGACCTTTAGTACCGGTTGGTGGCACCAACCGGTACTAAAGGCCTGTTTTGGCCAGGCCAAGCGGCGGGTACCGAACACCCTTTAGTACCGGGTGGTGGCTCCAACCGGTACTAAAGGGGGGCCTTTAGTATCAGTTGGAGCCACCACCCGGTACTAAAGGGGGTGCGCTGGCAAGGTGTTGTGCGGCAAGTTTAGTCCCACCTCGCTAGCCGAGGGGCATCCGCACTGGTTTATAAACCCCCATGCGGTAGCTCTCTCGAGCTCCTCTCCAAAGCAGGCCTACTGGGCCTACATGTTCTGTGCTGCCCAGTGGGCCTACTAGGCCTTTGCGGGCCTGCATCCTGGCCCAACAACAGGTTGGGTTTCTAGTCGTATGCAGGCTGCTCTGGCCCAGTAGGCGGGCTTTATTTATTTTTATTTTTGCTTTATTTATTTTTGAGTTGTTTTTTTGTGTATTTAGAGTTTCTTTGTGAATATTTTTGCTTTAGGTACAAAAAATTACAAACTTTCTGTTAGTGCCCGTAGTTTTCAAATTTGAATAGTTTAAATTTTGAATTATTTGAAATTAGTGTCAATCACTAGTTTGTGAATAACTTAACTTTAAAAATCAGTAAAGGCATGAAAGAATTTGTTTGCACATAAAATTTCTTCACGTTTCAAATGCCAAAACACATAACTACCCTAACTATTACAGAGATTCCCTCCTGGGTGTGAAACACAGAAGAAAGTGATGATAGTGAAACCGATCACATCCCAGATCTTTGGGTGTGAAACTTTTTCTTCGCGTGTGTCCCTTTGCGCCGTAACCATGGAAAATCTTCATCATTTAACGGGATGCTCAGGTCAATATTCACTGTGAATGGAGCAATTTCATCAAACTTTTCATAATCTTCTGACATGTCTATCTTGTCATCCACTCCCATGATGTTTCTCTTCCCAGAAAGAACTATGTGCCGCTTTGGCTCATCGTACGATGCATTCGCTTCCTTATCTTTTCTTTTTCTTGGCTTGGTAGACATGTCCTTCACATAGAAAACCTGCGCCACATCATTGGCTAGGACGAATGGTTCGTCTGCATACGCAAGATTGTTGAGATCCACTGTTGTCATTCCGTACTGTGGGTCTTCCGTTACCCCACCTCGTGTCATATTGACCCATTTGCACCGAAATAAAGGGACCTTCAAACCACGTCGATAGTCAAGTTCCCATATGTCCTGTATATAACCATAATATGTTTCCTTTCCTGTCTTGGTTTCTGCATCAAAGCGGACACCACTGTTTTGGTTGGTGCTCTTCTTATCTTGGGCGATCGTGTAAAATGTATTACCATTTATCTCGTACCCTTTGAAAGTCATTATATTCGAAGATGGTAACTCGGACAGCAAGTACATGTCATCTTCAATAGAGGTGTCATGCATGGTACGTGTCTGCAACTAGCTGGCGAAACTCCTGGTTTGTTCACGTGTAATCCAGTCATCAGACCGCTCCGGGTGTTTGGAGCGTAGCAAATTCTTGTGTTCATCCATATACGGAGCCACCAAGGCGGAATTCTGTAGAACTGTGTAGTGTTCTTCAGTGAGAGAATGTCCGTCCATACATATTATTTGTTCCCCTTCTAGCGTGCCTTTTCCATCCAGTCTGCCCTTATGCCGCGATTCAGGAACACCAATCGGCTTAAGGTCAGGAATAAAGTCAATACAAAACTCAATGACCTCCTCATTTTCATGGCCCTTGGAGATGCTTCCTTCTGGCCTAGCACGGTTACGAACATATTTCTTTAAGACTCCCATGAACCTCTCAAAGGGGGACATATTGTGTAGAAATACAGGACCCAAAATGTTAATCTCTTCGCATAGGTGAACTAGGACGTGCGTCATGATGTTGAAGAAGGATGGTGGGAACACCAACTCGAAACTGACAAGACATTGCACCAAATTATTCTCTAACCTTGGTATGATTTCTGGATCGATTACCTTCTGAGAGATTGCATTGAGAAATGCACATAGCTTCACAATGGCTAATCGAACGTTTTCCGGTAGAAGCCCCCTCAATTGAACCGAAAGCAGTTGCATCATAATCACGTGGTCATGAGACTTTAGGTTCTGGAACTTTTTCTCTGCCATGTTTATTATTCCCTTTATATTCAACGAGAAGCCAGACGGTACCTTAATACTAAGCAGGCATTCAAAGAAGATTTCCTTCTCTTCTTTGGTAAGAGCATAGCTTGCATGACCCTGATGTATGCCGTCTTTTCCGTGCATACGTTGCTGGTCCTCTCGTGCCTCAGGTGTATCTTTTGTCTTCCCATACACGCCCAAGAAGCCAAGCAGGGTTACACAAAGATTCTTCGTCACGTGCATCACATCGATTGCGGAGCGGACCTCTAGGTCTTTCCAATAGGGCAAGTCCCAAAATATAGATTTCTTCTTCCACATGGGTGCGCGTCCTTCAGCGTCATTCGGAACAAGTTGTCCACCAGGACCCTTTCCAAAGACCACCTTCAAATCCTTGACCATATCATGTACTTCAGCACCAGTACGGTGGCGAGGCTTCGTCCGGTGATCCGCCTCACCTTTGAAATGCTTGCCTTTCTTTCTTACGGGATGCCTGCTCGGAAGAAATCGACGATGTCCCAGGTACACATTCTTCTTACAATTAGCCAAATATATACTGTCGGTATCGTCCAAATAGTGCGTGCATGCGCGGTATCCCTTGTTTGTCTGTCCTGAAAGGTTACTGAGAGCAGGCCAATCATTGATGGTCACGAACAGCAACGCCTTTAGGTCAAATTCTTCCCCCATGTGCTCATCCCATGCATGTACACCTGTTCCATTCCACAGTTGTAAGAGTTCTTCAACTAATGGCCTTAGGTACACATCAATGTCGTTGTCGGGTTGCTTAGGGCCTTGGATGAGCACTGGCATCATAATGAACTTCCTCTTCATGCACAACCAAGGAGGAAGGTTATACAAACATAGAGTCACAGGCCAGGTGCTATGGTTGCTGCTCTGCTCCCCAAAAGGATTAATGCCATCTGCGCTTAGACCAAACCATATGTTCCTTGCGTCATCTGCAAACTCCTTCCCATACTTTCTTTCGATTTTTCTCCACTGCGACCCGTCAGCAGGTACTCTCAACTTTCCGTCTTTCTTATGGTCTTCTCTGTGCCATCACATCGCCTTGGCATGCTCTTTGTTTTGGAACAAACGTTTCAACCGTGGTATTATAGGAGCATACCACATCACCTTGGCAGGAATCTTCTTCCTGGGGCGCTCGCCCTCGACATCACCAGGGTCATCGCGGCTGATCTTATAGCGCAATGCACCGCATACCGGGCAAGTGTTCAAATCCTCGTACTCACCGCGGTAGAGGATGCAATCATTAGGGCATGCATGTATCTTCTGCACCTCTAACCCTAGAGGGCAGAGAACCTTCTTTGCTTGGTACGTACTCTTGGGAAATTCGTTGTCCTTTGGAAGCATATCCTTTATCATTACCAGCAACTTTCCAAATCCCTTGTCAGATACACCATTCTCTGCCTTCCATTGCAGCAATTCCAGTGTGATGCCCAGCTTTTTCTTGTCACCTACGCAATTCGGATACAACAATTTTTTGTGATCCTCTAACATGCGCTGCAACTTCTTCTTATCCAAATCACTTGCGCAGTTTCTCTTTGCATTGGCAATGACCCGACCTAGATCATCAATGGGCTCATCCGATGCCTCTTCTTTAGCTTCTTCCCGCATTGCCGGCTCAGCTTCTTCCCGCATTACCGGCTCAGCTTCTTCCCTCATTGTTGTATCATCGTATTCAGGGAACCCATGGCCAGGATAGCTGTCGTCGTCCTCTTCTTCTTCATTGTCTTCCATCATAACCCCACTTTCTCCATGCTTGGTCCAAACATTATAGTGGGGCATGAAACCGGACTCAAACAGGTGGACCTGAATGGTTCTTGACGTAGAGTAATTGCGACCATTCTTACAGCCAGCACATGGACAATGCATAAAACCATCCGCTCGCTTGTTTGCCTCAGCCGCAAGCAGAAAAGTACGCACGCCATTAATGAACTCGGGAGAGCATCGGTCATCGTACATCCATTGCCGGCTCATCTTCAATACACAGCACCGAAAACATCAAATTAATACAATACATAAAGTTCATACATAAAGATCATACAGCACTTAAATGCAACAAACAAATAACTCTCTAGCTAAAGAATTTAAATGCAACAACAAATGCGATCAAGATCGCAACTAAGGTAACAATTGATCCAACAGCATAATGATACCAAGCCTCACTATGAATGGCATATTTTCTAATCTTTCTAATCTTCAAGCACATTTTCTCCATCTTAATCTTGTGATCATCGACGACATTGGCAACATGCAACTCCAATTCCATCTTCTCCCCCTCAATTCTTTTCAATTTTTCCTTCAAATCCTCGTTTTCTCTTTCAACTAAATTTAACCTCTCGACAATAGGGTCGGTTGGAATTTCGGGTTCAACTACCTCCTACATACAAATATCTATGTCAACTTGATGGGCATAATTTGTCATAAACATGAAATGCAATGAATAGTTTTAAAAGAGAATATACCACATCCGAATCATAACCCAGATGAGGGCCGATGGGGACGGATATCAAAACCATGGCACTATGCATAACAAACAATGTATGGGTAAGATAATTATACGAGTAACTATATATCCAAATCACACAAACATCAATTTTTTATATATAACTTCATGAACAAGAGGCTCACCACAAGGTGGTGCCGGCGATGGGATGTTGCGAGTGATCGACGGTGGTTACGACAGAGATTTAGAAGGTACTAAGTAAACCACACCTACATATGCAAAACTAAGTGTTATTTTTGACCTCAAATTGCATATAAATCAAATACTACCACATATATATAATTCCTCCCAAATTACTAAACTCAAAAATCAATCACTATATAAAGCATTGCACGAGCTAATCTAGCAATGAGAGATGAAAGGACAAAGTTGCTAACCTTTGTGATCATTTGAATGGATGGGGGCCTTCAAATCTTGGGCAAAATGTGTGATGAGCTTGAGAGGAAGAGGGAAAAGAACAGAGAGGAGAGGGGAAAGGGGTGTTGGGGATCATAGCAGAAATTTAAAATTTTCTACGCATCACCAAGATCAATCTACGGAGTAATCTAGCAATGAGGGGAAGGAGAGTGCATCTACATACCCTTGTAGATTGCTAAGCGGAAGCGTTCAAGTGAACGGGGTTGATGGAGTCGTACTCGTCGTGATCCAAATCACCGATGATCCTAGCGCCGAACGGACGGCACCTCCGCGTTCAACACACGTACGGAACGGAGACGTCTCCCACGCCTTGATCCAGCAAGGAGGAGGGAGAGGTTGAGGAAGAGGGCTCCAACAGCAGCATGATAGCGTGGTGGTGGTGGAGCTGCAGTACTCCGGCAGGGCTTTGCCAAGCTCTTGCAGAGGAGGAGAGGTGTTGGGGAGGGGAGGGGCTGCGCCAGGGATGTCGTATGCAGCCCTCCCCTTGCCCCTCTATTTATAGGGGAAGGAGGAAGGGGGCCGGGCCCCTCTATATCTCATCTAGAGGGGGGGCGGCGGCCAAGGGGAGGGGGCTTGCCCCCCAAGCAAGGGGGCGCCCCCTTTAGGGTTTCCCCCCCAACCCTAGGCGCATGGGCCCAAGGGGGGATGCGGCCAGCCCATGTAGGGCTGGTTCCCTTTCCTCTACAGCCCATTTGGCCCTCCGAGAGAGGTGGCCCCTCCCGGTGGACCCCCGAAAACCCTCCGGTGGCCCCGGTACAATACCGATATGCCCCCAAACCTTTCCGGTGACCGTATGACAACTTCCTACATATAAATCTTCACCTCCGGACCATTCTGGAACTCCTCATGACGTCCGGGATCTCATCCGGGACTCCGAACAACATTCGGTAATCACATACAAGACTTCCTAACAACCCTAGCGTCACCGAACCTTAAGTGTGTAGACCCTACGGGTTCGGGAGACATGCAGACATGCCCAAGATGACTCTCCGGTCAATAACCAACAGCGGGATCTGGATACCCATGTTGGCTCCCACATGTTCCACGATGATCTCATTGGATGAACCACGATGTCGAGGATTCAATCAATCCCGTATTCAATTCCGTTTGTCCAGCGGTATTGTACATGCCCGAGATTTGATCGTCGGCATCCCGATACCTTGTTCAATCTCGTTACCGGCAAGTCTCTTTACTCGTTCCGTAACACATCATCCCGTGATCAACTCCTTGGTCACATTGTGCACATTATGATGATGTCCTACCGAGTGGGCCCAGAGATACCTCTCCGTTTACACGGAGTGACAAATCCCAGTCTCGATTCGTGCCAACCCAACAGACACTTTTGGAGATACCTGTAGTGTACCTTTATAGCCACCCAGTTACGTTGTGACGTTTGGCATACCCAAAGCACTCCTACGGTATCCGGGAGTTGCACAATCTCATGGTCTAAGGAAATGATACTTGACATTAGAAAAGCTTTAGCATACGAACTACACGATCTTGTGCTAGGCTTAGGATTGGGTCTTGTCCATCACATCATTCTCCTAATGATGTGATCCCATTATCAACGACATCCAATGTCCATGGTCAGGAAACCGTAACCATCTATTGATCAACGAGCTAGTCAACTAGAGGCTTACTAGGGACATGGTGTTGTCTATGTATCCACACATGTATCTGAGTTTCCTATCAATACAATTCTAGCATGGATAATAAACGATTATCATGAACAATGAAATATAGTAATAATAACTTAATTTATTATTGCCTCTAGGGCATATTTCCAACAGTCTCCCACTTGCACTAGAGTCAATAATCTAGTTCACATCGCCATGTGATTAACACTCACAGGTCACATCGCCATGTGACTAACATCCAAGAGTCTACTAGACTCAATGATCTAGTTCACATCACTATGTGATAAACACTCAAAGAGTTCTGAGTTTGATCATGTTATGCTTGTGAGAGAGGTTGTAGTCAACGGGTCATGCCATATTCAGATCCCTATGTTTCGCAAAACTTTATATCGTAGATGCTGCTACCACGTTCCACTTGGAGCTATTCCAAATTGTTGCTCCATTATATGTATCCGGTATCTCTACTGAGAGCTATCCGGATAGGTGTTAAGCTTGCATCGACGTAACTTTTTACGTCGAACTCTTTATCACCTCCATAACCGAGAAACATTTCCTTATTCCTCTAAGGATAATTTTGACCGCTATCTGGTGATCCACTCCTAGATCACCTTTGTACCCTCTTGCCAGACATGTGGCAAGGCACACATCTGGTGCGGTACTCAGCATGGCATACCGTATAGAGCCTATGACAAAAGCATAGGGGACGACCTTCGTCCTTCCTCTTTCTTCTGCCGTGGTCAATCTTCGAGTCTTACTCAACTTCACACCTTACAAATCAGGTAAGAACCCCTTCTTTGACTGGTCTATTTTGAACTCCTTCAAAAACATGTCAAGGTGTGTGTTCTTTGAAAGTATCATCAGGCGTTTTGATCTATCTCTATAGATCTTGATGCCCAATACGTAAGCAGCTTTATCCAGGTCTTCCTTTGAAAATTACTCTTCCAACAACCGTTTATGCTTTCCAGAAATTCTACATTATTTTGGATCAACAATATGTCATCCACATATACTTATCAGAAATGTTGTAGTGCTCCCACTCACTTTCTTGTAAATACAAGTTTCTATCAAACATTGTATAAACCTAAAAGCCTTGATCACTCCATCAAAGCATATATTCTGACTCCGAGATGCTTGCTCTAGTCCATAGAAGGATCACTGGAGCTAGCATACCTTTTAGCATCCTTAGGATCGACAAAACCTTTTATTGTATCACATACAACTTTTTCCTACGGAAACTAGTAAGAAAACTTGTTTTGACATCCATCTGTCAGATTTCATAATCGAAAAATACAGCTAATGCTAACATGATTTCGACGGACTTAAGCATCGCTACGGATGAGAAATTCTCATCGTAGTCAACTCCTTGAACTTGTGAAAAGACTCTTTCCCACAAGTCGAGCTTCATAGACGGTAACATTACCGCCCACATCCGTCTTCTTCTTAAAGATCCATTTATCTCAATGGCTCGCTGATCATCGGGCAAGTCCACCAAAGTCCATACTTTGTTCTGATACATGGATCCTATCTCAAATTTCATGGCTTCTAACCATTTGTCGGAATACAGGCCCACCATCGCTTCTCCATAGCTCGTAGGTTCATTGTTGTCTAACAACATGATATCTAAGGCAGGATTACCGTACCACTCAGGAGTAGTACATATCCTTGTCGACCTACGAGGTTCGATAGCAACTTGATCCGAAGCTTCATGATCACTATCATTAACTTCTTATTCAACAAACGTAGGCTCCATAGAAAACATCTTTCTGTGTTGCATTACTCTCTGGTTGAAATAAAGGTTTGACAACCTCATCAAGTTCTATCTTCCTCCCACTCAATTCTTTCGAGAGAAACTCCTTCTCAAGAAAGGACCCGTTCTTAGCGACAAAAAATTTGCCCTCGGATCTGAGATAGAAGGTGTACCCAACTGTCACCCTTGGGTATCCTATGAAGATGTGTTTGTCCGCTTTGGGTTCGAGCTTCTTCGGCTGAAGCCTTAAGCATCGCGGCCCCAAACATTAAGAAATGGCAACTTTGGTTTCTTGCCAAACCAATGTTCACATGACGTCATCTCAACGGACTTAGATGGTGTCCTATCTAAAGTGAATGCAGCTGTCTCTAACGCATAACCTCCAAAAGAAAACGGTAGATTGGTAAGAGACATCATAGATCGCACCATATCTCATAGGGCTCGATTACAATGTCTGGACACACCATTACCTTGTGGTGTTCCAGGTGGCTTCAACTATGAAACAATTCCACAATGTCTTAAGTGTTTGCCAAACTCATAACTCAGATATTCTCATTGATCAGATCATGGGAATTTGATCTTCTTGTTATGATGATTCTTAACTTCACTCTGAAATCGCTTGAACTTTTCAAACGTTTCAGACTTGTGCTTCATTAAGTAAATATACCTATATCTACTCAAATCGTCAGTGAAGATGAGAAAATAGCGATATCCACCGCACGCTTCAATTCTCATTGGATCACACGCATCAGCATGCATGATTTCCAACAAGTCACTTTCAGACTTGTGCTTCATTAAGTAAATATACCTATATCTACTCAAATCGTCAGTGAAGATGAGAAAATAGCGATATCCACCGCACGCTTCAATTCTCATTGGATCACACGCATCAGCATGCATGATTTCCAACAAGTCACTTGCCCGTTTCATTTTACCTGAAAACGGGGTCTTAGTCATCCTGCCCATGAGTCATGGCTCGCATGTGTCAAGTGATTCAAAATCAAGTGACTCCAAACATCCATCGACATGGAGTTTCTTCATGCATCTTACGCCAACATGACCTAAGCGGCAGTGCCACGAGAAAGTGGTACTATCATTATTAACTCTACATCTTTTGGCGTGAACATGTGTATTACCACGACCGAGATTCAATGAACCATTCACATAGGGTGCATGACCATGAAAGGTATCATTCATGTAAACAGAATAATCATTATTCTCTAACTTAAATGAATGACCGTATTGCAATGAACATGATCTAATCATATTCATGCTCAACACAGACACCTGATAACATTTATCTAGGTTCAATACTAATCCCGAAGGCAAATGGAGCGTGCGATCGTGATCTCATCAACTCTGGAAACACTTTCAACACACATCGTCACCTCGCCCTTAACCAGTCTTCGTTTAGTCCGTAGCTTTTGCTTCAAGTCACCAATAATAGTAACTGAACCGGTATCCAATACCCAGGTGCTACCAGGAATACTAGTAACGTACACATTAATAACACGTATATACTTTGTTGAAGTTGCCAGCCTTCTTATCTACCATGCATTTGGGGTAATTCCGCTACCAGTGACCGTTCTCCTTACAATAAAAGCATTTAGTCTCGGGTTTGGGTTCAACCTTGGGTTCCTTCACTGGAGCGGCAACTGGTTTGCCATCCATATGAAGTTTCCCTTCTAGCCCTTGCCCTTCTTGAAACCAGTGGTATTGTTAAACCATCAACACTTGATGCTCCTTCTTGATTTCTACCTTTTGCGGTCTTAAGCACCGCGAACAACTCCGGGATCAACTCCATCCCTTGCATGTCATAGTTCATCACGAAGATCTAGTAGCTTAGTGATAGTGGCTAGAGAACTCTATCAATCACTATCTTATCTGGAAGTTTAACTCCCACTTGATTTAAATGATTGTAGCACCCAGACATTCTGAGCACATGCTCACTAGCTGAGCTATTCTCCTCCATCTTGTTGGCAAAAGAACTTGTCAGAGGTCTCACACCTCTCAACACGGGCATGAGCCTGAAATCCCAATTTCAGCTCTTGGAACATCTCATATGTTCTATGGCGTTCAAAACGTCATTGGAATCCCGATTCTAAGCCGTAAAGTATGGTGCACTAAACTATCAAGTAGTCATCAGGATGTGTCTGTCAGGTGTTCACAACATCCACAGACGATGTTGTAGGGGTTTGCACATCGAGCGGTGCATCAAGGACATAAGCCTTCTATGTAACAATGAGGACACTCCTCGGACTACGGACCTAGTCCGCATTATTGCTTACAATATCTTTCAACTTGGTCTTTCTCTAGGAACGTATTGAAATAGGGAGCTACAACGTGAGCTATTCATCTACAACATATTTGCAAAGACAATTTAGACTATGTTCATGATAATTGAGTTCATCTAATCAAATTATTTAATGAACTCCCACTCAGATAGACATCCCTCTAGTCATCTAAGTGAAACATGATCCGAATCGACTAGGCCGTGTCCGATCATCACGTGAGACGGACTAGTCATCAACGATGAACATCTCATGTTGATCGTATCTTCTATACGACTCATGTTCGACCTTTCGGTCTTCCGTGTTCCGAGGCCATGTTTGTACATGCTAGGCTCGTCAAGTCAACCTAAGTGTTCCGCATGTGTCCCGAGGCCATGTCTGTACATGCTAGGCTCGTCAACACCCATTGTATTCGAACGTTAGAATCTATCACACCCGATCATCATGTGGTGCTTCGAAACAACAAACCTTCACAATGGTGCACAGTTAGGGGGAACACTTTTCTTGAAATTTTAGTGAGGGGTCATCTTATTTAGGCTACCGTCGTTCTAAGAAAATAAGATGTAAAACATGATAAACATCACATGCAATAAAATAGTGCCATGATATGGCCAATGTCATTTTGCTCCTTTTGATCTCCATCTTCGGGGGTCCATGATCATCGTTGTCACCGGCTTGATACCATGATCTCCATCATCGTGTCTTCTTGAAGTTGACTCGTCATCTATTACTTCTACTACTATGGCTAACGCTTTAGCAATAAAGTAAAGTAATTACATGACGTTTATGTTGACACGCAGGTCATAAACAAATTAAGACAACTCCTATGGCTCCTGCCGGTTGTCATACTGATCGACATGCAAGTCGTGATTCCTATTACAAGAACATGATCAATCTCATACATCACATATATCATTCATCACATCCTTTTGGCCATATCACATCACAAGGCATATGCTGCAAAAACAAGTTAGACGTCCTCTAATTGTTGTTGCAAGTTTTTACGTGGCTTCTATAGGTTTCTAGCAAGAACGCTTCTTACCTACGCCAAAACCACAACGTGATATGCCAATTCCAATTTACCCTTCACAAGGACCCTTTTCATCGAATCCGATCCGACTAAAGTGGGAGAGACAGACACCCGCTAGCCACCTTATGCAACTAGTGCATGTCAGTCGGTGGAACCAGTCTCACGTAAGAGTATGTGTAAGGCCGGTCCGGGCCGCTTCATCCCACGATGCCGCCGAATCAAGATAAGACTAGTAACGGCAAGTAAATTGACAAAATCGATGCCCACAACTGCTTTGTGTTCTACTCGTGCATAGAAACTACGCATAGACCTAGCTCATGATGCCACTGTTGGGGATCGTAGCAGAAATTTAAAATTTTCTACGCATCACCAAGATCAATCTACGGAGTAATCTAGCAATGAGGGGAAGGAGAGTGCATCTACATACCCTTGTAGATCGCTAAGTGGAAGCGTTCAAGTGAACGGGGTGGATGGAGTCGTACTCGTCGTGATCCAAATCACCGATGATCCTAGCGCCAAACGGACGGCACCTCCGCGTTCAACACACGTACGGAACGGAGATGTCTTGCATGCATTGATCCAGCAAGGAGGAGGGAGAGGTTGAGGAAGAGGGCTCCAATAGCAGCACGACGGCGTAGTGGTGGTGGAGCTGCAGTACTCCGGCAGGGCTTCGCCAAGCTCTTGCGGAGGAGGAGAGGTGTTGGGGAGGGGAGGGGCTGCACCAGGGATGTCGTATGCAGCCCTCCCCTTGCCCCTCTATTTATAGGGGAAGGAGGAAGGGGGCTGGCCCCCTCTAGATATCATCTAGAGGGGGGGGAAAGGGGAGGTGGCTTGCCCCCCAAGCAAGGGGGCGCCCCCTTTAGGGTTCCCCCCCCCAACCCTAGGCGCATGGGCCCAAGGGGGGGGATGCGGCCAGCCCATGTAGGTCTGGTTCCCTTTCCTCTACAGCCCATTAGGCCCTCCGAGAGAGGTGGCCCCTCCCGGTGGACCCTCGGAAACCCTTCGGTGGCCCCGGTACAATACCGATATGCCCCCGAACCTTTCCGGTGACCATATGACAACTTCCTACATATAAATCTTCACATTCGGACCATTCTGGAACTCCTCGTGATGTCCGGGATCTCATCCGGGACTCCAAACAACATTCGGTAATCACATACAAGTCTCCCTAACAACCCTAGCATCACCGAACCTTAAGTGTGTAGACCCTACGGGTTCGGGAGACATGCAGACATGACCGAGATGACTCTCCGGTCAATAACCAACAGCGGGATCTAGATACCCATGTTGGCTCCCACATGTTCCACGATGATCTCATCGGATGAACCACGATGTCGAGGATTCAATCAATCCCGTATTCAATTCCCTTTGTCCAGCGGTATTGTACTTTCCCGAGATTCGATCGTCGGTATCCCGATACCTTGTTCAATCTTGTTACCGGCAAGTCTCTTTACTCGTTCCGTAACACATCATCCCATGATCAACTCCTTGGTCACATTGTGCACATTATGATGATGTCCTACCGAGTGGGCCCAGAGATACCTCTCTGTTTACACGGAGTGACAAATCCCAGTCTCGATTCGTGCCAACCCAACAGACACTTTCGGAGATACCTGTAGTGTACCTTTATAGCCACCCAGTTACGTTGTGACGTTTGGCACACCCAAAGCACTCCTACAGTATCCGAGAGTTGCAGAATCTCATGGTCTAAGGAAATGATACTTGACATTAGAAAAGCTTTAGCATACGAACTACACGATCTTGTGCTAGGCTTAGGATTGGGTCTTGTCCATCACATCATTCTCCTAATGATGTGATCCCGTTATCAACGACATCCAATGTCCATGGTCAGGAAACCGTAACCATCTATTGATCAACGAGCTAGTCAACTAGAGGCTTACTAGGGACATGGTGGTGTCTATGTATCCACACATGTATCTGAGTTTCCTATCAATACAATTCTAGCATGGATAATAAAAGATTATCATGAACAATGAAATATAGTAATAATAACTTAATTTATTATTGCCTCTAGGGCATATTTCCAACAAGGGGAAGAATAGAGCGAGCTCGGGTGGACGAAGGGTCTATGTAGGACGACCTTTAGTACCGGTTCGTGATACGACCCGGTACTAAAGGTGCTGGAGGGGCCCCGGACTGACAACATCCAGCCACCACTCACTTTAATACCGGTTCGTGGCATGAACCGGTGCTAAAGGTTGGCCACGAACCGGTACTAATGAGAGCGGCCCGGCTAGCCGTTGGAACCGGCACTAATGTACACATTAGTGCCGGCTCAAATTCAAACCGGCACTAATGTGTTTCATGTTTGACCCTTTTTCTACTAGTGTAATCTTCTTTTTGCGGTGTGTTTGTTGAGACCGATGAATTGTGGGTTTATGATCAAGTCTATCTGTGAATAATATTTGAATCTTCTCTGAATTCTTTTATGTATGATTGTTTATCTTTGCAAGTCTCTTCGAATTATCCATTTGGTTTGGCCAACTAGATTGGTAGTTCTTGCCATGGGAGAAGTGCTTAGCTTTGGGTTCGATCTTGCGGTGTCCTTACCCAGTGACAGAAGGGGCAGCAAGGCACGTATTGTATCGTTGCCATCGAGGATAACAAGATGGGGTTTATTTCATATTGCATGAATTTATCTCTCTACATCATGTCATCTTGTTTAAGGCGTTACTCTGTTTTTAACTTAATACTCTAGATGCATGCTGGATAGCGGTCGATGAGTGGAGTAATAGTAGTTGATGCAGAATCATTTCGATCTACTTGTCACGGACGTGATGCCTATATACATGATCATGCCTAGATATTCTCATAACTATGCTCAATTCTGTCAATTGCTCAACAATAATTTGTTCACCCACCGTAGAATACGTATGCTCTTGAGAGAAGCCACTAGTGAAACCTATGGCCCCCGGGTCTATTCTCATCATATCAATCTCCATCACTTTAATTTTGCTTTACTTTTTACTTTGCTTTTACTTTTTACTTTGCATCTTTATACCAAAAATACCAAAATATTATATCTATCAGATCTCACTCTCGTAAGTGATCGTGAAGGGATTGACAACCCTTAATCGCGTTGGTTGCGAGTAGCTATCGCTTTGTGCAGGTACGAGGGACTTGAGCGTGGCCTCCTACTAGCTTGATACCTTGGTTCTCAAAAACTGAGGGAAATACTTACGCTACTCTGCTGCATCATCCCTTCCTCTTCGGGGAAAACCAATGCAAGCTCAAGACGTAGCAAGAAGGATTTCTGGCACCGTTGTCGGGGAGTCTAAGCAAAAAGTCAACATACCAAGTACCCATCACAATCCCTATATCTCGCATTACATTATTTGCCATTTGCCTCTCATTTTCCTCTCCCCCAATTCACCCTTGCCGTTTTATTCGCCCTCTCTCTCTCTCTATCCTCCCTCTCTATTTGCCTCTTGTTTGCTTGTGTGCTAGTTTGCTTGCTTGTCGTTATGTCTGAAATTGGGGAAGTTATCGCCAATATGGGCGATAACAATATCATGGAAAATTCTGATGCTCCTGCTAAAGAACCTACCATCTTTCATACAAAAAATTTCCGTGTTGGTAGTGGTAATATTATTGGAAAAGGAGTTATTCAAGATTTCTTTACTTGTGCCGGTGCTTTACCTTCTATGGGTAGTTCTATCCTTCACAGAACTAGTAGTCTTGCGGACGCTATTGCCATGCTTGTAGTTGAACTTGAAAGACAATTCATGCACATGCATCCTTCCATACAAAGGATTTTTCTGGAATTTTCTAATATTGAGCATTCTTCTGTTAAGCGTGCCGCTACTATCTTTTTGGCTCATGAGTTTAGATTCATCATAAGAGAAGCCAAAGAAATCTTTGCGCATTATAGGGTGGATGCTTGCCGTCCTCCCATAGAAACTATCCTCTTTGATCAAGAAGAAATAATGCATTTTCAATCTCTAGATTATGTTGCTTTCAATAAAAATCTTAGAAGAAGGGTTCCTACCAATGTGTTAGTTGATATAATTTCTGAACTTAATGATGATTTCGCTATTCAAAATAATGAGCTAGGATATTCTCTTGAATATAGGCTTACAAAGTTCTGTCAAAAGAATGCTTATAATGATGAATTGGTTGTGCATTACGGAGGACCAAAGGAGGAACCTATACCTCCCAAGGTTGATCTTGGGGACTTTTGTCCCGTTAAATTTAGTCCTTTTGATTACTTTTGCTTGCCTCAAATAAAGCGTTCTGCCGAATGTAGAGAATATGAAATGAGTTTTAGTAATCTATCTTACTATTATGGCAATACCTAGATCTAACCTTGCTTTTATGCGTAGCTAGGGGCGTTAAACGATAGCGCTTGTTGGGAGGCAACCCAATTTTATTTTTATTCCTTGATTTTTACTCCTGTTTAGTAATAAATAAATTATTTAGCCTCTGTTTTGGTTGTGTTTTTTGTGTTTAATTAGTGTTTGTTCCAAGTAGAACCGTTGGGAAGACTTGGGGAAAGTCTTGTTGAACTTGCTGTAAAAAAACAGAAACTTTAGCGCTCATGAGAACTGCTGTTATTTTCATTTAAAGAATGATATTTATTTAATTGTTTTTGCAGATGATTCATAGATAAATTCATCACGTCCAGCAATTTATTTTAGAATTTTTGGGGTTCCAGATCTTGCGCTAGCTACAGATTACTACAGACTGTTCTGTTTTTGACAGATTCTGTTTTTCGTGTGTTGTTTGCTTATTTTGATGAATCTCTGGCTAGTAAAATAGTTTATAATCCATATAGAAGTTGGAATACAGTAGGTTTAACACCAATATAAATAAATAATGAGTTCATTACAGTACCTTGAAGTGGTCTTTTGTTTTCTTTCGCTAACGGAGCTCACGAGTTTTCTATTTTGAGTTTTGTGTTGTGAAGTTTTCAAGTTTTGGGTGAATTCTTTTGATGGATCATGGAACAAGGAGTGGCAAGAGCCTAAGCTTGGGGATGCCCATGGCACCCCCATGATAATCCAAGGACAAAAATATTCAAAGCTTGGGGCTTCACTTATATCTTTTGAGCTAAGTAGTTTTGCTCTATGTGCTTCACTTATATATTTTGAGCTAGATAATTTTGCTCTGTGTGCTTTACTTATATCTTTTGAGCGTTATAATTTTGCTCTATGTTCTTCACTTAGATCTTTTAGAGCACGGTGGTGGATTCGTTTTAAAGAAACTATTGATCTCTCATGCTTCACTTAAATTATTTTGAGAGTCTCTTAATAGCATGGTAATTTGCTTAATAATAATATGCTTGGTATTCAAGATTTGTGAAACTTTCTTTTGAGTGTGTTGAATACGAAGAAAAGATTGAAGCATGATAATTGTTTTGAGATATGGAGGTGATAATATTAAAGTCATGCTAGTTGAGTAGTTGTGAATTTAAAGAATACTTGTGATAAAGTTTGTGATTCCCGTAGCATGCACGTATGGTGAACCGTTATGTTACGAAGTCGGAGCATGACTTGTTTATTAATTGTCTTCCTTATGAGTGGCGGTCGGGGACGAGCGATGGTCTTTTCCTACCAATCTATCCCCCTAGGAGCATGCGCGTAATACTTTGCTTTGATAACTTCTAGATTTTTGCAATAAGTATATGAGTTCTTTATGACTAATGTTGAGTCCATGGATTATACGCACTCTCACCCTTCCACCTTTGCTAGCCTCTCTAATACCGCTCACTTTTCGCCGGTATCATACACCTACCATATACCTTCCTCAAAACAGCCACCATAGCTACCTATTATGGCATTTCCATAGCCATTCCGAGATATATTGCCATGCAACTTTCCACCATCTAGTTCATCATGACACATTCATCATTGTCATATTTCTTAGCATGATCATGTAGTTGACATAGTATTTGTGGCAAAGCCACCGTTCATAATTTCTTCATACTTGTCACTCTTGATTCATTGCATATCTCGGTACACCGCCGGAGGCATCCATATAGAGTCATACTTTTTTTTAGAATCAAGTTGTAATCATTGAGTTGTAAATAAATAAAAGTGTGATGATCATCATTCAATAGAGCATTGTCCCAATAAAAAAAGAGAAAGGCCAAAGAAAAAAAAGAATGCCCAAAAAAAGAAAATAAATAAAAAGGGGCAATGCTACTATCCTTTTTTCCACACTTGTGCTTCAAAGTAGCACCATGATATAGCGAGTCTCATATATTGTGCTTCAAAGTAGCACCATGTTCTTCATATAGAGAGTCTCATATGTTGTCACTTTCATATACTAGTGGGAATATTTCATTATAGAACTTGGCTTGTATATTCCAATGATGGGCTTCCTCAAAATTCCCTAGGTATTCGTGAGCAAGTGAGTTGGATGCACACCCACTTAATTTCTTTTTGAGCTTTCATACACTTATAGCTCTAGTGCATCCGTTGCATGGCAATCCCTACTCACTCACATTGATATCTATTGATGGGCATCTCCATAGCCCGTTGATACACCTAGTTGATGTGAGACCATCTTCCCCTCCTTTTTGTCTTCTCCACAACCACCATTCTATTCCACCTATAGTGCTATATCCATGGCTCACGCTCATGTATTGCGTGAAGATTGAAAAAGTTTTGAAAAAGTTAGAGTATGAAACAATTGCTTGGCTTGTCATCGGGGTTGTGCATGATTTAAATACTTTGTGTGGTGAAGATGGAGCATAGCCAGACTATATGATTTTGTAGGGATAACTTTCTTTGGCCATGTTATTTTAAGAAGACATAATTGCTTTGTTAGTATGCTTGAAGTATTATTATTTTTATGTCAATATAAACTTTTGTCTTGAATCTTTCTAATCTGAATATTCATACAACAATTAAGAAGATTTGCATTAAAGTTATGCCAAGTAGCACTCCGCATCAAAAATTCTCTTTTTATCATTTACCTACTTGAGGACGAGAAGGAACTAAGCTTGGGGATGCCTGATACATATCCAGCGTATCTATAATTTTTGATTGCTCCATGCTATATTATCTACTATTTTGGACTATATTGGGCTTTATTTTCCACTTTTATATTATTTTTGGGACTAACCTATTAACCGGAGGCCCAGCCTAGAATTGTTGTTTTTTTGCCTATTTCCGTGTTTCGAAGAAACAGAATATCAAATGGATTCCAAACGGAATAAAATCTTCGGGAACGTGATTTTCTCACCGAACATGGTCCAGGAGACTTGGACCCTGCTCCAAGGAACAAAAGAGGCGGTCACGAGGGTGGGGGCTCGTTGCTCCTCCGACGTACTTCTTCCTCCTATATATACACACGTATCCCCCAAAGGATCGGAACAGGAGCCAAAAACCTAATTCCACCACCGCAACTTTCTGTATCCACGAGATCCCATCTTGGGGCCTGTTCCGGAGCTCCGCCGGAAGAGGGCCGTCATCATGGAGGGCTTCTACATCATCCTAGCATGTCCGATGAAGTGTGAGTAGTTTACCCCAGACCTTCGGGTCCATAGTTAGTAGCTAGATGGCTTCTTCTCTCTCTTTGAATCTCAATAAAAAGTTCTCCCCCTCTCTTGTGGAGATCTATTCGATGTAATCTTCTTTTTGCGGTGTGTTTGTTGAGACCGATGAATTGTGGGTTTATGATCAAGTCTACCTATGAATAATATTTGAATCTTCTCTGAATTCTTTTATGTATGATTGGTTATCTTTGCAAGTCTCTTCGAATTATCTGTTTGGTTTGGCCAACTAGATTGGTAGTTCTTGCCATGGGAGAAGTGCTTAGCTTTGGGTTCGATCTTGCGGTGTCCTTACCCAGTGACAGAAGGGGCAGCAAGGCACGTATTGTATCGTTTCCATCGAGGATAACAAGATGGGGTTTATTTCATATTGCATGAATTTATCTCTCTACATCATGTCATCTTGTTTAAGGCGTTACTCTGTTTTTAACTTAATACTCTAGATGCATGCTGGATAGCGGTCGATGAGTGGACTAATAGTAGTAGATGCAGAATTGTTTCGATCTACTTGTCACGGACGTGATGCCTATATACATGATCATGCCTAGATATTCTCATAACTATGCTCAATTCTGTCAATTGCTCAACAGTAATTTGTTCACCCACCGTAGAATACTTATGCTCTTAAGAGAAGCCACTAGTGAAACCTATGGCCCCCGGGTCTATTCTCATCATATCAATCTCCATCACTTTAATCTTGCTTTACTTTTTACTTTGCTTTTACTTTTTACTTTGCATCTTTATACCAAAAATACCAAAAATATTATATCTATCAGATCTCACTCTTGTAAGTGACTGTGAAGGGATTGACAACCCCTAATCGCATTGGTTGCGAGTAGCTATTGCTTTGTGCAGGTACGAGGGACTTGAGCGTGGCCTCCTACTGGATTGATACCTTGGTTCTCAAAAACTGAGGGAAATACTTACGCTACTCTGCTGCATCGTCCCTTCCTCTTCGGGGAAAACCAACGCAAGCTCAAGACGTAGCAGTAGGATAGGGTCAAAGGGCAAAGGTGAAACACCCATCTCTCGTGCTAAACGCGTGGCATATATTCCACCATAGAAATAGCCACTCTTAGCGTTATGATGACTACGTGCAACAACCATTCCAAGGTTATAATTCCTTTCACCAGTGAGAGCGGTGTGTATGAGGCTCAAGTCTAGAGCACAAAGCGTACTACAGTCTTGCTTGCCTACTATACATTTCCCGTTAAACAATGCAAAGTACTGAATTGCGGGAAAATGAATGCTCTTTATTCTACCTTGTGTTACTCCCCTCCTTTCACCGTAGCAAAGGCTAGTCAAGAAAGTTTCGAACTCAGCCCTTGGTGGTTCGTCAAGCAAACCCCAAAATGGGAGTTTGCAATGATAAGCAAAATTCTCCAGCGAGATAGTGAATGGATTATCATAAAGCATAAAAGACACCCTAGACTCATGAGGGAAGAATTTAAATCCTTTGACAAACGATTCAGTGATAAGGTGGCGTTGTTTGCACTTATCTGAAATGTAGGGACCGAGACCGGCATTGTAAACATATTGCTCAAATTCCTCCTTAATGCCCACACGCATCATATATTCATCGCAAGGCCATAAGCATGTTTTGGTGGCGGCATCTCGTGTGGAACTATCACTTGATTCTACATAAGACCGGCGAGCAGAACTGTCATTACAAGATGCCCCCGAGGATCGCCTGCTCAAAGAACTCCTTCCAAATAGGTTCATAATGTTTGCGTACAATTTTCTGAAAATTTCAAGGTGGCAAAAATTTGTCAACAAAACTTTATTACATTGATAGCAACCACTCATAGGGATACATAGTGGCCATAGCAAGCATTCAAACTACTTAGAATTCTAAGAATTCAACATGCAAGCTCCTCTACAGCAGCACCAAGAGTAGCTAATTATTCAAAATATAAACCACTAAGACAAAAACTAATTGGACAAATGATGGAGTCACATACCAAGTAACAATCCCCCGAAATAGTTTCAGAAACGGAGCTTCGAGCAAAGAGATCGAAATCCGCGGGTTTGAGAACAAGAACACGGGAGAGAGAGCAATGGAGATTTTTTCTGGAGGTAAGTGATGATGTGGGATGAAGAGATAAGTGAGGGGGCCCATGTGGGGACCACAACCAAGCAGGGCGTGCCTGGGGGTCCTGGCGCGCCCAGGTGGGTTATGCCCACCTGGTGCACCTCCCTCTGATTTTATTTGCATCAAAAATTCAGAAATATTCAGAAAAAATCGAATTAAATTTTCAGAGCATTCTGAGAACTTTTATTTTTGGGTCATTTTTTTATTGCACGGGAAATTCAAAAAACAGACAAAACATGGCATTTTATTTTATTTAACTAATAAAATAGAAAACCAAAAGTAGGGACAAAAGGTAGTGCTTACTAAATTCATCAACTTCATACCGTTCGAAAATGATCCATTAATAAGGTTGATCAAGTCTTATTAACAACCACTTTCGATTAGCATGAAACCGAAGAACTTCCGTAAATCACGAAGTTACCTCAACGGGGATATGAATGTCCCCAACAATAAGCATTTCATATTTCTTTTTGACAGTAGATAGAGGAATTTGAAAACTTCCAATAGTGATTGTCAGAGATTTTTCAGTAAAATTAATACCATTCACTTGGAATTGTTTCTTCGGAAAGTGCACCGTATGCTCATTACCATTGATATGAAAAGTGACCTTGCTTTTATTGCAATCAATAACAGCCCCTGTAGTATTCAAGAAGGTTCTACCGAGGATAATCGACATGTTGTTGTCCTCGGGCATCTCAAGTATAACAAAGTTAGTCAAAATAGTAACATTAGCAACAATAACGGGCACATCCTCACAGGTACCGATAGGTATGGTAGTTGATTTTTCAACCATTTGCACAGATATTTCAGTAGGTGTGAGTTTATTCAAATCAAGTCTTTTATATAAAGAGAAAGACATAACACTAACACCAGCTCCTAAATCACACAAAGTAGTTTTCACATAATTCTTTTTAATAGAGCAAGGTATAGTTGGTATTCCCGGATCTCCAAGTTTTTTAGGTACTCCATCTTTGAAAGTATAATTAGCAAGCATAGTGGAGTTTTAGCTTCCGGTATTTTTCTCTTATTGGTGATGATGTCTTTCATATACTTTGCATAAGGAGGCATTTTAAGGATATCAGTCAAGCGAGTACGCAAAAAGACTGGCCTTAGCATTTCAGCAAAGCGTTCAAATTCTTCATCATCTTTCTTTTTAGTTAAATTGGGTGGAAAGGGCATAGGTTTTTGTATCCATGGTTCTCTTTCTTTACCATGTTTTCTAGCCACAAAGTCTCTTTTGTCATATCTTTTATTCTTAGGTTGTGGGTTATGAAGATCAATAGGTGGTTCTATCTCAACATCATTATCTGGTTCTTTTTCATTATTTGGTTGAGTGTCTTCATGAACATTAACATTATCTTTTTCATTATCACTAGGTGGATGTTCATTACCAGACTGAGTTTCAACATCTGAGATAGAAGTTTCATTTTCATTATCAGGAGGTTTCTCTACTTCAGGTTCACTAGAAGCATGCAAAGTCCAATCATTTTTCTTCTTCCTTTTAGAAGGACTAGGTGCAGTGGTGTTGTTTCTTTATGAATCATGTTCTACTCTTTTTGGGTTTCCCTCAGGATAAAGTGGTTCCTGAGTCATTTTACCTCCCCTAGTTGCAACTCTAATAGAGAAGTCATGCATATTATTATTCATTTCATCAAGCAATTCTCTTTGTGATTTAGCAACTTATTCTAACTAGGTTTGAACCATAGAATCATGTTTTCCAACACCTCTAACATCATTTGAGATTCTAAATAACAAGTCACTCAAGTGAGCAATCATATCAGAGTTGTATTTCAATTGTTTCATAACATTTGCACTGAAGTGATCTTGTTTTCTAATATAATTCTCAAACTCATAAAGGCATTGACTAGGGTGCATATTGTGAGGATTGTCATTTTCACTGAATTTCATAAGGGAATTTACCTCTACCACCTTGGGTGGTGGTGGTGTATTAAGCCCATGTATTTCTTCAATAGGAGGTAAATTTTTAACATCCTCAGCTTTAATACCTTTTTCCTTCATAGATTTCTTTGCCTCTTGCATATCTTCAGGACTGAGATATAATATACCCCTCTTCTTCGGAGTGGGTTTAGGCGGTGGTTCAGGAATAATCCAATCATCATAATTTTTCAGTATGTTATTCAATAACTCTTCAGCTTGTCCAACAGTTCGTTCCCTGAAAACACAACCAGAACAACTATCTAGGAAGTCCCTAGAAGCATCGGTTAGTCCATTATAGAAGATATCAAGTATTTCATTTTTCTTAAGAGGATGATCAGGCAAATAATTAAGTAATTGGAAAAGCCTCCCCGATGCTTGTGGGAGACTCTCTTCTTTAGTTTGCACAAAGTTAAATATTTCCTGTAAGGCAGCTTGTTTCTTATGGGCAGGAAAATATTTTTTAGGAAAGTAATAAATCATATCCTGGGGACTACGCACATGACCAGGAGCAAGAGTATTATACCAGGTTTTAGCATCACCCTTTAATGAGAACATAAATAATTTGAGAATAAAGTAATAACGAGTCTTCTCATCATGAGTAAAAAGGGTGGCTATGTCATTCAACTTAGTAAGATGTGCCACAACATTTTCAGTTTCATAACCATAGAAAGGATCAGATTCAACCAAAGTAATTAACTCTGGGTCGACAGAGAATTCATAATCCTTATCATCAATAAAGATAGGTGAAGTACCAAACTTAGGATCACATTTCATTCTAGCATTCAGAGATTTTCCTTATACTTGCATAATAATTTCTCTAGATCATCTCTATCCTTACAAGCAAGAATATCTCTAGTTGTCTCCTCATTCATAACATAACCTTCTGGTACCTTAGGCAATTAATATCTAGGAACGCTAGTTCTAGCAGGTGTTTCGTGAGTTTCAGTTTCAAGCTCATCATCAGACTCAACAACATCATGTTGTATAACTCTAGCAATTTGTTCATCAAGAAATTCACCAAGTGGCACGTCATCATTATCAAACAAGGTACTAGCATCATCATAAGCATCATTCATAGTATAAGTAGCATCATCAATAACTTGCGACATATCAGAATTAATAGCATGTGGTGTTGCAAGTTTACTTATAACAGAAGGTGAATCTAAAGCAGAACTGGATGGCAGTTCCTTACCTCCCCTCGTCTTAGAGGGATAAATCTTAGTCTTAGCATCCTTCAGATTCTTCATAGTGATAAATTGATAATAATCCCAAGTGACTCAACAAATATTGCTATGGTCCCCGGCAACGGCGCCAGAAAAAGGTCTTGATAACCCACAAGTATGGGGGATCGGAACAGTTTTCGAGGGTAGAGTATTCAACCCAAATTTATAGATTCGACACAAGGGGAACCAAATAATATTTGAAGGTATTAGCAGCTGAGTTGTCAAATTCAACCACACCTGGAGATTAATGATCTGCAGCAAGTAATCAGTAGCACAATAATATGATAGTTTTGATAGTAGTGACAGCAGCAACGGTAACAGTAATAGTGATAGCAGTAATTTTGTAGCAAGTGTAACAATGACGATAGCAGTAGTAACTTAGCAGAAACAATATAAGATAAATTTGTAGGCATTGGATCGGTGACTTGTTGGATGATACTCATCATGCGTCAGTTATAACCTAGGGCGATACGGCACTAGCTCCAGTTCATCAATATAATGTAGGCATGTATTCCGTAAATAGTCATACATGCTTATGGAAAAAACTTGCATGACATCTTTTGTCCTACCCTACCGTGACAGCGGGGTCCATATTGGAAACTAAGGGATATTAAGGCCTCCTTTTAATAGAGCACCAGAATATTAATGCCTCCTTTTAATAGAGAACCGGAATAAATCATTAACACATAATGAATACATGTACTCCTAAAACTACGATCATCACCGGGAGTGGGCCCGGCTATTGTCACTCCAGGGTTGCCGGATCATAACACGTAGTAGGTGACTATAACTTGCAAGATCGGATCTAAACCATGGATATAATTATGATAAGATAAATGGTTCAGATCTGAGTTCATGGGACCTGGGCCCAAAGTGACAAGCATTAAGCATAGCAAAGTCATAGCAACATCAATCTTAGAACATAGTGGATACTAGGGATCAATCCCTAACAAAACTAACTCGATTTCAGGATGAATCTCATCCAAATCCTCACCGACCAGCGAGCCTACGAAGGAATTACTCACTCCCGGTGGGGAGCATAATGGAATTGGCAATGGAGAAGGGTTGATGATGACAAAGAATGAAGACCCCCCTCTCCGGAGCCCCAAACGGGCTCCAGATCTGACCTCCCAATGAAGAACAGGAGGTGACGGCGGCTCCGTCTCGTGGAACGCGATAATTCTTTCTCCCTTCTTTTTTTCTGGAAAAATAGGATTTTATAGCATCGGTTTCGGTGTTTGCGGGGCCACCAGGTGGGGATAACCCACCTGGGCGCACCAGGAGAGTGGGGCGCACCCTGGTGGGTTGTGCCCACCCAGGGGCCCCTCTCTGGTAGGTCTTGGCTCCAGAAATTCTTATATATTATATAAAAATTCCTCACAAAGTTTCGTTCCATTCCGAGAACTTTTATTTCTGCACAAAAACAACACCATGGTAGTTGTGCTGAAAACATCGTCAGTTCAGGGTTAGTTTCATTCAGATCATGCAAATTAGAGTCCAAAACAAGAGGAAAAGCGTTAGGAAAAGTAGATACTTTGGAGACATATCAGGATCAAAGCATTAGGACGAGGAAAATGAAGAATGCAAGTTTGCCTCCGGGGGTGGTAGTCCTGCGGTGTTGGTGTGGCGATCTTTGCAAGGTGAAGGTGGTGACGGATTTTTCAGATTGGTTGGGCATGAAGTTTTTCATGTGCGCCAATTATGAGGAAGATCCACCCATAGCTAGTTCAGAGTACGACAAGCCTCCGGTATGCTTTAACCATCATGAATAGATATATTGTTTGTTTTTGTGGTTGATTCTTTATTAACATTCTTGTTCTTGTTGTAGTCTCCTCCGCCTCTGTGCATGTACTATCGTTGGATTGACACGAAGATGCCGACTTGGGCAGTCACTGAGATTCGTGAAAGAAGTCGTCGTGCATGGGATAGTTTCTACGTGGAATAGCGACACAAAAAGGTGGAAGCAAAGGAGAAAGCAGAGCAAGAGAGAGAGTTAAAAGCATACTGTGCCGAGCAAAAGGGTTACTTTCAGGATTTACTGAAGAAAACAGGGAAGAGGCTCGTCGTATGGAGGAGCAGGAACGACAGCGAAAGGAGGCTCGTGAGGCAGAGAGACAAAGAAAGAAAGAAAGGGCTCGTGAGGCCAAGGAAGCAGAAGAAGCTGGTGATGGAAAAGGAAAATATCCACGCCGGACTCGGTAGATACCTGGGGTAGTATATTAAATTTCACAATCATTTTTGTCCTAATGTCAGTAGTTTAATGTAGCTTTATTTCACTAGTTAAAGGTACCTTTATTTCAATAGTTCAATGTATCTTATTTCAGTTGTACCGTGTCGTAATGAATAAAAATATAGTTTTGGAATAAAATGTGGCATTTTCTTGCCGCATTTTTCTTTCCCGCCATAAATTATTTCCGTCATTTTCGTTCCCGCCAACTTTTCCTTCTTTCCTTCTCTCCCCACCCAAAAACACTTCAATAATACAAACTAATTATCAAACGTCGTGCACCAACTACAACATTTTAAGATAGAACATAATGCCCTACAATAAGATAGTACAAACTAATAATGCAAGTACATATGAATTAAACGGTAGAACTAAACTTAAAAACAAAAAATACAACTTAGAACCTACAAGAAGGCATCATCGTCATCCTCCGTCGATGCAGAACTCTTGCTCTTTGAGGATGAAGAACTCTTTCCCTTGGATGATGCAGAACTCTTGCCCTTCGGCGATGCATAACTCTTGCCCTTCGACGATGCGATAGTCTTGGCCTTGGTGCTGGGCAAGAAGATATCGTCTTCCTCCTCACTATCGGCAGTCCATAAAAAAGTATGTTTTGCTGCAAACCTCATGTGTGATTCACTCTTATGATGTATCTTCTTCCATCTTCCATGCAACTTGAGAAGTTCTTTTTGTATCTCCTCAAAGGTCCTGGAAGGCCACTCACACCTAGATAATGTGTGACTCAACTCATTCATGAGGGTGTCACTACTGATGAGTTCATCCCATGGAACTACTGTATTGTCTCTCTTGAAATTGGCGGCTAAACGCAAAAGTCATTCGGACATACTAGGGTGAAAACTACGATCAAAAGGATAACCGGGCATCTTGATGAGACTAGGAGACTACACTAAAGTGCGTACCCACCTTAGTGTGGAGGGGGTTTTATAGGTTCAGAAGAGAAGAATAGGAGGGAACTCAGAAGTGGGAAAGTATGGCAGGAGATATAGGTGGGAAAGGGCGGTGCAAGGTATACGCGGGAACTCGGAAGCGGGAAAGTATGGCGGGAGATATAGGCGGGAACATGATTGCCGACTGGTCCAGTAGTGGCAGGTGCCACGCGGGAACCGAGGGGGTCTTTTTTGTCATTCTGGTCCAGAGGTGATCCGATACAACACACTGCTGATGTTGTATTTATTTCTCTAATTTAATGTTAGAATTCAGGTGCATTTTTATTTCAGCATACATAGATGTTTCTTACATAAATCAGAAAGTCTGATACTAACATAGGTAGATACAATGGGTCACACACGTAGATAGATGAATCACCCTAGTCGATGACGGCCACCTGGCCTTTCCTTAGGACCGGAAAGCGACAAGCGATTAGGTAGTCGAGTTACACGGAGACCGCGACCGTACTCCACTTCGGCTTCATGTGTCTGCGACTCCTGCGTAGGTGGTGGAGTCTGGAATCCTTGTTGCGAACCTGATGCGTAATTATAGGTGTATGGTTGACTCCTCAGGGATAAAAGATGGGCCAATAACGTCCCCTCCGAAGAAGTCTGTAACTAATGATGTAACCGTGTCGCCATGATCATGTGATGCTCCCCAGATGTGTTTGTTCATGCCACGTTGGGTATCCTCATCGTCCCATGTATGATCAAGTATGTCCTGCACATAGAAACATTATGAACAAACTGTTAGAGGATAATATATGTTACTATTGTAAATGCATTAAAATGTAAACATGACTACCTGCTCAGATCCCTCGCCTGTACTATCTGGCCATTGTACATGGTACTGGTTTATCTCTAGTACACAAGTCTCCTTGGGCATGGAGATCCCTCGCGTGGAGAGATACGGCTGAGATCCCTCACCTTGGGTGTATGCGCCATATGCTGTGTACGCATATGGGTTCGGGGAAAGAGTCTGCTCAGGCATCGAATCCAAGCCCGTGCCATGGTCCTGAGATGTCTGCCCCTCACGAAGCTGCACCGAAAAAGAGCGATGCAGTGGCAGAGATGAGTCATGTCGTGGCAATGTCATTGTAGTACTCGGACCCTCCCCTCACTGCCCATGGCTCCTACGCGCCTCGCTTGGTCTGGATGATGTCGCTGCACTCGGTCTGGCTGACCTCGTTACCGGCATGTTGTACGCTCCAATGACAACTTCGTCACCCCTACCGCATCTGAAATTTGTTGCCATGTATTCTTGAAGACGTTTGTGGAATGACTTGCGAGCTGGGCCTCGGGCCTGCATGGCTTCCACCGCCATCTGCCCTACTTCGTTGCAAGTTTCAAGCTGAACAATATTTGGTTGTTATTTGGTTGAAATGGTTATGAAATGATGGACCTGAAAAAGTTACTTGTGATTACCACCTGGTCATGATAGTAAGCCGCATGCAGCTCAATCTGTCTCTACATCTGCTCCTCCTGTGTGAGATGTGTTTGTATCGTAGCTGGTTGACTGGTCAGGCTAGTATGTGTGTTGATGCAGTACCATTGCTTGTATGCTTGACCTGTACTTCCATCATACGGTCTGCGAAATTAAATAATTACATCAACCATTGTGATGAAAGCAAATCATCTTCACGCATTGTATGGTCATCGTAATAAAATAATGTAAATAAAATGTACCTAAGTTGATGCACTATATCTACTAGTGCTTCATTTTCCCACTTGTGTACCCATTGAATGTTGTGTTCCCTCCAATCATAATAACTCCAATCGCGACCCATATTGGTTAGCCTGTAAATTATGTAACAAAGTGTGAGTTTAGTAAATTAGAAAAGACACTAACTATTTAGGGAGGTCACATCTTACTTACGGGTTTCCTCATCGGTACATCTTGAAAAAGGTGGTGGAATCTCCTGATAGAGACCGAACTGTCTCATGACACACTCTGGGTTGTAAGGCTCAACACACCACATGAACAATAAGTTGCAGCGAGTCAGCCAGAATGCACTATTGCCCAAGATGCCTGCTGTGATGGGTCGTATATCAAAGACCATCTGTAACTGCTCCTGAGTCCACGGGTTCCATGTGACTAGTGACTCATCAAGTATCTCAAACTGCTGGTGGTATATAGGGTAACAATTTTTTGCAATATTTGGAGACCATTGTTTCCATGCCTTTGTCCACTTGTTGGCCATAGTTACACTACTGCCCTCGCTACAATCGTATGGGTGTATATATGGGATTTAGTATACGAGGTCGTCCTACAGGGAGGTATTCACAGGACCACAATGGTAGAAACTCGTAGGCGACACGAAGTAACGGAGCTTTTTGTGCGAAAGAAGTTTTTTGTGTGGCATCACACAAGCCTCTATATGGATGACATAGCATGGCAGAACCGGAGCTATATTTTGGATGCTTAGCTAAAGATTCATCTACCATATTCTCTAGAATGTAGATGAGACCAGGGACAACTACGTCCCCGTGTGAATTTGGAAATATAGTCCCGAGGAGCCACAACAAATACGCAAACATATGTCCTTTCCTTGTCTCAGAATCAGCATAGCTAGATAAAATATGAAAGTTATCACGAAGCCAGGCGAGTGGGATGCCCCGAGGGCCACTAGAACATTGTGATTCTAGCATTGGCATCCCAAGACGGGCTGATATATTTAATGCACAAGATGAAGACAGTCGTGGAGAGACTAACGACTCACCTCCAATTGGTAGAGCAGTGATCATAGAAACATCTTCCAGTGTAGGTGCAAGCTCCCCAAAACAAAAGTGAAAAGTGTGGGTTTCAGGTCTCCACCGGTCAATGAGGGATGTCAAAAAGGATGGGTCCGAACGTAATTGGTCTTTGCATGATGTGAGCCTAGCAAAACCATGTAGTCCATAACCATCAAGGTGAGGAATGAAAGAATTGTGTATTGGCCATGTTTTATTTACGGTTCGAAGTCTGAAAGTCCGATAATCATTATTATTATTTGGGTTCAAAAATAGATGGAAATGGTGGCCGGCATCATGGGGACCCTGCAAAAGCACTGGCACTTCAGCCATGACCTGCACATAAACATACAAATAAAAATAAATATCTGAAGACACAAAGACAGATGCAAATAAAAATTAACTTAAAAAATACAAAGAGATGCAATTTACATTAAGTATATGAAGTTAACATCATGAGTACAATAATACAAAGATATTCAATTTAAATTAAATATAAGTAGGCATAACGAGTACAAATATAAGTAGACATAACGAGTACAGACATAACGAGTACAAATATAAGTAGACATAACGAGTACATAGATCATGCGGTGTTGTTGGCTCGATACGGGCATTCCCTACGTGAATGTCCAAGACACCTGCAAACGCGGCATCGCCTTGGTTCTCCCATCTGGCTATGGTCCATGTCATTGCGATGACGCCTAGACTGACGTCGTCCCTTGGCAGTTCTCATCAAGTCGGTGTTCCGAACCCATTTCGGCGTTCCAAGTGTTGTACAGATTGTACATGTTGAAGTACGGCGATATGTATGGCTCGACACTGATTTTTTGATCAGCAACCGCCTGGAGCACATGACTGCAAGGGTAGCCCTCAAGCTTGGGCTTGTTACAAGTGCACTCAGATGACGTTGGGCCGAGGGTGACAACTTTCTATTTTGATCCTCTGTGGTGACCCTTAACGTACTTGGCTCGCACATTGACCTCCCACTTATTCCTAAGTGCGTCCACTTTCCTGCAGCCATGACTTTGGCACTTCTTTGCTTTCTCGTCCAGGTGTCTTTGCATCTTCTCGGACCATGACTTGTTCAATTCAACTTGTGCATTGGCGACGGTGACCCTGGTTGCAAAGTATGATAGGGTCCGGTTCCAAGTTTCTTCAATTAGGGTTGTGATAGGCAGTGCTCGCACCCCTTTAAGAACACCATTGTACACCTCTGACATGTTGCCAGTCATTATTCCATACCGAGCCCCGGTGTCGTGAGCCTACGCCCACTTGTACAAATGAGGGCAATTCTCGCCGATCCACTGGCTCAAATTTATGGGAGTCCTATGACCCCTCCGGTCCTCTCTCTGCGGCAAGGTCGCGAGCTCGATCTCACCATTGATACTTGCCCAGATCGCATTCCTTTTAGCTTCAGTTTTCTGCATGCACATCCTCTTGAATAACTTGAACCAATCCTTGTTTTTGAATTTGGAGTAAAAGTTTGCTGCCAAATGCCTCATGCACCATCTTCCCTCTAGATCCGCCACCCCCACTCTTCTAACGACTCCTTAATTATGTCGGGAGCACTTAATAATCCAGTGTTGCGATCAGAGATGATGCAAAAACCTTCACGCTCTTTCACGACACCCATCTTCAGGCAGCTCAGGAACCACAACCAACTATCTTTGTTCTCGCTCTCGACCAGTGCATATACAATAGGAAGAAGCTGATTAAGTGCATCTACTGCAATCGCCGCCAATAGTGTGCCCCTGTACTTTCCAGTGAGAAAGGTACCATCAACTGATAATACTGGGCGACGGTGCCTGAAGGCTTGTATAGTCTGGGCGAATGCCCAGAATAAGCGGTTGTTGACACCAGATTTTGGCACGACGAAGAACTTAATTAAGATGGCCTCAAATGGAGAAGTGCTCAAAGTGAGAAAGTTCTGTATCTTCAAAAGGAAAAACTTTGATATTTGGTCCATAGTAATCCGGTCTCATCTCTAAGGCCGAAGTTGTGTTCGAAGTACTTAGATTTTGTATTCAGAACACTATTCGGCTGATTACGCCCCCAAGACTGCCCCATATTGAAAACTGATCTACATGAATTGTCTTCATCTTGTCAAAATGATAAATTTTGATATAAAGATTGTCTCAATCCGAGGTCATATGCAAAATTTAGAGCCCGCATAGCGCGACCCTCTAGTGAGCAAAAATATGATGCCTGGAACCAGACACATATGTGGGTATGTCTGATGTGCTGCGTGAATAATTAGCTGTCTTGCACGAGCAATTTGACCCTCGAGATGACCTCTGATGAAAAAACGTTCAACATGAAAGTTGTTCTTCTCGTCGAAACGGTCAAGATTTCTTTTGGGCTCATTTCCATCTGAGGTCGTTTGTCACCACAAAAAGGACCCTCAATGTACAGCCAGTTTAAACCGAACAGTTTTGGAAAGTTCGGATAAAACCAGTCCGAATTTGACTAGGGTTTTAGACGTGAATTGATGTAATTTTCTTTTAAGGAAAGCCTAGATAAATCATTTTCTTGTACGCGAAGTCCAGCCACCTCTTATATATGTTGGGGGTGACGGCCAATTGAAACAACACACAATCGATCAAATCATCTACCACTTTTTATCTTTTATCTTTTCTCCTTAACCCTAGTTCTTCTTCTTTCTCGTTCTTCGTTCGTTCTTCTTGTTGCAGGGCGGCGAACCTCGAGGCCCTAGGGGCGGTCATGCCGACCTAGGGCAGCCCATAGCCGCCGCGCGCCCTGACGGGGTCCTTCCCGGGTGTGTGGGGTTTCGGGTCTACAAAAGCACCCGCTGGATTGTCTTGTGTACCATGCTTCCGGCGGGTCTCCTTTGACGTGAGCTGCGGTGCATCACCCTCGGTGTTGGAGGTACACAGTGACGTGTTCGTGTGCGAACACACTTTTTGGCGACTCCGTTGGGGACGAAGCTTTGAACGGTCTCCAGCCTGTTCTTGCTACCAAGAGATCGTCATCAAGTTGCTGCAATCTACAAAGGTAATATGAATACCCAATTCCCCTTTGTAGATGCAAATAATCCATATGTTGTTGCTGGATCACCTAATGAGCATTATGTATTGGCTAGCCCTAGTTTTATCAATCGTGCATCTAATTATGCGCAAGGGCCGATGCAAAACAATCTTCATGCTTCAAAATCTTATGATTTTAGCAACGTACAACATATGTATCCAAACTCTCATGCATCGGCAATCCCACAAATTCATATGCCGATGAACAACATGATGGGTTTGGTTAATAAATTTGAAACACCTCATGTTAAAATTTCCAATAGCATACAAGAAAGTGTTTCACCTTTTTATTCATTGGCAACTAATTTGCAATATGTGAATCCAACCTTGCCTATGGATGGGAGAATTGGCCATGCTACTACTAGCTATTCGGCCAGTTACTCTCAACCATCATATGCTACAACTCATATTAGTAAATTTTCAGCACCGTATGCAACTGTAGATGTTCATAATTCGGCCCCGCATCTTCATTGTCATAGCCAAATAAGTGAAAATTTTACAGGAACACATGTGCCGACATCAAATACTGTAGCATATAATGCATACTCTACGCAATTCAAGAATTTCGGCAACACTCATGAATCATTGCCGAAAGAATCCAAAAGCATTGCGGAGCAATCCCTTCCAGAAGCGGTTGTGGCTGCATTAAAAAAGAGGTTGGCACAAAACAAGAGGATTAGTGCTCTTTGACTTGAACAATATGAAAAGGGGTTGTTTCCTGATTATGCTGCAATAAAGGCTAGAGTTTTGCAAGAAGATAAATCTTTTCCAATTGATAAAATTGGTGAGCAAAAATATGGTTCTACAACAACGCATGTGCCTTCACCTAGTACTACATCATGTTATACACCCCCCACACAATTGCAAAGTTTCGGCAACACCTATGTGCCATTGCCGAAAGAATCTAAATGCATTGGGGGGCAATCGTATCCGGAGTGGGCTGAAATAGAGAAAAGATTGAAGCCAATTTTGCCGCTCGTTGCCAAAAACAAAAAGAAACAGAATTGGCTCAAGTAAAAGAAACATTGCCAATTGATATAACCGGTGAAAAGAATGATGATTCAGAAACTAAAAGTGCTTCGGTTGAAAAAGCTGAATCAAGTAGTATATATTCCGAATCCATCAAATCCAAAGAGGCAAGCATTGTTGAGAAAGGGCATGGCAAGCATAGCAAAATAACCATGCTTTATTTTTCTGAAGTTAATGGAACCTACTTCCTGCCCTATGAGTTTCGTGTCGTAGAAATTGACAAGCCTCAGGGACAAGAGCAAGTAGCCAAACAAAGTTCGGCTGATAAGGATCTTAAAGGTAATGATGCACGGAATAAAGAAAAATATGATGAAAAGGCGTTGGAGAGTCATCCAAAGACGAAGCTAGATATTGTTCAAGTCACACCACCATCATGCTCTCCCAACGTATTTGAAGAGGTATGCATAGCAAGTAATTTACCTATTTTCAGATTTGGTCAAAACTTTATTGTTGATGCATCTATTAGAAAAATCCTCATAAGTAATTTTGAAAGACCAATGAAGAAGGGTAATTTACTTGTTAGCAATAAAATTGTTTTAGAACATATCGGTCAACCAATTGTGCCATTTATAAAGACCGATAATGACTTATTATTGCAGCCAAAGCTTTCCCCATTGCTTTATCTAAAGTTCATATCTATTTGGGTAGCTTTGCTTATTTCGTACTTGGCTTGCACTTGGTCTCAATTGAGACATGATGTTCTAACCATTTTTGTTTTAGAAATTTAAAGCCAAGGTTAAATTCTATTGAGAAAACCGATGCTAGTATAATATCTTACCCGAAGACATCGGAGATAGAGTGCAAAACACAATGCATAGTCGAATGGTGTGATGCAAAATCTGAACCATTCGTTTGCTTAACTCCAAAGCCGTTGTCACAACAAGATCGGCTAGAGAATGAAAAGTTTACCTTCAATTCAAGAATGTGTGATCAAATATTTGATTTGTTGTTGCGAAATAATTATATTACAATTCTTGATCACCATATTGAACCATCTGTCTAGGGACGAATGTATTGTAAGTTGCATGATTCGTCCAAGCATAATTTTAAGGATTGCAACATGTTTCGGCAAATAGTTAAATCAACCATTGATAAAGGACGGTTGAAATTTGTTGAGACACCAATAGATGACCAGTCTGTTTCGATTGGTCCCGATGGCAGAAAGTTTTTGCATCGGCAGCTTCAAGTCCATCCATTTGAAGAGAAGGTAAAAATTGAGGTGATGGGATCAAGCTTTCAAGTAAACAAGTTGTCGAAGAGCATAATGAACATAATCTTGAGGGCGAGAATTCCATCGAAGCTACAATGGAGACACCAAGGACTAGGGGGCAGCAGGCAAATCCAATGATCGAAGAAAGCAAACCAAAAGAAAACAAAGGCTGAAATAAGCGCAAGTATAAAAGATCAAAAATCACTTTCGCTGAACTATTGCAGAAATATCAAAAGAAGAGTGAAGAGAAGAATGCTTATCGTCCCAATCATGCAAAGAAACCAAGATCACCCCCAAGGCGCAAATATGAGGATCGGTATTGGCAGAGTGAGAATTTTAATGCAACATATTCATATCCTTATTTGGGGCCGCCAATGCCAATGTCGTGGATGCCTCCCTATGCTCATGTAGATCCATATTCATCATGGGACAGGTATGATACAAGGGCACATTCTCCATCTTATTTTAGACCATCTCACAAACATTATCTAGCTCCAAAAAGATCAACATTTGAACAATCACATGTCAAAGACCGTTTCAATCATAAGGAATCGGTCCAGAGCTCAAGGGACAAGAAAGAGGTGGTCAAAGAAATTTATCGTGTTAAAAAAGATGGCCGTAAGAGTGCTACTTCAGATTTGATCTCAAATGAGAAGGAGCCAATAAAAGTATTGACATTGGCTACTAATGGCGATTAGGCAAGTCAATCAAGTACCAAATCTAAAGAGAAGAAGTTGAGAGTGCACATGGTAAAACAAGAATTTCCATTTCTTCAAACAAAATCACAGCCAGGGTGCCCACTCGGCTTATCATATTGGCAAAAGAAGAAATTACAAAAACTTAGTGCACAAGAACTTGAAGAAAGGAATATGGCATGGGTTCCCAAAGGAAGTATTCAAAATAAGAATTATGTGCAAGCTTCCTTTACAAGGAGTGCGGCAAATGTGAAGAAGGAAAAGAGTGAAAACTATGAAGGACCAAGCCGAAGGTTTCAACATCTTCGGTCCACACATTATCCATTTTCTTCAACAATGTCATTGATGCCTATGCCATGGAATTTCTCATCAGGTATGATTGGTTACCCTCAATGGGCTTATTTTAAACCATGGATGCAATATAATTTCTTACATCATGAAAGGGTATTACCAAATCATCATATGTTTGATTAGCTTTACTTTTGTTGCTAATCCAAATGGCCGATATATACTTATCGTCCTAAGCACATAAAATGGGCGATGGAGTGTTGACATCGTCCTTATGAAAAGCATCGTGCAAGTTATTTTTCGGCACACAAGTTTGCCGAAAATAGGGGGGCATGTGTTGACACCAGATTTTGGCACGACGAAGAACTTAATTAAGATGGCCTCAAATGGAGAAGTGCTCAAAGTGAGAAAGTTCCGTATCGTCAAAAGGAAAAACTTTGATATTTGGGCCATAGTCATACGGTCTCATCTCTAAGGCCGAATTTGTGTTCGAAGTACTTAGATTTTGTATTCAGAACACTATTCGGTTGATTACGCCCCCAAGACTGCCTCATATTGAAAACTGATCTACATGAATTGACTTCGTCTCGTCAAAACAATCAATTTTGATATAAATATCATCTCAATCCAAGGTTATATGCAAAAGTTAGAGCCCGCACAATGCGACCCTCCAGTGAGCAAAAATATGACGCCTGGAACCAGACACATATGTGGGTATGTCTGATGTGCTGCGTGAATAATTAGCTGTCTTGCACGAGCGATTTGACCCTCGAGATGACCTCTGATGAAAAAATGTTCAACATGAAAGTTGTTTGTCTCGTTGAAATGGTCAAGATTTCTTTTGGCTCGTTTCCATCCGAGGTCGTTTGTCACCACAAAAAGGACCCTCAAAGTACAACTAGTTTAAATCGAACAGTTTTGGGAAGTTTGGATAAAACCAGTCCGAATTTGACTAGGGTTTTAGACGTGAATTGATGTAATTTTATTGTAAGGAAAGCCTAGATAAATCCTTTGCTTGTACGGGAAGTCCAGTCAGCTCTTATATATGTTGGGGGTGACGGCCGATTGAAACAACACACAATCGATCAAATCATCTACCACTTTTTATCTTTTATCTGTTCTTCTTCTTCCTCGTTCTTATTGTTGCAGGGCGGCGAACCTCGAGGCCCTAGGGGCGGTCAGGCCGACCTAGGGCAGCCCATAGCCGCAGCGCGCCCTGATGGGGTCCCTCCTGGGTGTGTGGGGTTTCGGGTCTACAAAAGCACCCGCCGGATTGTCTTGCGTATCGCGCTTCCGGCGGGTCTCCTTCGACGTGAGCTACGGTGCATCACCCTCGGTGTTGGAGGTACACGGTGACGTGTTCGTTTGCGAATAGCGGTCAAGGATTATCTCACACGGGTTCATTGGGTTTGGATGTTCTCTCCGCCAAACTTGAGTCCCCCTATTAGCACTTGCTATCTGATGAAGCATTCTGGGGGCATAAGAATAGGCCTCCTCATAGGTTCCATACAAGTTCTGGAATATCTTTTCCTTTGCATGCCTAGCCTTGTTGTAGCTGACAGGGAAGCCAATTTGATCTTCTGCAGCTTTTTGCAAAGCCCTAATACTAATGTTGAGACTTTCTTGCACAACCGTTTCCATCTTCTGTGCCACATATCTTGCAGTCACATTGCAGTGATTTGAAAGAGTCCCAGTTTGCTCACAACTATGTTGCGCTATTTTTGTGATATGCCATGACTGACATACCCCAAGCTTCAGTCTAGCGAGAACTCTTCCGCGGCAACCATTCGTAGAGTGGATGCATATGACCTTCAACTCTTTTTTATCAGACTGCTTCACTCTATATGCTGGCGGTGGAGGGCGATTGCATAGCTATCAATTGCCTGGTAAGCAGACTTCTTGTCTGGGAAAACCTGCCCAATCTCCAGGCTGCCCGCTTCTAGGCCAGAAACAGAGTGAAATTCATTGGTGATGCTTATATCATGTAAAAACCCAGGTTACAGTGCTGTAAGTGCATCTAGTGCCACCCCTAGTTGGTTTTGGAGTATTGACGACAAACCTAGTTGAGGGACTAATGTGTTTGTGAGAATTGCAGGATAACACAGGTAGAAGTCCCTCATTGATTCGGTTTTCCTACCAGAGATGACCCCTAAAAATGTATGAAGACATTGAAGTCAAAGGTGGTATATGAAGATATTCACATTGAAGACTATGACAAGAGAAGACACCACATGAAGCCTATGGAGCTCGAAGACTTAGATCTTTCGTAGTTCTCTTTCTTCTGTGTTGAGTCATAGGAACCACCGTACTGTTAAGTGGGGTCCAAGAGAACCAGTCAGAATGACTGAAGTGATGCTTAAACAAAACCTATGTCTTCGAGTGAAGACTTTGAGAGCGAATCTTGTCCAGAGTCGGGCAAGTCAGCTTTGCTTGAAGCCCAAGTAAAGTTGCCGTGTGAGTTTGAAATCTGACCGTTGGAACACGTGTCAGTTCCTTAGTGACCCAGGGTCATTTCGGACAAATCAGGTCGGGTTGCCAAGTGGCTATAAATAGCCCACCCCCTACAACCATAAACGGTTGGCTGCTCAGATTCAGAGTACGGCTTTTGTCATTTGAGAGCAACCCACCTCGAAGCCTTTGAGAGAGAATTCCTTGCGAGGATAAAGCCCTAACCACCCAGAGCCAAAGAGAATTAGGCATCACTTAGGTCTTCTTGTCTGTGTGATCTGAAGACTTATTACACTTGAGGACTATGCATCCTACAGCCGGTTAGGCGTCGTGTTCTGAGCATCCAAGAGACATTGTGGATTGCCGGTGAACGAAGTCTATGAAGGTTTGGGAGTCTACCTTGAAGACTTACCAGAGTGATTGGGCGAGGTCTGTGTGACCTTAGCTCAAGGGGAATACGGTGAGGACTGGGTGTCCTGAGCTGCGTGTTCAGGACTGGGTGTCCGGGACTGTGTGTCCTAAGGTTTAAATACCTAGCCGCCCTAACCAGACGTACAGTTGTCACAGCAACTGGAACTAGTCCAACAAATCATTGTCTTCAGCGAGTCACTGGTTTCATCTTCCCTTCCCTTTACTTACTGTTACTTCTTGTGAAGTCATTGTATGTTCGCACTATCTTTTGTCTTCACTGAGTGACTACGTGTTCTGTGTGGCTTCACAATATCTTCCTACCTGATCCTTACTACATTGCTGCTATTAGTCATTGTGCTTTCACTCTATTTAATACTTGACTATGGCTTGCCTAGTGTAGTCTACCTTCCGCTGCAGGGTAATAGGTTTATTTCTATCGTTTGTCTTCATAACTTCCACGTTTTGAAGACTTTCATAAAAATCGCCTATTCACCCCCCCCTCTAGTCGATATAACGCACTTTCAATTGGTATCAGAGCAAGGTGCTCCCTTGTTCTGTGTGATTCGGTTTACCACCTGGAGTTTTAGCTATGTCGACTGCAGGGATAATTAAAGTCTCCGCTGCGTGCCTTGTCTTTGATGGAACTGAATATCCCTACTAGAAGAATAAGATGCGCATGCATCTTGAAGCCATTGACGTCGACCTATGGTATGTCGTCAAGAACGGCGTTCCCAAGGCTGGAGAAGGTGTCACTGCTGCTGATGTCAAGAAGTTCGTTCAACTGGACTCTACTGCCAAGAATATCATCTGTGGTCATCTGACCAAAGGACAGTATGGCCGTGTGAGTGCTTTGGAAACATCTAAGCTGGTCTGGGACTGGCTCTCCAAGGTCAATGAAGGCGTCTCAACCTAGAGAGATCAGAGAATCAGTGTCCTTCGCAACCTCTTCAACCGCTTCAAGCGAAATGACAATGAGAATGTCCAGCTCACATTTAACCGACTCACTGACATCACAAATGAGCTTCAAGCCCTCGGCGCTACTGAGATCACCAAACATGAAGTCGTCAAGACACTACTGAGATCACTTGATAATTCGTTTGACACCCTAGCCCTGATGATTCAAGAACATCCTAATTTCAAGACACTCGATCCGTCTGACATACTTGAGAGGCTCAACACACATGAGTTTCAACTTTCTGAGAAAAGAGATATCTACGGTCCAAACTATGGGCGAACTCGTGCCTTGAAGGCAAAAGCTGTCTCCTCATCTAAAGAAGAATCTGACAGCAGTTTGGATGATCCTGAAGACATTGGAAGGGAACTTGCTATGCTTGTGAAGAAGTTCCAAAAATTCACCAAGAAGAAAGGTTTCAAAAAGTCTTCCCGATCAAGCTCAAGGAATGATGAAGCTTCTCCTCACGACTACAAGAAGAAAACATGTCACAAGTGCAAGAAACCTGGCCACTTCATCTCTGAGTGTCCACAGTGGGACAATCAGAACAAAAAGAAGAAGAAGAGCAAGGAATATGACTCTGACGACAAGAAGAAGAAGAAATACTCAAAGTCTTCTTCCAAGTCTCCCTCAAAGTCTTCATCACACAAGAAGAGCTCATCTGGCAAGGCACGTGCGTTTGTTGGCAAGGAAATGAATTCAGAGGAGGAGTCCGCTTCTGAGGAGGCGGAGGTGGAGTCTGAGGAGGAGTCCGATTCAGGCGTCGCAAGTCTGGCTACAGCATACGTTGCCAAGTCCATCTTCAACACTGAAGACAATGACTTCATCACCGACACCGATGCAAATGACAAGGACTACTCCGCTTCTACCTACTGCTTCATGGCACGCGGTGCCAAGGTAAACACATGCACTACTCACTATCAAACATCTAGTGACGATGACTCTGATTGTGGTTCAAAACCCAGCTACAAAACACTTGCTAAAATTGCAACTGAACAACAGAAAGCTATGGAACATATTCAAAAACTGTTAGACAGAAGCGATGATCTGTTAGGTGCTGAAATGACTCAATCTGAATCCTTAATTGAAGACATAAAAAATCTTCACGTTAAGTATGAGGAACTTGAAAGTCGTCATGAAACTCTCTCAACAACTCATGAAAAGCTTTCCTATGATTATCTTCAAAGGAAGCAAGATCTTGAGAAATTGAGAGCGGCTCATGAAGATCTTCAAAAGGAAAACAAGTCACTTCGCGCCAAACAGATCAGTTCCTCTCAGGAAGGATTTGAACCACCATGTCTTAAATGCATTGAGCGTGATAATGCTACTTCTGTTGCTGAATGTTCTACTGCTACTACTGTTGCAATATCTTCAAATGTTGATGTGGTAACTAACCCCTCTGCTGAGGATACCACTGCTATTGCTGATGAGAATGCTAGGTTGAAGACATTGCTTGAAACAGGGATGTACAAAAGTCTTAAAGGGCATCAGACACTATGTGATGTCCTCAAAAAGCAGATTCTAAACCGAAACCCGAGGAAAGAGGGTGTTGGGTTCGTAAGGAAAATGAATGCTAATGGCTCTTACTGGAAACCTGAGCAGTACCCGAAAACCACGTGGGTTGCTGCAAAGGAACCTTCAGCAGATCCATCCAATCTATCTGACTTCACTTGTGCTAACCCCATTATCATTGATGAATCCCTTGATGCAAACTATAAACTGTTTAAGAATCATAATGGTGAAGTGTTCGCCAGGTACATTAGTACTAACTGCAGGAATGGACCGCCTATGAAGAAGATCTGGGTTCCAAAAAGGTGTCTGGAGAATCTTCCTGTGAATGTCATCATGACACCTCACGTGAAGAAGACAAACCTCAGACCAAAGGCTTCATACGGTCCAAAGGCTTCATACAGACAGAGGACTCACCTGAGTCACATTAATGCAAATGTTTTGCAGGGAAACCATACTCAGGCATATTAATATGAGAGTGGTTCATCAAACCGCCATGTTCATAAGACCAAGAACTATTCTGCTTATTCTTATGAGTACTATTGTCCGCCTACAAGACTGTTTGCTAGGGCTCCAAAGCCAAAGTTCTCATATGCTGCACTTAGACTTATTGCTTCTAAGCCACCCTTGAAGATGTGGGTGGCTAAGAAAGCTTAACTCTCTTTTGCAGGGAAAGGTCTCCAGCAGAAAACCAAAATCGTCTGACGCTATTACTGGGGACCTTAAACATCTTGTAGGGTGCAAGATCAAATGCCTGAATGGTCTTACTATGTACTTCGTTCCTGAATCGCTTGCTACTCTCCCTATTAGTTCTAATCTGGATCTAAGCTTTCATAACCCACTGGTTCGTCAAATGTTTTTGCTTCACAATGCTCTTCGTGAAGCCTATCCCCCTAACTGCATTGTAGGGTATGACACCAGTGTCTTCAAAATGGATTATTGATAGTGGGTGTACAAATCACATGACTGGCAAAAGAAGCCTTCTTATGGACTCAACCTTACGTCCATCCGACAAGAGCCACATCACATTTGCTGACACTGGTAAAAGTAAGGTATTGGGTCTAGGTAGAGTTGCAATCTCAAGGGATCAACACATGGATAAAGTCATGCTTGTTGAATCCCTTGGCTTCAACTTAATGTCTGTCTCAACGCTTTGCGATTTAAACATGATCGTAATATTTGGAAAATATCGTTGCCTTGTTCTAATGGAATCTGACAAGTCTCTAGTATTTGAAGGGTATCGAAAAGATGATTTGTACGTGGTAGATTTCTCAGCAGGACCACAGCTTGCCGTATGTCTTATAGCAAAAGCTTCAGAATGCTGGCTCTGGCATCGGAGGCTTGGGCATGCTGGCATGAGGAACCTCCACACCCTGGCAAAGAAGAAGCATGTCATAGGCATCGAGGGCGTCAAGTTTAAGAAAGATCACTTATGCGGTGCCTATGAGGCAGGAAAGATGACGAGGGCCAAACATCCCTCGAAGACAATCATGACCACTACTCGACCCCTCGAACTGCTTCACATGGATCTTTTCGGTCCCACTCATTACTCAACTCTTACTACTACTGCTTGTCTCTATGGCTTTGTCATTGTTGATGATTATTCTAGATATACTTGGGTGCACATAATCCTTTACAAGACTGAAGTGCAGGATGTCTTCAGACGCTTCGCCAATCGAGCAATGAACAACTATGGCGCCAAGATAAAGCATATCAGAAGTGACAATGGCACTGAATTCAAGAACACTGGCCTTGATACATATCTTGGTACCTTGGGCATCACACATGAATTCTCAGCCCCGTACATGCCACAGCAGAATGGGGTCGTCGAACGCAAGAACAGAACACTCATTGAGATGGCCAGAACGATGCTAGATGAATACAAGACTCCAAGAAAATTCTGGCCTGAAGCCATTGATATTTCATGCCATACAATCAATCATGTTTATCTTCACAAGCTTCTGAACAAGGCATCTTATGAGATCCTTACTAGCAAGAAGCCAAATGTCAGTTACTTCAGAGTATTTGGCGCCAGGTGCTGGATCAAGGACCCACATCACACCTCAAAGTTTGCACCAAAAGCACATGAGGGTTTTATGCTTGGAAATGGAAAGGATTCACACTCCTACAGAGTCTTCAATCTCTTTCGTTACAAAGTGGTTGAAACAGTGGATGTGCGGTTCGATGAGACCAACGGTTCACAAAAAGAGCAACTGCCAAATGTGCTAGATGAAGTTCCATCCAGTGAATCAATCAAGCTAATGGGAACTGGAGAAATTATACCTTCTGAAGCTCATCCTGAAGAAGAACTTGTCATCTCAGCACCTGATCAACATGAAGACAATGCTCAGCCTGAAGACATTCCTTCTAACAACGACAATGATCAGCAAGAGCAAAATCTTCGCCCTGTACATCCTCGTGTTGCCAATGAAGTGCAGATTGAAAGAATAATTGATAGCATCAATGCACCCGGTCCACTCACTCGTTCAAGGGCAACTCAGCTAGCAAATTTATGTGGGCACTTTGCATTCATCTCAATAACAGAACCCAAGAAAGTTGAAGAAGCCTTCATGGAACCTGAATGGATTCAAGCTATGCAAGACGAGCTACAACAGTTTGAGCTGAATAATGTATGGAAACTGGTCAAGCGTCCCGATGCTCGGAAGCACAACATAATAGGCACCAAATGGATATACCGCAATAAGCAAGATGAGCATGGTCAAGTTGTCAGAAATAAAGCTCGTCTTGTTGCTCAAGGATATACTCAAGTGGAAGGCATTGACTTCGATGAAACATTTGCTCCTGTGGCTAGACTTGAAGCCATACGCATACTGCTGGCCTATGCAAATCATCACAACATACTTCTTTATCAAATGGATGTGAAGAGCGCCTTCCTCAATGGCAAGATTGAAGAAGAAGTGTATGTTGCACAACCTCCTGGCTTTGAAGATCCAAAACATCCTGACATGGTATACAAGCTCAACAAGGCACTGTATGGCCTCAAACAAGCCCCTCGGGCCTGGTATGACACACTCAAATACTTCCTGAAGAGCAAAGGCTTCATACCTGGTTCTCTCGACCCCACTCTCTTCACGAAGACATATGATGGTGAATTGTTTGTGTGCCAAATATATGTAGATGACATTATCTTCGGCTGCACCAATCAGAAGTACAGTGAAGAGTTTGGATATATGATGCAAGAGCAATATCAAATGTCTATGATGGGAGAACTGAAGTTCTTTCTCGGTCTTCAAATACGACAGCAACGCAACGGCATCTTCATATCTCAAGAGAAGTATCTCAAAGATTGCCTGAAGAAGTTCGGTATGCAAGACTACAAAGGCTTCACGACGCCAATGCCAGCCAAGCATCATCTGGGTCCTGACGACAATGGTAAAGAGTTCGATCAAAAGGTATACCGCTCCATGATTGGTTCTTTACTTTATCTATGTGCATCTAGGCCAGATATTATGCTTAGTGTTTGCATGTGTGCTCGATTTCAAGCGGCACCAAAGGAGTCGCATCACTTAGCTGTGAAGCGAATTCTTCGATATTTGGCTCACACCCCAACGCTAGGATTATGGTATCCTAAGGGCTCAGAGTTTGATCTGGTTGGATTCTCGGATGCTGATTATGCTGGTGACAAAGTTGATCGCAAGTCTACATCAGGCACACGTCACTTTCTGGGACGATCACTTGTATGTTGGTCTTCACTGCTGAATCTGAATACATTGCTGCTGGATCTTGCTGCGCTCAGCTTCTGTGGATGAAGAAAACGCTCAAAGACTATGGCATTCATTTGAAGCAAGTGCCACTCTACTGCGACAACGAAAGCGCCATCAAGATTGCCAACAACCCAGTTCAGCACTCGAAGCCAAAGCACATTGAAATTCGTCATCACTTTCTCAGAGATCATGTTGTGAAGAAAGATATAGATATCATACACGTCAACACTGAAGAGCAATTGATAGATATCTTCACCAAGCCCTTGGATGAGAAGAGATTTTGCAAGTTACGGTGTGAACTAAATATCCTGGAATCCTCAAATGTCCTGTGATCAGGCACACATCCTAACCCTTATGCATATTGATGACTTAGATGTGCAACACACGAAGTAAAGTATATCTTCAATCAATGAAGACATACATTCTAAGTATGAATACATTAATGTGGAATTTGACTTCGGAGCGCCACGATAATTGTGCGCCGTGTCTGGGTCTAATACTTCCTATACGGTGGGTAACGCCACCACCAAATGTTCTATTTTGAAGTGTTTCACTCATGACGTTACCTTGCTATGTCTTCACATTTGGTTTGGCCTCAATCTCAACATGTCTTCATGATTATCTTCACTATGTTGATTATATATATATACTAGTGTTCTGTCCACTACAGCATTCACTTATAGCTATGTCTTGTTGAAACTTTTGAACTAAGTGAATGTGATCGGACCCTAACCTCTCTATGCTATCTATCTCAAACTCTATCTCTCCAAATCATATGCATTCTATTGAAACTGTCGAATGTCTTCTCTGTGTCCTTGTCAGCAGAAGATACAAAGACAAACCTTAAGTCCACCTTCAATGCTCATTCCTCCACATGAAACCCGGAGAAGTAGGAACGACCAGCCGACAATCCAGGCGTGCGTGGGACGTGGAACAAACCCCAAAATTCTGCATGATGGCCACGTGTTCCTCATATGCGAATCGCCAGGGGCACCTGTGTAATAACGCAGTGCCGCCCCTGTACCTATAAATACACACTTCACGGAGGTCATTATCTCTTCTTCCACTCTCGCACGAACCCTAGCGCCACCGCTAGCCCTCGACGACGCCGGCGACGAAGCGCTTCGCTGCCGCAACCTCTCCGACGCCGTTTTCACGCCGACCGTGGACATCGTCCTCTCCACCGTCGCCGTAGGTGTCCTCCATCGCCAAGTTAGGGCACGGAAGATCGAACTGCTCGACCTCATCTTCCACTCCGTCTAGCAGTTCTTAGTGTGGTAAATAAAACTTCCTTTTTACGGAACTGTTGATCCTATGGCTTTGTCACTTTCTACCACAAGCAGCTTCTATTCACACAAGTTAGATCTCTCTCATACTGCATCTCATAACATGCCTAGTATATTCACTTATGCTTCACAAAGTAGTTAGATTCCTCACTTGTACTGATCTCTAGATTCGTACAAATCTGGAACTAACTCCTTATCTATGAGTGAATGTCTTCGCACGATGAGGTCAATGTCTTCTAAACTGATTTATATTCAAAATCTTCTGAGAATGCATATGACCTCTTCCCCTTCCCTCACACCTTAATGCTGTCACAGGTACATGTCCGTGGGAGAATCCCTTGGTTCTCATAGTCTGCATTCATTTGCAGAATTCTTACAACATCATATAAATTCTCCCGAAGCAAGTTCCTGTTTGTCCAGCAAGCGAAAATCTTTGAAGCCTTTGAACGTGTTGAAGCCTTTCAGTTTAAAGTTCATGGCTTCAGAGAAATCAGCAAGGAAGGGTGGTAGAAAGCGTCGTGGAGAAACATCTAGAGATCTGCCAGATGACCTCTCAGAACTGTACAAGAAAGATCCTGAAGAGGATTATAATCAGCGCAAGACCCGAATCCAATGGATTCGAAGATATTGGGCAGAACAATGGTTCAAATACCAATTTGTAACCCAGGAATATGCTAAGAAAAATACCATCAAGAGACCGTGGGGAGACATCCTATACAAGAATCTTCAACCCAGGTCCAGAGATGAAGCCATTGAACAAGGCTTCTATCCCTGCATGGTTCGTGGGCCACAGCCTGTTGATGCACACCCATCGTCACTACTATGGTGTCGTGATGACATTCTGTTCAAGCGCAACTTCCAGTTTGCCCAGAACTCAGTGAAGCAAAACAAGAAGACATTGGGACTAGACTTCAACCCTGGTCCCTCAGCTCCAAGGGCTGATGGCACACGAGATGCAGAACCCAATGTCGTCTGTCCTTTCTACAACCTTGAAGGCCTCATCACCCATATCTTGGTTCAAGGGACTGCAGTGAATGAGCCTGCAGCTGACGCTGAATCAGATGAAGCGCCTGCAGCGCCGAAGCCAAAGAAGTTGAAGAAGCCTAAAGCTTCAAAGCCTGCCCCTTCACCAAAAATCTCACGGGCGAAGCCACTGGCAACTGCACCTCCTGAAGACAGTGTGCAGTCCGAAGATTTATCACGCATCTCCAAGCCCCAGAAGGTCAAGATGCCTCTGCCACACACCGGCCAAGAGCTAACAGCTGCTGCCATTCTGCGCAATGATGCCATTGATCTGTCAAGTGATGAAGATCTTGCAGATGACGCTCTTGAGCAACTCATCAAGAGCAAAGAAGAAGCAGAAATCTTCAATGATCTGCCTCTCTTTGATGTAACAATCATCCACAACTTCATTGATGAATGGTTTGACACGCCAAACATCAGCTTCGAAGATCTTCAACTACCCATTGGCCTCAGTGTCGCCTTCCATGGCGCCATTGCTTCAGAGTTAGCTATCGCCCAGCGCATTGTTGAACTGAAGCAAAAGATTGACTATGAAAAGGCTCAGTTCAAGAAGCATATGGCCAAGCTCAGCGTGCAAGAGGTGACGAACTTCAAGATTATGCTGCACGAGCTCAAGGAAGCCTTTCTCAAGAAACATGCAGAAGCTCAAGGTTCTCATGAGCACATGAAGGTTCTGGCTGACAAATGTGTGCAGGTCTACAATGAGGCTGAGAAGCGCAAGGCCCTTGGGCGTCCTGGCATCGACCCCAGGATGGCAGTAAAGAAGATGAAGAAGCCCACTACGGCTGAACCTGACGCACCAAGGCAGGAAGCAGATCCCATTGTCTTCCCAACTAGAATGACTGGCTCGAAGCCAAAAAGCCGGTCAACCGCTTCAGAGCTCAAGAAGACGAGGACTGCTGAGGCTGAAGCTAGGAAAAGGAAACATCCTGAAGCCTCTCCTATTGCCCCCTCCAAGAAGAAGAGGAAGACCAAGAAAGATCGGGCTGCTCCCACAGAGCCTTTGATAGTTGAACTCATTTCCATGGTTCGTCCTGACGCTGAACGCCAACTGACAATCCATGAGCCTGCTTTCACAGAGGCTCATGAAGCTGAAGACTTTCCAGCAGCTGATCCCATCGCTGCTGAAGACATTGGTCAACATGACCATGTAGAAGATGGTGCAGTCCTTCCTCAGCTCGAGAACAGCGAACTCATCAGCATTGGTCGTCCTCTGACGCCAATCGCTCAGGATGCTTCATGGGCTGATCGCCCACAAGAGGAAGAAGACTTTGAGGCCCAGCCAACTCCAACTACACAGGTGTCGCCTGTGTTGCACAGGCTTCGCAAAGGACCTAGGCCTCCAGTCTCTGCGTCTGAAGCTGAAACTGCTGAAGACATTCCAGCTGCATCAGCCGATGAATAAGAAGTCCCACAAGCTGCTACTCCCCTGTCCCACCAAGAAGCGGTTCTCAAGGAGAACGTGATTGTGACCGACCCTCCAGCTCGTCAAGTGGAGGTTGAAAATCTTGAGGCTGCCACCACCACCACCAATGAAGCCACTGACGCTGTCATGGCTGAAGCTAATGTGGAGCCCTCCCCAACAAAAGCATTAGAAGTCAGCGAAGCCACTGATCCCGCCACTTCTGTTCCTGAGTCTGCTGCCGGTCCCCAGTTCGACTATCATGTTGAGCACAGGCCTCAGGTACAGAAGCCAATCCCAAGATTGCCAAGGTTCCCAGGTCCTGCATCAGCACCTGGCTCCTTCAATATCAATGGTTTCAGAGCAGACAACACATTCTTCAACAGCTCCAGGAACCCCTACTCCAGGGAAAGAATATCATCTGATCGGTTCTGGAGTTATCCGTAGCGAAGCTATTACTCATGCGTTCTTTACAACCAAGGTCGCATCTTCCCACACAAGCGCCTTGACATTGAAGCAATAGCTGGTCTGCCCTGTCTGGAAGAAGCTTTGGATTGCTTCAAAGAGGTTGGACTGCTGCCGTTCATCACTGGCCAAGAGCATTGGAATGAAGAGTTGCTGCTCCAATTCTATGCCACACTTCACATCCGCGGGTATAGCAGAGATCCGAAGACTTGGGTCCTGGAGTGGATGACAGGAAACGTTCATCACGAAGCCAAAGCCTTTGACATCATTGAGCTCACTGGTTTGCCCACTCCTGGCGATCTCTACGAGCATGGCTGTCAGCTTCATAGTGAAGCTATTGAGAGCATCTTTCAGAAGACTGAACGTAATATGAGTCAGATGCTCAGTATGATGTAGCCATTGCCCCAAGATGCTGCTTATCCCACGGAGTTCTTCGTTGAAGACCTTGAGTATCTGCCAAGAACCATTTATCACATCATAAGGCGAACTCTCTGGCCAATCAAAGGACATTCTCCCCATGCCAAGCTGGAAGGTGCAATGAAGACTTTGGTCTTCTACATTCTTCATGGAAAATGCTTCAATACATAGGATTTCTTCATTCGCCAACTTGCTGCATCTGGCTCTGATCTGTTTGGTTTGAAGTTCTACGCCCCTTGGGTGATGCGGCTGATCAAACTTCACTCCGCTATCTCATGTTAGCCCTCGGCCCGCAACCATTGGATCTTTTTGCCTAATGTGGATATGTCTATTGAAGCCATCTATCCTGAGCCTGCCAAGGAACCTCTCAGTCTTCAGAATGCAGAGCATCAAAGTTTCACTCAGAACATTGAAGGCGTGGAAGACGTAACTCGTGTGTATCCTTTGGCTGTCACTACACATGCACCGCATTCTGCTCTCACTGAAGCCATTGATAGTACAACTGCTCCGCGACCCAAGAAGCGCACTCGTGTTCTCAACGATCGAGAGCTTCTTGTGGCTCTTCATCAGAAACAGGATAGGCATCATGACTGGCTAAAGCGTCAGATGCAAAGCCTCTTGGTGGATGTTAATCGCATTCGCAATCTTGCCACCAAGAATGCTTTTGTTGCCCATGAAACCTCTCACCGCACATGGAAAGGGCTAACGCTGATGTGTTCTGAAGATGATCTTCAAGAGGATGGCTTCACTGAGTGATTCAAGTTTGACTCCACACCTCCTCGAAGGGCAATGCTGCGACGAACTCCATCCCTTGAAGACTCTGAGTTCTCTTCCTCTGCTGCAACTGTGAATGCCAGAGTGCTCGAGGATGAAGATGATGCTACTTCACCGCCACCTCCTTCAGCACACTTCGACTCTGCTCCAAGCTCTTCAGCACCGCCAAACACCACCAACGACCCTTCTACTTCACCTACTCCTCATGGGAACGAGTAGATGCTCTATGTCTTCAAACCTTTTTGTTCCTTACTGACAAAAGAGGGAGAAGCATATGAGGTTGATAGTCTTCAAGCGGGTCCATATGGGCGGGTGCTTTATATTTTGCTTCAAGCTTACAACTCTCATTTTGCTACATTTGGTTCTTTGAGTTGTAACACTTAAACTCAATGGTCGTCTGCTACTTATTTGCCACCTTGTGTTGCGATGATAAATTCCGTACTTAGATCATTCTGCAGACGTCCATTTTCCATTATGCATGTCATTATCTTCATATACTTTCACATGCATAGTGGATTGTCATCATAAGTTGAAGTGGATCTCCACAAGTACAACCTGCCATGTGCATTTGCATTCCAAAAGCAAATTACTTATATGCACATCTTCAGGGGGAGCCCTTGCAACTTATGAAGACAATTCCTTATCCTTTACAATTTCACAGATTATATTCCCCATTGAAAACTTCAACTAGTTTGTCATCAATCACCAAAAAGGGGGAGATTGTAAGTGCATCTAGTGCCACCCCTAGTTGGTTTTGGAGTATTGACAACAAACCTAGTTGAGGGACTAATGTGTTTGTGAGAATTGCAGGATAACACAGGTAGAAGTCCCTCATTGATTCGGTTTTCCTACCAGAGATGACCCCTAAAAATGTATGAAGACATTGAAGTCAAAGGTGGTATATGAAGATATTCACATTGAAGACTATGACAAGAGAAGACACCACATGAAGCCTATGGAGCTCGAAGACTTAGATCTTTCGTAGTTCTCTTTCTTCTGTGTTGAGTCATAGGAACCACCGTACTGTTAAGTGGGGTCCAAGAGAACCAGTCAGAATGACTGAAGTGATGCTTAAACAAAACCTATGTCTTCGAGTGAAGACTTTGAGAGAGAATCTTGTCCAGAGTCGGGCAAGTTGGCTTTGCTTGAAGCCCAAGTAAAGTTGCCGTGTGAGTTTGAAATCTGACCGTTGGAACACGTGTCAGTTCCTTAGTGACCTAGGGTCATTTCAGACAAATTAGGTCGGGTTGCCAAGTGGCTATAAATAGCCCACCCCCTACAACCATAAACGGTTGGCTGCTCAGATTCAGAGTATGGCTTTTGTCGTTTGAGAGCAACCCACCTCGAAGCCTTTGAGAGAGAATTCCTTGCGAGGATAAAGCCCTAACCACCCAGAGCCAAAGAGAATTAGGCATCACTTAAGTCTTCCTGTCTGTGTGATCTGAAGACTTATTACACTTGAGGACTGTGCATCCTCCAGCCGGTTAGGCGTCGCGTTCTGAGCATCCAAGAGACATTGTGGATTGCCGGTGAACAAAGTCTGTGAAGGTTTGGGAGTCTACCTTGAAGACTTACCAGAGTGATTGGGCGAGGTCTGTGTGACCTTAGCTCAGAGTTAGTGTACGGCTTTTGTCGTTTGAGAGCAACCCACCTCGAAGCCTTTGAGAGAGAATTCCTTGCGAGGATAAAGCCCTAAACACCCAGAGCCAAAGAGTGTTAGGCATCACTTAAGTCTTCCTGTCTGTGTGATCTGAAAACTTGTTATACTTGAGGACTGTGAATCCTCCAGCCGGTTAGGTGTCGCGTTCTGAGCATCCAAGAGTCATTGTGGATTGTCGGTGAACGAAGTCTGTGAAGGTTTGGAAGTCTGCCTTGAAGACTTACCAGAGTGATTGGGCGAGGACTGTGTGTCCTTAGCTCAAGGGGAATAAGGTGAAAACATGGTCTTCTGAGTTGAATCTCAGCCTCCCTAACCAGACGTATAGTTGTCACAGCAACTGGAACTGGTCCAACAAATCATTGCCTTCAACGAGTCACTGGTTCTATCCTTCCCATCTCTTTATTTGCAGTTGGTCCTTGTGAAGTCATTGTCTGTTTGCATTATCTTTTGTCTTCACTGAGTGACTGCTTGTTCTGATTGGCTTCATACTAGCTTCCTACCTGATCTATACTGCCTAGCTGCCATTAGTCATTGTGCTTTCACTTCATTGAATACTTGACTATGGCTTGCTTAGTGTAGTCTACCTTCCGTTGCATGGTAATAGGTTTATTTCTATCGTTTGTCTTCGAAACTCCCATGTTTTGAAGACTTTCTTAAAAATCGCCTATTCACTCCCCCTCTAGTCAATCACTAGCACTTTCAATTGGTATCAGAGCAAGGTACACCCTTGTTCTGTGTGATTTGGTTTAACCACCCGGAGTTTTAGCTATGTCGACTGCAGGGATAATCAAAGTCTCCGCTTCATGCCCAGTCTTCGATGGAACTGAATATCCCTATTGGAAGAATAAGATGTGCATGCATCTTGAAGCCATTGATGTTGACCTCTGGTATGTCATCAAGAATGGCATCCCCAAGGCTGGTGAAGGTGTCACCGCTGCTGATGTCAAGAAGTTCGTTCAACTGGACTCCACGGCCAAGAACATCATCTGTGGTCATCTGACCAAAGGACAGTATGCCCGTGTGAGTGCTCTGGAAACATCTAAGCTAGTCTGGGACTGGCTCTCCAAGGTCAACGAAGGCGTCTCAACCCAGAGAGATCAAAGAATCAGTGTCCTTCGCAACCTCTTCAACCGCTTCAAGAGAAACGACATCACAAATGAACTTCAAGCCCTTGGCACTACTGAGATCACCAAGCATGAATTCGTCAAGACACTCCTGAGATCACTTGACAGCTCGTTTGACACCCTAGCCCTGATGATTCAAGAATGTCCTAACTTCAAGACACTCGATCCGTCTGACATACTTGAAAGGCTCAACACACATGAGTTTCAGCTTTCTGAGAAAAGAGACATCTATGGTCCCAACTATGGGCGAACTCGTGCCCTGAAGGCAAAAGCTGTCTCCTCATCTGAAGAAGAATCTGACAGCAGTTCTGATGATCCTGAAGACATTGGAAAGGAGCTTGCTATGCTTGTGAAGAAGTCTCAAAAATTCACCAAGAAGAAAGGCTTCAGAAAGTATTCATGATCAAGCTCAAGGAATGATGAAGCTTCTGCTCATGACTACAAGAAGAGAACATGCCACAAGTGCAAGAAACCTGGCCACTACATCTCTGAGTGTCCGCAGTGGGACAATGAGAACAAGAAGAAGAAGAAGAGCAAGGAGTATGATTCTGACGACAAGAAGAAGAAGAAATACTCAAAGTCTTCTTCCAAGTCCTCCTCAAAGTCTTCATCACACAAGAAGAGCTCATCTGGCAAGGCTCGTGTGTTCGTTGGCAAGGAAATGGATTCAGAGGAGGAGTCCGCTTCTGAGGAGGCGGAGATGGAGTCTGAGGAGGAGTCTGATTCTGGCGTTGCAAGTCTGGCTACAACATACGTTGCCAAGTCCATCTTCAACACTGAAGACAATGGCTTCATCGCCGACGCTGATGCAAATGACAAGGACTACTCCGCTCCCACCTATTGCTTCATGGCACGCGGTGCCAAGGTAAACACACGCACTACTCACTATCAAACATCCAGTGAAGATGACTCTGATTGTGGTTCCAAACCCAGCTAAAAAACACTTGCTAAAATTGCAACTGAACAACAGAAAGCTATGGAACATATTCAAAAACTGTTAGACAAAAGCGATGACCTGTTAGACGCTGAAATGACTCGATCTCTGTCCTTAATTGAAGACGTAAAAAATCTTCATGTTAAGTATGAGGAACTTGAAAGTCGTCATGAAGCGCTCTCAATAACTCATGAAAAGCTTTCCTATGATTATGTTCAAAGGAAGCAAGATCTTGAGAAATTGAGAGCGGCTCATGAAGATCTTCAAAAGGAAAACGAGTCACTTCGCGCCAAATAGATCAGTTCCGCTCAGGAAGCATTTGAACCACCATGTCTTAAATGCATTGAGCGTGACAACGCTACTTCTGTTGCTGGATGTTCTACTGCTGCTACTATTGCGATATCTTCAACTGTTGATGTGGTAACTAACCCCTCTACTGAGGATACCACTGCTATTGCTGATGAAAATGCTAGGTTGAAGACATTGCTTGAAACAGGGATGTACAAAAGTCTCAAAGGGCATCAGACACTATGTGATGTCCTCAAAAGGCAGATCCTGGACCGAAACCCTAGGAAAGAGGGTCTTGGGTTCGAAAGGAAAATGAATGCTGATGGCTCTTACTAGAAACCTGAGCAGTACCCCAAAACCACATGGGTTGCTGGAAAGGAACCTTCAGTGGATCCATCCACCCTGTCTGACTTCACTTGTGCTAATCCCATTGTTATTGATGAATCCTTTGATGCAAACTATAAACTATTTAAGAATCAGAATGGTGAAGTGTTTGCCAGGTATATTGGTACTAACTGCAGGAATGGGCCACCTATGAAGAAAGTCTGGGTGCCGAAAACGTGGTTGGAGAATCTTCCTGTGAATGTCGTCATGACACCACAAGTGAAGAAGACAAACCCCAGACCACAGGCTTCATATGGTCCAAAGGCTTCATACAGACAAAGGACTCACCTAAGTCGCACTAACGCGAATGTTTTGCAGGGAAACCATACTCAGACCAATGAATATGAGCGTGTTTCATCAAACCGCCATGTTCATAAGACCAAGAACTACTCTGCTTATTCTTATGAGTACTATTGTCCACCTGCAAGACTATTTGCTAGGGCTCCAAAGCCAAAGTTCTCAGATGCTACACTTAGACTCATTGCTTCGAAGCCACCCTTGAAGATGTGGGTGGCTAAGAAAGCTTAACTCTCTTTTGCAGGGAAGGGTCTCCAGCCGAAAATCAAATTCGTCTGAACTATTGCTGGGGACCTTAAACATCTTGTAGGGCGCAAGATCAAATGCCCAAATGGTCTTATTATGTATTTTGTTCCTGAATCGCTTGCTACTTACCCTATCAGTCCTAACCTCGATCTAAGCTTTCATAATCCACTTGCTCGTCAAATGTTTATGTTTCACAATTCTCTTCGTGAAGCCTATCCCCCTGACTACATTGTAGGTATGACACCAGCTGCTTCAGAATGGATTATTGATAGTGGGTGTACTAATCACATGACTGGCAAGCGAAGTCTTCTCATGGACTCAACTTTACGTCCATCTGACAAGAGTCACATCACATTTGTTGATACTGGTAAAAGCAAGGTATTGGGTCTAGGTAGAGTTGCAATCTCAAGGGATCAACACATGGATAAAGTGATGCTTGTTGAATCTCTTGGTTTCAACTTAATGTCGGTCTCAATGCTTTGCGATTTAAACATCATTGTGATATTTGGAAAATATCGTTGCCTTGTTCTAATAGAATCTGACAAGTCTCTAGTTTTGAAGGGTATCGGAAAGATGATTTGTATGTGGCAGATTTCTCAGCAGGACTGCAGCTTGCCGTATGTCTTCTAGAAAAAGCTTCAGAATGCTGGCTCTGGTATCGGAGGCTAGGGCATGCTGGCATGAGGAACTTACACACTCTTGCAAAGAAGAAACATGTCATAAGCATCGAGGACGTCAAGTTCAAGGAGGATCACTTATGCGGTGCCTGTGAAGCAGGAAAGATGACGAGGGCCAAGCATCCCTCGAAGACAATCATGAGAACGACTCAACCCTTCGAACTGCTCCACATGGACCTCTTCAGTCCCACTCACTACTCAACTCTTACTACTACTGCTTGTCTCCATGGCTTTGTCATTGTTGATGATTATTCAAGATATACTTGGGTGCATATAATCCTCTACAAGACTGAAGTGCAGGATGTCTTCAGACGCTTCGCCAGTCGAGCCATGAACAACTATGGCATCAAGATCAAGCACATTAGAAGTGACAATGGCACTGAATTCAAGAACACTAGCCTCGACACTTATCTTGATACTTTGGGCATCACTCATGAATTCTCACTTCCATACACGCCGCAGCAGAATGGCCTCGTGGAACGCAAGAACAGAACACTTATTGAAATGGCCCGGACGATGCTCGATGAATATAAGACTCCAAGAAAGTTCTAGCCTGAAGCCATTGATACTGCATGTCATATCATCAACCGTGTTTATCTTCACAAGCTTCTGAACAAAACATCCTATGAGTTCCTCACTGCTAAGAAGCCAAATGTCAGTTACTTTAAAGTATTTGGTGCCAGGTGCTGGATCAAGGATCTACATCACACTTCAAAATTTGCACCGAAAGCACATGAAGGTTTTATGCTTGGATACGGAAAGGACTCGCACTCCTATAGAGTCTTTAACCTCTTTCACTATAAAGTGGTTGAAACTGTGGATGTGCGGTTTGATGAGACTAACGGCTCGCAAAGAGAGCACCTGCCAAATGTGCTAGATGAAGTTCCATCCAGTGAAACCATCAAGCTCATGGGAACTGGAGAAATCATACCGTCTGAAGCTCTGCCTGAAGAGGAACTCATCATCTCTGCACCTGATCAATCTGAAGACAATACTCAGCCTGAAGACAATCCTTGTAACGATGACAATGATCAGCAAGAGCAAAATCTTCGTCCTGTTCATCCTCGTGTTGCAAATGAAGTACAGATTGAGAGAATAATTGATAGCATCAATGCACCAGGTCCACTCACTCATTCAAGGGCAACACAGCTAGCAAATTTCTGTGGGCACTTTGCATTCGTCTCAATATCTGAACCCAAGAAAGTTGATGAAGCCTTCATGGAACCTGAATGGATTCAAGCTATGCAAGATGAGCTTCAACATTTTGAGTTGAATAATGTATGGGAACTGGTCAAGCGTCCTGATCCTCGTAAGCACAATATCATAGGAAATAAATGGATATATCGCAACAACCAAGATGAGCATGGTAAAGTTGTCAGAAACAAAGCTCGTCTCGTTGCTCAAGGATACACTCAAGTTGAAGGAATTGACTTCGATGAAACATTTTCTCATGTGGCTAGGCTTGAAGCTATACGCATACTGCTAGCCTATGCAAATCATCATAACATTCTTCTGTATCAAATGGATGTGAAGAGCGCCTTTCTCAATGGCAAGATTGAAGAAGAAGTGTATGTTGCACAACCTTCTGGCTTTGAAGATCCAAAACATCCTGACATGGTTTACAAGCTCAACAAGGCACTGTATGGCCTTAAACAAGCCCCTCGAGCTTGGTATGACACACTCAATGACTTCCTGAAGAGAAAAGGCTTCAAACCTGGTTCACTGGATCCCACTCTCTTCACTAAGACATATGATGGTGAACTGTTTGTGTGCCAAATATATGTGGATGACATTATCTTCGGCTGCACTAACCAGAAATACAGTGAAGAGTTTGGATATATGATGCAAGAACAATATCAGATGTCCATGATGGGTGAGCTAAAGTTCCTCCTTGGTCTTCAAATACGACAGCAACGCAACGGCATCTTCATATCTCAAGAGAAATACCTCAAAGATTGCCTGAAGAAGTTTGGAATGTAAGATTGCAAAGGCTACATGACGCCAATGCCAGCTAAACACCATCTGGGTCCCGACGACAATGGTAAAGAGTTCGATCAAAAGGTATACCGCTCCATGATTGGTTCTTTGATTTATTTATGTGCATCTACGCCAGATATCATGCTTAGTGTTTGCATGTGTGCCCGGTTCCAAGCGGCACCAAAGGAATCACATCACTTAGCTGTGAAGCGAATTCTTCGATATTTGGCTCACACCCCAACACTAGGATTATGGTATCCAAAGGGCTCAGAGTTTGATCTAGTTGGATTCTCGGATGCTGATTATGCTGGTGACAAAGTGGATCGCAAGTCTACATCAGGCACATGTCACTTTCTGGGACGATCACTTGTATGTTGGTCTTCAAAGAAGCAGAACTGTGTATCTCTCTCCACTGCTGAATCTGAATACATTATTGCTGGATCTTGCTGCGCTCAGCTTCTATGGATGAAGCAAACACTCAAAGACTATGGCATTCATCTGAAGCAAGTGCCACTCTAGTGCGACAACGAGAGCGCCATCAAGATTGCTAACAACCCAGTGCAGCACTTGAAGGCAAAGCACATTGAAATTCGTCATCACTTTCTTAGAGATCATGTCATGAAGGAAGATATTGATATCATACACGTCAACACTGAAGAGCAATTGGCAGATATCTTCACAAAGCCCTTGGATGAGAAGAGGTTTTGCAAGTTACGATGTGAGCTAAATATCTTGGAATCCTCAAATGTCATGTGATCAGGCACACATCCTAACACTTAAGCATGTTGATGACTTAGAAGTGCAACACACAAAGTAACGTATGTCTTCAATCAATGAAGACTTACATTCTGAGTGTGAATACATTAATGTGGAATTTGACTTCGGAGCGCCACGATAATTGTGCGCCGTGTCTGGGTCTAATACTTCCTATACAGTGGGCAATGCCACCACCAAATTCTTCCCTAAGAAGTGTTTCTCACATGGTGTTACATTTGCAAAGTCTTCACTTTCTGTTTGTCTTCAGTGTTAACATGGCTTCATGTTTATCTTCAACGTACTGATTTGGTTTCTGTCCTCTACAGCATTCACTTATAGCTATGGCTTCTTGCTAAATCTTTTGAACTAAGTGAATGTGATTGGACCCTAACCCCTCTATGCTTCTTTCCTAAGTCTATCTATCCAAATCATATGCATTCTTTTGACACAGTCAAAATGTCTTCTCTGCGTCCTTGTCAGCAGAAGACACAGAGACAAACATTAATCTATTTCCAATGCTAAATCCTTCAACCTGAAACCCGGAGAAGTGGGAACGACCACCCGACAATCCAGGCGTGCGTGGGAACGTGGAACAACATCCAATGTGTTGCATGATCGCCACGTGTCCTTCAGATGTGAACCGCCAAGGGCACCTGTGTAATAACATTGTGCCGTCCATGTCCCTATAAATACACGCCTCACCCTAGTCATTATCCTTTCTTCCACTCTCGCACAAACCCTAGTGCCATCGCAGCCCTCGATGATGCCGGCAACGAAGCGCTTAGCTGCCGCGACCTCACCGATGTCGTCCTCACACCGGCCGCGGACATCGTCTTCTCCGCCGTCGCCATAGGTGTCCTCCGTCGCCAACTTAGGGCACGGAAGATCGAACTGCTCGGCCTCCTCTCCCACTCCGTCTAGCAGTTCCTCGTGTGGTAAATAAAACCTCCTTTTTAAAGTCTCTTTGATCCGATAGATTCATCCTTTTCTACCACAAGCAGTTTCTGTTCACACAAGTTGGATCTATTTCATACTGCATCTCATAATATACCTAGTATGTTCACTTATGCTTCACAAAGTAGTTAGATTCCTCACTTGTACTTATTCGTGGATTCGTACAAATCTGGAACCAACTCTCTATCTATGAGTGAATGTCTTCGCACTATGAGGTCAATGTCTTCTAAACTGATTTATCTTCAAAATCTTCTGAGAATGCATATGACCTCTTCCCCTTCCCTCGCACCTTTAATGCTGCCACAGGTACATGTCCGTGGGAGAATCCCTTGGTTCTCATAGTCTGCATTCATTTACAGAATTCTTACAGCATCATATAAATTCTCCTGAAGCCAGTTCTTGTCTGACCAGTAGACGGAAGACTTTGACAGCTTTGAAGCCTTTCAGTCTAAACTTCATGGCACCAGAAAAATCTGCAAGGAAGGATGGCAGACAGCGCCGTGGTAACACCTCAAGAGATCTGCCTCCTGACCTCTATGAGCTGTACAAAACAGATCCGGAGGAGGACTACAACCAGCGGAAAACTCGAATCCAATGGATTCGAAGATATTGGGCAGAACAATGGTTCAAGTACAGGTTCATGACCCAGGAGTATGCTAAGAAGAATGCCATCAAGCGACCGTGGGGAGACATCCTATACAAAAATATTCAACCCAGGTCCAGAGCTGAAGCCATTGAACAAGGCTTCTATCCCTGCATGGTCCGTGGACCACAGCCTGCAGATGCAGACCCATCGTCATTGCTATGGTGTCGTGACGACAATCTGTTCAAGTGCAACCTTCAGTTTTCCAGGAACTCGGCCAAAGAAAACAAGAAGTCGCGGGGATTAGACTTCAATCCAGGTCCCTTTGCTCCTCGTGCCGATGGCTCACGCGAAGCTGAACCCAATCTTGTTGGGCCCTTGTACAACCTAGAAGGTCTCATCACTCATATTATGGTTCAAGGGACCGCCGTGGATGAACCTGCAGATGATGTTGATTCTGACGAAGCTCCTGCACCGCCGAAGCCAAAGAAGCTAAAGAGACCTAAAGCTTCGAAGCCTTCCTCAGCACCAAAGGTTTCACGGGCGAAGCCTCTGGCCACTGCACCTCCTGAACACAGTGTGCAGTCTGAAGATCTGTCACGCATCTCCAAGCCCTCCAAAGTGAAGATGCCCATGCAACCCACCAGCCAAGCACTGACCCCTGCTGCTGTTCTGCGCAATGAGAATGACGCCATTGATCTGTCCAGTGACGACGATCTTGGCGATGACGCTCTTGAGCAATTGATCAAGAGCAAGCAAGAGGCAGAAATCTTCAATGACCTTCCTCTCTTTGATGTTGAAATCTTGAACAAGTTCATTGATGAGTGGTTTGACAGCCCAAACGTTAGCTTTGATGACCTTCAGCTTCACATTGGCCTCAGCGTCGCCTTCCACGGAGCCATTGCTGCTGAGCTGGCTCTAGCTCAGAAAATTATCGAGCTAAAGCATAAGATAGATTATGAAAAAGCTCAGTTCAAGAAGCATATGGCCAAGCTCAATGTTGAAGACATTTAGAACTTCCAGCCATGATGCATGAGCTCAAGGAAGCATTCCGAATGAAACGCGAAGAAGCCAAAGGTTCTCGTGAGCGCATGAAGGATCTTGCTGCCAAATGTGTTCAGGGATACAATGAAGCTGAAAAGCGCAAGGCTCTGGGGCGACTAGGCATCGACCCCGAATGGCGACCAAAAAGAAGAAGAAGCCAGCTGTGGGAGAACCCGAAGCACCAAGGCAGGAAGTACATCCAGTTGTCTTCCCAGCCAGTATGACTGGCTCGAAGCCTAAGGTCCCCACAGTGGCTTCAAAACTAAGGAAAACAAGGGCAGCTGAAGCCGAAGCCAAGAAGCGCAAGACCAAGGTCACCACTGATGATGCTCCCCCAACCAAGAAACGAAAAACCAAGAAGAGAGTCCGGGCTGCTCCCACAGAGCCCCTTGAGGTCGAGCCAATCTCAGTGACTCATCCTGCGTCTGAAACTCAAGAACGCCAAGTGGTAGTTCATGAGCCTGCTTCCATAGAGGCTCATGAAGCTGAAGACAATCCAGCTATTGACCCCACCGCAGCTGAAGACATTGGTCCTCATGACAATGTTGAAGATGATGAAGTCCTTCCTCAGATCGAGCACCACTTGGTATCATCGCCTGTGCTCACGCACAGCGAACTCATCAGCATTGGTCGTCCTCTGACGCCATCTGCTCAGGATGCATCATGGGCTGATCACCCACAACAACAAGATACCCCAAGTTCTCCCCAACCACAAGTCACCTCACCCGTGCAAGATGACGATGACTTTGAGGCCCAGCAAACTCCATCTCCGCAACCGTCGCCAGCATTACGCAGGCTTCGCAAAGGACCGAGGCCCCAAGTCAGTCCCACTGTGCACGTGTCAGAGTCTGAAGCCAAAACCGCTGAAGACATTCCGACTGCATCAGCCGATGAAAGAGAAGAACCAAGAGTTGAAGTCGAAAGAGATGCTACATCCCCGTCCCACCAAGATGTTATTCTCGAGGAGAACGTGTCCGACCCTCCAGCTTCTGAAGTGGAGGTTAACAATCCTGAGGTGGCCACCAACATCAACAATGAAGCCAATGACGTTGTCATGGCTGAAGCTAATGTGGTGCCTGAAGCTCATGCGGTACCAGAAGTGCAAGCGCCTGAAGCCACTGCAGCGCCCGAAGCCACTGCTGAAGCACCTGAGGTGCAAGCACCTGAAGCCAACGTGGCCCCTGAAGCCCATGTCAATGACAATGCCAATGCTCCTGTTCCCCCTCCAAGACCTCACACCATTGAGCTGGCATTTGATCATGGTCAGCTTGTTATGGTCCGATGGCCCATTCTGACTCCTCCACCTGCGGCGGGTCCACAATTTGACTATCATGTCGACCACAGACCTCCCATCCAGAAGCCCAAGCCAAGACTTCCACGACTCCCAGGCACTGCAACTTCACCTGGGGTCTTCAATGTGAATGGCTTTGTGGCACATAACACCTTCTTCAACAGCGCCAAGAACCCTTATACCAAACCTCGCATTTCATTAGATCGGTTCTGGAGCTATCAGCAACGCAGCTACTATTCATGCGTCTTATACAATCAAGGGCGCATATTTCCACATATGCGTCTCGACACTAAAGCCATAGCTGGCCTGCCCTGCCTTGAAGAAGTGTTGGATTGTTTCAGAGACGCTGGACTTCTGCAGTTTGTCATAGATAAGGAACACTGGAATGAAGAGCTTCTGCTACAGTTCTATGCAACTCTTCACATTCGAGGCTACAACAGGGTTCCAAAGACTTGGGTCCTTGAGTGGATGACAGGCAATGTCCATCATGAAGCCAAAGCTCTTGATATCATTGAGCTCACAGGCCTGCCCACTCCTGGTGAATACTATGAACCAGGTTGTCAACAACACCAGAATGCTTTGGAGAGCATCTTTCAGAAGCCAGAACCCAACATGAGCCAAATGCTGAGCATGATGACGCCTTTGCCTCACGACGCTAACTACCCATCTGAATTCTTTGTTGAAGACCTAGAGTATCTGCCTCCCACCATTTATCATATCATCAGAAAAACTCTATGGCCCGTCAAAGGACATTCATCTGCAGTGAAGCTTGAAGGAGCAATGAAGACTTTAGTCTTCTATATCTTCAATGGCATCAGCTTCAATGCTCAAGACTTCTTCATCAGGCAGTTTGCTGCATCAGGCTCCGACATTTTTGGTCTGAAGTTCTATGCTCCATGGGTAATGCGACTTATCAAGCTTCACTCTGCCATTAACTATCATCCGTCTGCGCACAATCATCTTGTCTTCTTGCCAGAGGTAGATCTGTCTGTTGAAGCTATTTACCCAGAGCCTGCTAAGGATCCCATTTATCTTCACAATGTTGATCACCAAAGCTTCACCCAGCCCATTGAAGGATTTCAGGCAGTCTCGCACGTTTATCCCTTGGCTGGCAACACACGTGCCCCTCGCGCTCAAACTGACGTCACTAGTAGCACCATTGCACAAAGGCCTTGAAGGCGATCTCATGTTCTAAATGACCGAGAGCTTCTCGTCGCACTACACCAGAAACAGGACAAACATCACGACTAGCTTAAGCGTCAGATGCAAAGCCTCTTGGTGGATGTCAACTGCATTCGCAATCTTGCCACCAAGAATGCCTTTGTCACTCATGAAACCTGTCAGAGGTCGTGGAAGAGTTTGACATTGCTTAGTGCTGAAGTTGATCTGCAAGACGATGGCTTCACCGAACGATTCAAGTTTGACTCAACTCCTCCCAGGAATGCTCACTTGCGTCGGACTCCCTCACTTGAAGACTCTGACTATTCATCCTCAGCTGCGATAGTGAATGCCAGAGTCATTGATGAACAAGATGATCCAACTTCACCTCCTCCAACTTCAGCGCGTGTTGACACTGCACCAAGTTCTTCTGCACCACCGGACCTCAACGACGACCCTGCTGCCTCGCCTGCACCTCATGGGAACGAGTAGGCGCTCTATGTCTTCAACCCTTTTTGGTCCTTACTAACAAAAGGGGGAGAAGCATATGAGTTGATAGTCTTCAAGCGGGTCCATATGGGTGGTTGCTTTACCTTTTGCTACTTTTGCCAAGTGCTTACAACTCTTGCTTTTCGATACATTTGGTTCTTTGAGTTGTAACACTTAAACTCGATGGTCGTCTGCTACTTATTTGCTATTCTGTGATGCGACGATAAATTCCGCATGTGCGATGATAACTTCCGCACTTAGGTCATTTTGCAAACGTCCATTTTCCCTTATGCATGTCATTATCTTCGTTACATCCAATCATGCATGATGAATTGTCATCATAAGTTGAAGAGGATCTCCACAAGTACAACCTGCCATGTGCATTTGCATTCCAAGGGCAAATTACTTATATGCACATCTTCAGGGGGGAGCCTTTGCCACTTATGAAGACAATACCCTATCCTTTACAATTTCACATATTTTATTCCCCGTTGAAAACTTCAACCAGTTTGTCATCAATCACCAAAAAGGGGGAGATTGTAAGTGCATCTAGTGCCACCCCTAGTTTGGTTTTGGAGCATTGACGACAAACCTAATTGAGGGACTAATGTGTTTGTGAGAATTGCAGGATAACATAGGTAGAAGTCCCTCATTGATTCGGTTTTCCTACCAGAGATGACCCCTAAAAATGTATGAAGACATTGAAGTCAAAGGTGGTATGTGAAGACATTCACATTGAAGACTATGACAAGAGAAGACATCGCATGAAGACTATGGAGCGCGAAGACTTAGTTGTTTCGTCGTTCTTTTTCTTCTTTGTTGAGTCATAGGAACCACCATACTATTAAGTGGGGTCCAAGAGAACCAGTCAGAATGACTGAAGTAATGCTTAACCAAAATCCTATGTCTTCGAGCGAAGACTATGAGAGAAAATCTTATCCAGAGTTGGATAAGTCAGCTTTACTTGTAGCCCAAGTAAAGTTGCCGTGTGTGTTTGAAATCTGACCATTTGAACACGTGTCAGTTCCTTAGTGACCCAGGGTTGTTTCAGACAAATCAGGTCAGGTTGCCTAGTGGCTATAAATAGCCCACCCCCTACAACCATAAACGGTTGGCTGCTCAGAGTTAGTGTACGGCTTTTGTCGTTTCAGAGCAACCCACCTCAAAGCCTTTGAGAGAGAATTCCTTGCGAGGATAAAGCCCTAAACACCCAGAGCCAAAGAGTGTTAGGCATCACTTAAGTCTTCTTGTATGTGTGATCTGAAGACTTATTATACTTGAGGACTGTGAATCCTCTAGCCGATTAGGCGTCGCGTTCTGAGCATCCAAGAGTCATTATGGATTGTCGGTGAATGAAGTCTGTGAAGGTTTGGAAGTCTGCCTTGAAGACTTAGCAGAGTGATTGGGCGAGGACTGGGTGTCCATAGCTCAAGGGGAATAAGGTGAAGACACGGTCTTCTGAGTCGAATCTCAGCCTCCGTAACCAGACGTACAGTTGTCACAGCAACAGGAACTGGTCCAACAAATCATTGCCTTCAACGAGTCACTGGTTCTATCCTTCCCATCTCTTTATTTACAGTTGGTCCTTGTGAAGCCATTGTCTGTTTGCATTATCTTTTGTCTTCACTGAGTAACTGCTTGTTCTGATTGGCTTCATACTATCTTCCTACCTGATCTATACTGCCTAGCTGCCATTAGTTGTTGTGCTTTCACTTCATTGAATACTTGACTATGGCTTGCTTAGTGTAGTCTACCTTCCGCTGCATGGTAATAGGTTTATTTCTATCGTTTGTCTTCGAAACTCCCATGTTTTGAAGACTTTCTTAAAATCACCTATTCACCCCCCCCCCTTAGTCGATCACTAGCACTTTCAAGTACATCAATTTAAAAAATATTAACAAAATTACGACATCATTTATACCTCAGCTCCAATATGAATGTGCTTGTGAATGCAATTAAGCATCAAAATAGTTTGAAAAAATAGCTGTCACTAGTATTATATGAACAGAGTCAACCTATTATCACATGAGCAACAATATTACACAAGGATTCCCAGGCGTGGAGGTGGAGAGGTGGCCGGTGGTGCATGGTAGGGAGATGGGATGGGAGGACGAACACTTCCATACTCCCACACATTTGACAGATTCCAAGCCGTGTTCATGCATCACGAAAAAGGTTAGTAGAAGGAGGGATGATATGTATACCTGACCGGCGTCATTGATGATGCCGATGCCAGCAGCGAGGCCCGGGAATTGACACCAAGATATGTAAACAACACATTTTTTCTCGAATACGCACGAGTGTGCGTACTATATATTAAAGGAAGAGGATGGGGAAAGAGCCCATCCACGTTGGCGTTTACATGTTACAAAGATACATGGGAACCAACTCCACCGGCATAGTCGAACACTATTCTAGCCTAACTTCTCCCCTCAGCCCACCTAAGTAGCCCTCCGAGGAGAGGCTCTACATTTCCTTTTAGGATACCAGCTTGCTTCCATGCTCGTCCTTCGGTGTCAATTCTGGTCACGAGTGCCCTGAAGGAGAGGGAGGCGCCCTCGAAGACAATCGCGTTTCGGTGTTTTTAAATTTCCCAAAGCACTAAAAGTAAGATTGCACGTGTTTCCTTTGCACCTTGGCCTTGAGTAGCTGTGACGGCATACCAGCCACGCAGCCTCAAGTCCTAACTCGGTGTCCACTATGGCCTATTAAGCGCTCCACATATGACAGCCCAAACTTCTATGACAAAGACGCGGCCCAGTAGAAGATGATCAATGGTCTCCTCATGCTGATCACAGAAGGGGCACGTGCCCTGATGATCCAGCCCGCGCCTAGCAAGTCTGTCTGAGGTCTAGCATCTAATGTGCATCGCGAGCCAAAGGAAGAAGCAGCATCGTAGTGGGGCCTTGGATTGCCAAGTGAATTGTGCTGTCGGCTCCACTTCCCGTCCCACGAACCAGGCATCATATGCAGAGCTCATTGAGTATTTCCCATTCGCCTCCCAACTCCAAATGATACGATCAGCCTCATCCAGCATAAGCATTGTCCTGGTCACCCGGTCCCATAGGAGCATATATCCGTTTAACTGCTAGCCAGTGAGGTCGGGCCTGATGTCTAAGGCCCAATCGCCCGTTGAAACCGCCTGATGGACCGTCCGTGATGCTCGCGCGCCAGGTGCAACAATGGCGTAAATGGACGGAACCACGTCCTGGACTGTAAAGCTAGCAAGCCACCGGTCTTCCTAGGAGCAAGCTCTCAAGCCGTTGCCAACCACTGTTTTTTCTGTGGCCCTGAATAGCTGCCTTGACTCCTCCGAAACTTCTATCTGAAATTCAGCCCACAGTCTAGATTGATCAGTATGTTGGAGCCATAGCCATCTAGATTGAATGGCAATGTTCAACCACCGGAGGTTGCGCAAACCCAGACCTCCCGCCCACTTAGGCGCACACACAGCCTCCCAGGCCACTCTACATCGACCACCATTTGCGCTCTCGCGTGCACACCAAAGGAACCCTCTACATATTTTCACCATGGTCGTGATCACTTTCTGAGGGATGTCAAGCACCATCATCGCATGAATCGGTATGGCACAAAGGACCGATTTGATCTGCAGTAAGCGTCCACTCTTAGGCATAGAGGCAGCCCTCCAAGTTGGTAGCTTGCGCGCAAGGCAGACCACAAGACCCGTGAGCTGGGCCGACGTTTGCTTTCTTATTGATAGCAGGAGGCCGAGGTACTTGCATGAATATGTGCCCGCCGGGCATCCCAGGAATTGGTCCACCCTTTCCATATCAGCTGTAGTGCATCGGATCAGCAAAGTTGTACTCTTGGAGAGGTTCACTATAAGGCCCGATGCCTCGCCAAAGCACTGAAGGATCCATGAACTGGCATGTAGATCCGCTTCGTTCGGTTTGATAAAAAGAATCACCTCGTCAGCAAACATAGAAACTCGTTGTTGCATCCCCACTCTGGCCAGCGGAGCCAGGAGATCACGGGAGGCCACCAGTTGGAAAATTTTGTGCAGCGGCTCCATAGCCAAGATGAAGAGCATCAGCGAGAGAGGTGCACCTTGTCTCATGCCCCTTGCATTGTATATGGGCCTTCCAGGGTATCCTTTTACCATAATTCACGTAGATGAGGTGGCCAGGAGTCCACAAACCCAGTCTATACACCGCGCACCAAAACCCATCATCCGCATCACCTGAAGGAGAAAAGGCCATGAGACCATGTCGAAGGCCTTCGTGATGTCAAGTTTGAGCATGACTGTGGGTTCTCAAAGGGCATGGAGCCGGCGTGCCATGTATTGAACCAACATGAAGTTGTCGTGGATCGACCGTCCTCGGATAAAAGCACTCTGGTGTATGCCAACAAGCGTGGGCAAATCGGAAGCCAACCTGACGGCCATTGCCCTGTCGAAAATCTTAATCGCCCCATGCATGAGGCTGACCGGACGGAAGTCTTTTAGATCGACCGCACCATCGATCTTGGGAAGTAGTGTAACAATGGCTTTGTTGATCGCCGGTAGTCCCCGCATGTCACCTTGGTGGAAGAGGTCCATGGTGCGCATGATGTCGTCTTTGATTATGTGCCATCAGGAAGCATAGAACCTACCGATGAAGCCGTCCGGCCCCGGTGCCTTGTCCATGGGCATAGATTTGATTACCTGCTCAATCTCCTCCTCCGTGAAAGGCACCTCGAGGTGTGCCAGGTCTCTATGAGGTAGGTTCAGGACTTCCAGATTAAGTGCTTGTGTCCATAGTGGGGCCTCCCCCAACAAACGATCATAGAATCCATCCAACATGCATGAAAGCTCGTCCTGGCCCATGGCAACAACCTCTCCCTGCCTGAGTATGGTGATCATGTTACGTCGCTGGCGGTGACGGGCGTGGTTGTGGAAGAACTTGGTGTTCGCGTCCCCTTCACGAAGGAAGAGGAGGCGAGAGCGCAATCTGGCAATCGTGCGCTCAAGGGAGGACATTCCAAGCAGCTTCCTCTTCAAAATCTTGCGCAGTTACCGCTCTTGAGAGGAAAGATCTCTTGTGTCCATGGCAGTGTCAAGCCGAAGAATGACCTCTAGCGCTATTGCGATTTGCATCCTAACGTTGCCAACCCACCGGTCACTCCACTTCTTCAAAGCCTTGGCCGTGGCCCTAAGCTTTTGATCAAGAATGACATAAGGGTTTCCACAGTGCAGGACCGAATCCCATGCGTCCCTTACTATGTCAAAGAACTCGCCCGCCTTCATCCAAAAGGATTCAAACTTGAACCTCCGACCCATGTTCAATTCCGCGTCGAGATTCAGCAGCATAGGGCTGTGATCGGACACCATGGTACTCAGTGCCGTGAGAAGGTTATTTGGGTATAAATCCTCCCAAGAATTGGTGCAGAAGACATGATCAATTTACTCCATGGTTGCTCGTGCCCTCTCATTTGACCACGTATACCGTCTACCGTTGAGATATAGCTCTTTGAGCTCGAGCATGTTAGGCCGCCTGCGAAACCGGGCCATCATCCGTCTGTTGATCAACTCATTGCTCTTGTCCTCAGGGTTTACTAGCAAGTTGAAATCCCCCACGACCACCCAGGGTCCCGCGTGAAGCTCACGGATGTTGATGAGTTCTTGCATGAAGTCAATCTTCTCATGGTCAAGTTGTGGACCGTAAACTCCCGTTAGCCACCATTCCTGTCCTTCGCAAGGCCGCACAAGCGCGGTCAGAGTGTTATTGGTGTAGTGGGGGTTGGATACCGCCATGAGTGAGGCATCCCAAACGAGTAGGACCCCGCCCCGTGTACCAATAGCCAACAGGTAGAAGTGATCGAATTTATTCCCTAGGCACTGCCTCACAATGTCAAGCGTTACAACTTCAAGTTTATTCTCCTGGAAGCAAACCACCGCTGGATTGGCCGCGAACACCACCTGGCTAATAGCACATCTACGAGCCAGGCTATTCAAGCCACGGACGTTCCACATAAGAACCTTGGACGGTTGCGTACTCATTGCAAAAGCCTACCGAGAACTCCACGGAGCGGGCACTAGCGCGTGCCATCCACCACCTCATCATACTTGAGCAAGGGGAGGATTGATGGCTCACAACCAAAAAGAGCCAGAATGGCCTTGATGTGCCCGTCGTTTAGTGGTTGCTGGAACAATTGCGCGTAAGCAAGCAGCGCTTCATCCGAAATCTGGTCCCCTTCATTAGCCAAGCAAAGTTTCCTAATTAGAAATCCTTGCTACTTTGAAGCATGCGAGACCCGTCCCACACCATGTGCGATCCTCACGCTTCGCCTGGGGTTCGAAACTGGTTGTCTCCTCTGCCTGGGGCGCCTTTTGGCAGTCGGTGGCTCTCTAACATGCGGCCTAGCAAGAAGCGGGGAGGGGCAGCCACCAGCTCAGCATGTAGTGTCTCCAACGGGTCCGTGCAGCTGCATGGCGTGCATGGTGCGTCCCCACTACATGCTGGATAGGTGGCAGATCCGGGCTGCAGTGCGGAGATACTGATCTGCACTATCTCCCAGGCTTGGTCCGGCCTGTCACGGATTGGCGCGTCAGGCGTGCAGAACTCACCATCCAATTGGGCATCATCTTCCAGTGGCTCAAGCAACAAGGCTGGGTTGTCGACAGCAAGTGGGCGTTGCCGCAGGTGCCAGACAGGGGAAGCACCATGGACCCAATCAGCATGGGGGGTAGGCCAGCATATGCACCCAGCACAGCTGGGCCACGTGACTCACAAGCCCGCACCGATCCCAAGGGGGCATGCCCACAGATGGTGGGGACGCCACATCCCGGGCCCCAGCAATCAGCGCCGCAGACTGGCCGCCCAATCCAGCGCACGATGCAGAACTCTCCAGAGCCTGGTTGTCCACCACCCTGGTGACCGTTGAAGACCCGGTCCGCCTGGTCAAAAGATCCACCTGACCCACCACCTGCTCCGCCCCCTTATCCTCGATGTCAGCCCGGGCCCGACGGCTGATGCAAGGCAGGTCCACCGCGAGTGGGTCCGAGGGAGCCAAACACGACACCGCCGATGGCGCGGCCACCATCGCCTGGATCACCGCACCCCTCGCCGGAGGAGCCGAGGCCACCGAAGACACATCAGAGCCCCCACACACCGAATCGTCAGACCGGCCGACCGGACCCTACCGCGCCGATGAGCCGCGTGCAGGGCCACCACCAGCAGAAGAGTCATTCGGCCCAATGCCTCCCCTGTGCGACGACGGCGGAGATAGCGGCGACGGCGGCCCCGCATCGCTAGGCGCATCCACCCGAACCGGTGGCGCAAGCTGCGAAATGGAGATGGGGTACCAGAACACAGACGGAGTGTCAGAGATGAGGCCATGGCGGCCGTGCGCCGGCTCCTTGATGAATAATCTGCGTCGGTGCGGAATCCTCTCCGGATCATCAGTGTGAAGCCAAACATGGAACGCCAACATGTCGTAGCGCCTAGCAGTGCGCTCCGCGATTTGTTCCACAAAGCCAAATCCACGCAGAATCACCTCCGCGGTCTTCATAGTCCACGCGTGTGCTGGCACGCTGACGAGCTTGAGCGGCACCAAGAACGGTAGGTGAACACATGTTGCCTGACCTTACCGGAGCCAAGGACGGAGCGATAGCTCAAAGTTGCCCGCAGAACCAGGGCCCGTCGCACGGCTGCGGTCGACCATGAGTTGACGGATGATCGGGTGCACACAGATGACCAAGAAATCCTCCAGGAAGAAGGGCGGGATAGACATGTCGTCTAGGCCAATGCCAAACTCAGTGTGGAGTGCAGCAGCCGCCTCGGCCAAGTCCACAGCCGGCCTCGTGCCGATGATGGTGACGACCACCGCTAGGGCCAAGTTGGCATCCATCTGCCTCAGGTCCATGGAGTCGTCCAAGAAGAAGCGATTGTCCTCCACCGTGGCGGCCGCCGCCACCGGCGGGGTAGGCCGCCGATTCACTCCACTGTCGGCGAACGGCACCAAGAAGTCCGGACCACGCACGCTGCCCGCAGACTTCGTCCGCTCCAGCGGGCACCAGGGACTCACCAAGAGGACCGCTCCAACCGGAGGAGGGCCCGGTGGCGGCGGCGGCAGCGGCGACATGGACCTCTGACCCTGAACAAGGGGCGGCTACAGGGAGGAAAGGCCTTAGCTTGGTGGGCCAGCGCAGCCGGCATGGCCCCACCAGAATGTCGAGGCGTAGGCGCCGAGCCAGAGCGGGGCGCCGACGGCCCCCGAACCAGGTCGCCCGACGCCGAGGCGCTCCCCCGTAGGTGGCACTCCCTGGCGATGTGGTCGCTGCCACCGCAGCGAACGCATAGGGTCTCGTTCGTGCAGTCGCGGGAGATGTGGCGGTCGTCCCTGCAATTGTAGTAGCAGCCGTGCAGGGCAGAAGGGATGCGGGTCCGCGGGGGCTTGTTGCTGGGGAGGGTGGGCGAGATGTGACGATGCATCGCCGGAGGCCGAGGAGGGGAGCCAGGGCTACAGGGGCGGCGCGGGCGACGAGAGACCTTGGTCTGCCATGCCGGGGCCGCGGGCAGCGCGGGAGGGGGGATGGCCGCTGGATCCACCCTGCAGGATCGGGCCGAAGGCGGTGCCAAGCACCTCAGGGACGACGACGATGGAGCGGAGGGGCTGCCAGGAAGGGGGGGTCCCAACAAGGAGGAGGCGGAGAGGGAGACCCAAGAGGCCATCGGGCGGGGCTTGGTGGACACTGGCACCGGAGTGGTGGCCGGCGGGGGAGGGGGCTGCCGGGCCGGGAAGCGACCGGCGCACTAGGCGGAGGAGAGGGGGAGGACCACTAGGCGGTGTGTGTGTGTGTGTGTGTGTGTGTGTGTATGTGTGTGTGTGTGTGTGTGTGTGTGTGTTCAACCGTAAACAACACATAAACCATACAATGTCCAGGAGAAGATCATCCAAAAGAAAAATCAAAGGAGGGGAAGACAAAGAAAGTGAACGGCTAAATTCCAAGAACCAAACACTCAACAAACAGCAAGAATATCCCAACAAAATTCCAAAGGAGTAGCAAAAGCAAGAACATGAAATCAAAAGAGAAAACAGGAGATGTCAATCATATAATGGGTATGAAAGAAATTAGCCAACTACTTGCAACCAATCTCACCCTTGGCCCAAGATCCTATCGGGTTACCATGAGTCGTTCTTCCACCCCACATCATGATGGTCCACCACGAGAAGCTGCAGCAGCCCTCATTCGCAGAGACCCACGCGTGGTGCGTGGATACGCGGGATGAAGGGGGGTCCGGGCATGGGTCGCCTCGCCGGCGGCGGAGGCAACCATGGCGACATGACACGAGGCGGAGGCGCATCGCCGGAGTGGGCAAGCTAGCCCTCGTGCGGTGGATTTGGCGGAGGAATAGGTGGCAGCGACAGTGGAACAACAGGGAAGGGGGCGAGGGGTCACGTGTATGCGGCTAAGGAGGTGAAACCAGCGAGGGGAGGTCCCGTGTGTGGGTTCTTAATCGAGGCACGTTAACGAGCAGAGGATCGACACATTTTCACCCTCTTTTCTCTTCCTATCGCCACAATAAAAATCGACGTGTACTCAACGAGAGATCGCCCTTTCAGCGACGGTTATTGTGTTTGATACTATGTCCAGCAGAGGACAAGGACTAAGGTGAGTTTTGGTGTGGATGGAAAACGGAAGAACACATATCCTCATCCACGGAGCTCGCACGTGCTTTGCATGGTTGTTGATCATACATTTCATCATCGGATGTGGCGATCAGTCATGCATTTTGAGCTTCAAATCGATCCTTAAATTCTTGTGATTTATCCATATCGAGAAAGAGTAATAGAACATATACCTTGCCAACTTTCATCTGCAGAACTATATGTTTTATGATTGTACAAGTTCTAGTTGTGATTTAGTACATCAGCATGTACCCCCAACTAACTAATTCATGCAGACTTTCATGTTGTATATGATTATGTGCTTCCACATCCGATTAAATCTACTAGTGTCATTACCAAGATTTCCTTGATAATGCACCTTGTGTGCCACTATGTAACGCCCCGGACACACCTGCCGGTGGTCGTTACTCCTGGTGGGATCTAGACTGGCCCCACAGATCAATACTAGTCTTTTCTGCGCACTTTGTCCTCACTCATGCGCACCCAGGAGCAACTTCCCGGTCGGTCACCCATCCTGACACTACTCCAAGCTAAGCACGCTTAACTTTGGAGTTCTGTCTGAATGGGCTCTTGAAAAAAAAGGAATTCCTTATTGATATGAGTAGTCTATCATCCCTAATAAGCCAGGCCATCACATACACCCCCACTCAGAGGAACCGACGTCCTCGTCGGGCCACAGGAACGTTCCCTCTTGGCACATACGTCTGTGCTTCCAGTCCAGTACATGTGCCATGCCGTGTGCCACGAAGGGTCACAAACGTCAAGAACAACATGACCACACACATGTCCGCAACCATCCGTGTAACCGCGAGGGTCGGCTCTGATACCAACTTGTCACGCCCTCGATGCGGCTATATCTCCCATGTGTCAAAGCACGACTTAGAGGCATAACCGCATTGAAAGCAATGTCGCAAGTGAGGTAATCTTCACACAATCCATGTAATACATAAGGGAAAGAGATACATAGTTGGCTTACAATCGCCACTTCACACAATTACATGAATAAAGCATTACATCAACCAGATACAATCAAGGTCCGACTATGGAACCCAAAATAAAAGAAGACTACCCCAAATGCTACACAGATCCCCGGTCGACCCCAACTAGGCTCCACTACTGATCAACTAGAACGAAACAACACAAAGGACAAGATCTTCATCGAGCTCCTCCTTGAGCTTGGTTGCGTCACCGGTACGGTTTCATCGGCACCTGCAAACTGGTTTTTGGAAGTATCTATGAGTCACGGGGACTCAGCAATCTCACACCCTTGTGATCAAGACTATTTAATCTTATAGGAAGGGTAAAAGGTATGAGGTGGAGCTGCAGAAAGCGACTAGCATATATGGTGGCTAACATACGCAAAAGAGAGCGAGAAGAGAAGGCAAAGCACGATCGAACAACTATGATCAAGAAGTGATCCTAGAACAACCTACGTCAAGCATTACTCCAACACCGTGTTCACTTCCCGGACTCCGCCGGAAAGAGACCATCACGGATACACACGCGGTGGATGTATTTTAATTAAGATCAACTTTAGGTTTTCTACAACCGGACATTAACAAATTCCCATCTGCCCATAACCACGGGCACGGCTTTCGAAAGTTCAAATCCCTGCAGGGGTGTCCCAACTTAGCCCATCACAAGCTCTCACGGTCAACGAAGGATATTCCTTCTCCCAAGACAATCCGATCAGACTCGGCATCCTGGTTACAAGACATCCTCGACAATGGTAAAACAATTCCAGTAGCACCGCCCGAATGTGCCGACAAATCCCGATAGGAGCTGCACATATCTCGTTCTCAGGGCACACTCAGATGAGCGCTCCATACAACTAAAACCAAACCTCGAGTTTCCACGAGGGGCCGCTGCACAGGGCTCTAGTTTGGACCAACACTCAGAGGAGCACTGGCCCAGGGGGGTTTAAATAAAGATGACCCTTGAGTCTACAGAACCCAAGGGAAAGAAAAGGCTATGTGGCGAATGGTAAAACCAATGTTGGGCCTTGTTGGAGGAGTTTTATTCAAGGCGAATTGTCAAGGGGTTACCATTATAACCCAACCGTGTAAGGAACACAAAATCCGGGAACATAACAACGATATAACGGAAACTAGGGCGGCAAGAGTGGAACAAAACACCAGGCATAAGGCCGAGCCTTCCACCCTTTACCAAGTATATAGATTCATTAATTAAATAAGAGATATTGTGATATCCCAACAAAATATCCATGTTCCAACAAGGAACAAACTCCAATCTTCACCTGCAACTAGCAACGCTATAAGAGGAGCTGAGCAAAGCGGTAACATCGCCAAACAATGGTTTGCTAGGGCAAGGTGGGTTAGAGGCTTGGCTTAACAATATGGGATGCATGATAAGCAAGTGGTAGGTATTGCAGCATAGGCATAGCAAAAGAGCGAGCAACTAGCAAGCAAAGATAGAAGTGATTTCGAAGGTATGGTCATCTTGCCTGAAATCCCGCAAGGAAGAAGAACGAGTCCATGAAGAAGACAAACGAACATAGTCGAACGGTTCCTCACAAACGCGACGTTATCGGAACCATCCCGAAGAAGCAACACCGGAAAGAAGCACACAACATAGTAAACAACCAACACATGAACATGGCATGATATGCGGGATGCGGTATGTGATGCATATGCATGATTTGGAATCGGATGCACAGTTTGGAAATGGCAAGCAAAACAAATATGGCACCGGTCTGCGATTAACAGCAAGTAGCCACCTAAATGCATCAAGTTAAATATGCTACATCACTCAAACATGGCAACAAAATACACGGCAGGGATTCACTCATGATGCTTGACAAAAGATGAACACTGAGCTACGACTAATTCACTCAATAGCAAGATCAAACAGGCATTGCAAAAATGCTAAAGATAACAGGTTTCAGACTTAGTGAAATTAACAGCATGTCAGGAATTAATCATCAGGAAGCAAACTTTAGAGCATGAAAACTATATGCTACAGGAACATATCATGGCAAAGCAAGGCATGGCATGAAGCTACTCTAAGCATATAACAAAAGTCCCTTAGTGACCATGAGACAAAAGGGATCAGAAAATACACAAGCATGTGAACATAGCAAAAACATAAACAGATTCAGACTTTGTGAAAAACTAGAGCATGCAAAACAGTTAACGAGTAGGCATGTTTACAAGCTCGATGCACTCACTACAGAGCATGGCATGACAAACTAAGCATACACCCATCAAGAAGACATGGCATAGAAGCTAGACATGGCAAGAACAACAACATAGCATGCATGGATCAAGAACAATAAGCTCGGCAAAATTGCTAAACATGTTAACAATCTGCGAGGAACATTTTATAGCAAAAGTAGAGCTTGATTGACTCAAGCTAGGGTGCTCCATAAATGCAAACAAAGGCATGGATGGATAGAGCACCACAATATTAACAAAACATCCTTACTGATCATCCTCAAAAGAGGCATAGATCACTAGGAAACAACATGAACATATGGCATAAAAATAAAGACAGGGCAAGGAATTAGTGAAATTCTAAGTCCCTGAAATCAGTATCATTGAGTAAGCTACTTTGCATGCTTGTGCTAGTCACCACAAAGATCACAAAAATACATGACATACACCCCTGTAAAGATGGCATGGCATTTAACAAAACACATGTAGAGCTCACGATCATAGCATGCACACATTAATCATAGCAAAAATGACAAAAGGCCATTTGCTGAAACAGATATGACATATTCATCACATAGCCCTTTTCCAATGATATTTCGGGCCCCAAGATGAGCTCAAATGAAAATGATGCAATGAGATGAAATGATGTACTCGTCGAGACGAACATTTTGATATGCTACACGCACGAATCGGAGCAACGGGTGCAAAGTTATGCTGCGATGAAAATGCCCAAAAATACTGGAATCTAGGGGACTTGGTGAAATTTGGACCTCTCGGGAAAAGTCAACCCGGGACGAAGCGGTGCGGGATGGAGGGATCCGGATCTGGACGGAGGCCATTTGGTTGAAAGGAGTGGTGGATCTGATCCATCTTCCTCGGATCCGACCGGAGAAACTCCGGTGAGGGGCGACGATTCCGGCGATGGCCGGCGGCGGGCTCCGGCGAACACCGGCAAGAGGCGGGTGCCGCGGGGAGGATCGGTGGAGGAGGATGCGTCATCCCTGGCGAGGAGGGGGCCGGCCGCAGCAGGGAAGGTCGGGCGGTGGAGGACAGCTTGGCCGGCCGGCGGACGGGCGGCGGAGGGTCGCCGGCTGGAGGCGCGACGCGCTCGGCGGCGGAGGAGCTCGGCCGGAGTGGGAGGTGAGGCGTGGGCGGCGATGGTCGCCGGCGGGGAGGCGCTAGGCGGCGGGGAGCATCGGGCGAGCGGGATCGGCGGCGCGCGGCGACCGGGCCGGGCGGGTCCGCGATGGGCCCGGTGGGCCGGCGTGGTGGAGACGAGGCGCAGGACACATGGCGGCGCGCGAGTGGAGGAGGGAGGCGGCGGTGCTGAGGTCGCGGCTCCCGATTGGCCGGAGTGATGTGGCGGCGGGGTGGACATGTCCGGCCGACGCGGGAGGAAGTGTCCGGCGGCGCGGGGAGGAGTTTGTAGGGTTTCATCTGCGCGAATTTCGGAGGGGATCACATATATATAGGTAGAGGGAGCTAGGAGAGTCCAAATGAGGTGCGGTTTTTGGCCACGCGATCGTGATCGAACGACCAAGATGATAGAGGGGGTTTAGGTGGGTTTTGGGCCACTTTGAAGGGGTGTTGGGCTGCAACACACATGAGGCCTTTTTGGTCCCTCGGTTAACCATTGGAGTATCAAACGAAGTCCAAATGGCACGAAACTTGACAGGCGGTCTACCGGTAGTAAACCAAGGCCGCATGACAAGTCTCGCTCCAATCCGAAAACGTTTAACACCCGCACACGAAAAGAGGTAGAAAGGGACACCGGATGACATAGGAGCGCCGGATTGCAAAACGGACAACGGGGAAAATGCTCGGACGCATGAGACGAACACATATGCAAATGAAATGCACATGATGACATGATATGCAATGCATGACGTGCAAGCAATGAAAAGGCAACAACAGCGAATAACTGGAGGACACCTGTCACATCGGTCTCGGGGCGTCACATCAACCATCACCGAGCGCACCACCCTCGTCGCCGCCCGAGATCACTCGCCACCGGTTAGTCCCTTTTTTGTGATTTTTGCGAGCTGTGTAGTAGATGGATGCACCGATGTGCGTGTAGATGGAGTTGACCCCGTGCGAGAAGTTCTTGCTATCTGATTCGTCCGATTCGGATGACTCGGATGGGGAGACCATGCTTGCGACCTTTCGGCAGCAAACATTGGTCATGGCGCTTGCCGTGAAGGAGCATGAAGATGAGTACCGGAAGAGGAGGCGAGGATCTACTGTCGGGCGTTTGTGCATTCCGCGGAATTTCCATCTTGGAAACGAGATGTTGATGCAAGATTATTTTTCGGAGAATCCTACATATCCTGCACACCTCTTCCGCAGAAGGTACCGAATGCGCCGATCCCTTTTTGTGAAAATTGTTGAAGCTTGCGAGGCAAATTGCCAGTATTTCACTCAAAAAAGGAATGCCGCGGGCTTAAAGGGATTTAGTGCATATCAAAAAATCTCCACAGCTATGTGGGTGATTGCATATGGCATTTCAGCTGACTATGCCGATGAGTATCTTCGCATTGGTGAAGATAGCACAATTGAGTCTGTGCGTAGATTTGCGAAAGTGATTGTCCGTGTCTTTGGTCCCGAGTATCTTCGGGCACCAAATGAAGATGACACAAAGAAATTGATGGTAGCTAATGACAGGAGAGGTTGGCCTGGGATGCTAGGTAGCATTGATTGTATGCATTGGAATTAGAAAAATTGCCCCAAGGCTTGGCAAGGAATGTATTGTGGCAAGTCTCGTGATGCAACAATTGTGCTAGAGGCCGTAGCATCCGAGGATTTATGGATTTGGAATTGCTTTTTTGGTATGCCCGGGACACTTAATGATAGCAATGTGTTGCAACGCTCTCATTTGTTTGCTAGGCTTGCTATTGGTGATTCTCCTGCTTGCAACTACACTATCAATGGGCATGAATACACAAAGGGGTACTATCTTGCAGATGGTATATATCCTCCTTGGTGCACATTTGTCAAGAGCATCAAAGAACCCAAAACAAAAAAAGAATGTGAATGTGCAAGGGTTCAAGGGTTCAAGAGGCAGAGGCATCAAAGAGCATTCGGTGTTTTGCAATCTAGGTTTGCAATTGTCCGTGGTCCTGCTCATTTTTGGGATAAGAAAACCTTGAAGAACATCATGACTTGCTGTGTTATCCTGCACAATATGATTCTTGAAGATGAGAGAGGAATGAACTTAGAATTCTTTTATGACAATGTGGGTAGCCGTGTCAAACCAGCTAGAGACCCAAACCGCATTAGAGCTTTTCTTCAGACATACAAGGAGATTGAAAATGCAGACACACACTTTCAACTTCAGGAAGATCTCATTGAGCACCATTAGCAAAGGGCTGGACAGTGACTAATTTTTGTATTCATTTGTATTTGTATTCATGACAAGTTTTGTATTGCATTATTTTAAGTTTGCTACGGTGATTTGAATAATTATTTATAATGCGGATGATTATTGTTTTATGTTTGATTTGAATAATTCAGTTTGTTTTCGATTGTTGGAATTATGTTGGAGTTGAGATTTGCGGGCTGATGATATGCGGGGATGCAGTGGTGCAAAGAGCAGAACCCGCATAGCCGACCCGTAAAAAAGCATATTCTGTGAATATACTTTTTTACGGATCCGTTTGGGAGGACTGCATCTGTGCCAGCCCGCAAAAGCTGTTTTACGCAAACTGCAAACGTGTTTTGCGGGCCGGCGTTTTGCAGGGTCTGCTAGAGTTGCTCTTAGTGATGCCCCCAACCTAAAACATATTATGGGATGCGCTATAGCAGAGGTTATCAAATTTATGAGGAGTTGGTAGTGGTACTTCATCAAGTAGGTTTCTCAAACTGAAATTGCTTAATCTGAAAACCTCATATCTGTAAAGCTGGGTTGTGGGAAGAAAATTAGTTTCATAGCATCTTAGCCATGCAACAATATGGTAGTCTGTGATGGCCTAGCTTATTAGGGATGATAGACTACTCATATCAATAAGGAATTCCTTCTTTTCCGTGAGCCCATTCGGACAGAACTCCAAAGTTAAGTGTGCTCAGCTTGGAGTAGTGTCAGGATGGGTGACCGACCGGGAAGTTGCTCCCGGGTGCGCATGAGTGAGGACAAAGTGCGCAGAAAAGACTAGTATTGATCTATGGGGCCAGTCTAGATCCCGCAGGAGTAACGACCACCGGCAGGTGTGTCCGGGCCGTTACAAGTTGGTATCAGAGCCTTCCCCGACTTAGGAGCCCCCTGCTTGATCGAATCGCTGGCGTTGTTGAGTCTAGATAAATGTTTTGAGTCTTTTAGGATCATATATATCGGAGAGCAGGATTCTTTTTACTCCTCAGTCCCTTCGTCGCTCTGGTGAGGCATCCTGACGTAGAGTTTTGACTCTTCTCTTCTCAGATTTCACTAAAAAATTTAGGATCACGCGGGTATCTTGGAATCATTCCGATGGTTTTGTGACGAGAACATTGTTCTTGGTGCCTCCTGACATTTAGGGGTTGTGGCAGTGTCCCGGGGAGTTGAGCTCCGAGGTGTTGTCGTCACAATTTTATCGTTCCAGTTCTGGAATACCTGAGTTTCGCCGACATCGAAAATCTCTTTTATGCAGTTGTTGGTGAGATAACCTCGACGCCACCCAATACTGGGGCGGGAGTTCGGGAGTATTGCCATAACTTGTATAGCGGATGCTTTTCGAAGGTTGAGGTAAACGATTTCCGAAGGTTTCTTGGTTATGTGTTGAAGGATGGATATAGCTGGATGTAGGATTTGCTAGATTTGGGTGAGATATTATGCTTCCCCTGTATCCCCTACACCTGATTGCATAACTGGAAAGTTTCGGGAGTTTATAAGTGGGAATTCAAGTAGCTCTTAGGATATCTTTCCGACAGATGTATGATATGAAATTGGGGTTCGACGTCTAGTGGTCCGCCTATCCACGGTTGGTTTTACAGTGGTCTCGTTGTGTCTTAAAGAGTCCTTGCCTATGCCGACTCAGGGATGCTTCGTATGTCATGTGCACTGCCTTGTACATGATGGTGATGTACAATCGAGCCCATGTAGGCCCCACCATGAAAACTTCGTATGAAATCTCTATCATATGTTTGTTCCTGCTTATTCTGCAAGCCAATCCTTCATTTTGTTTTGATTGTGGTATTCAAGTTGCTTCGAAGTCAAATGTTGATTCCATACCTTTCCCAAGCAGTGTTCTCATATATCTATGTAGACGCTAATCTTTCTTGTTTATCGAGAATGTCATGTAAATCCTTTTTCAACCGGCGTGTTTCTCTTCAAGTGGATCCGATCATTTCAACATCCACAAGATCATTTATCACTTCTTCTCAATGATGTTTTGCTTCATCCGTCCCAAGTTGCCTTTGTTTTTCCCGCCCTCCCACCCTTTTTCTTGAAGGACTCAGATTTCTTAATCGAGTATCCATCTTACAGATGTGAAGTCTCTCCATTCTTTTCCGTCAATATCCTTATCCGGTGATTCTCATGAAGATGCTCTACAAGTTCGTCATTCTTCGTTTCTTTTATCTTCTCCGGTGGATTCAATTCAAACTCTGTTGATCATATCCTTTCCTCGTTTCAATGTTTTTTTCCATGCTGGTGCACCTCATAATCATTCACCTCTCGCTATTCACTTGTTCCGGAGTGCTGAGCATATCTCAGAAGATGCTACCGCTTATTCTCATTCATTCAAGCTCTTTCAAGGTTGTTACCTCATTCAAGCCATTTTTTCAACCGGTGCTATCTCTTTTTCAAGTAATCGTTCAACGGTGTTTCTTTTGAGTGGGCCCTAACCCACAGGTCTTTTACCAGGATCTTACCTGACTCTTTTCTTTTCCCGGAGCTATCCTCAAATTTTTCTCAAACTTTGACATAAGAATGAGTTATCATCAGTCAAATGCCTTTCTCCAAGATTGGTTAAATTCTTTTCATTGTTGGCTCAATCTCTTTGCTTTTGATTATTCCGGAGTGCCTCAATAATTCATAGTGGTGTTTCTCGTCGTAATTCTCAGATTTTGAAGACCGAAGAAGATTTTTCTCTCAATTTTGCTCCATTCTCTTCAAGATTCGTGATTCCAGCTTGTTGCCATCCTCTCATAATTGTATTCGATTGTGAGAATTCTTTTCACCCATCCGGAGTAATTCAGGAGTCTTTTTCAGTTTGATTCTCCGGAGCCATCTTCTCAGAATTATTCATTCCAGCTTTCAGCTCGCTTTCTCCAAATCTTACCGGTGCATCGATCAAATATCCTCTAATCAGCTCGGGATCTCTTCGTTCTCATGTATCTAAATTCTCTCAAGTATCTTCATTCATTTTTCTAATTCTTACCGGTGTTTTCCTTATCTTTTCTTTGTTCATTTTCAATTCTTATGGTGTTTTGCTCACGATTCTCTTCCATGGTTATCATATTTATTAATTCATTGTTCCAATCCTACCGGTGGTTCGTTGAAGACCTTCTCAAGTTTGTGTTATATCTATCTTAATCCTTTCTGCGAGAATAGTAGTACGCCAAATCCGTTGCTTCTCATCAATCTAATTTGGTGAAGGATACGCATACCATAATTCTTATTCGTGTTTCATCTAAGTGATTAATTCCTTGTTCCGGAGGCTCATCAAATTCTTGGTTTCAAGTGCTCATTTTTCTTTCGGGAGTTCCAAGCTTTTCTGCATTATCTCGTCGTGAAGCTCCATTTAATCATTGCAAGGCTTCAACCTTATTCTTTCATCCTTCATTTCGTTTTATCATTCTTTTCTTACCGGAGTTCTTCATGGAGGATCTGCATGATGGATCATAAAGGATTTAATTCCTTCTCCAAGTTTGTCATCAAGAATCTTTTGAAGGAGCTCAAGCATTCTTCATCTTGTTATCCGGAGTGCAATTCTTTCTACTGTATCATTAGAGGTGGTATTATGTCATTATTGATAATTTGAGTTCATGTTTCATGATTCACATGTTGTTAAGAATGAGGTATTTTAAATCCACCAATCTCTTCATTGGCATTATCTTGGGTTATGTTTCACCTAAAGCCTTCCCTAAGGATTGTTGCTATCTATGGTGTTTATGAATGATCCAAGTTATTCTTTTATCCTCCCGGTGATATAGTTTCTTGTCTCCTTGTTAATATCTATCCAATCTATCGTTTCCGTTAGTGGCAGAATTTCACCTCTTGGTTTTGAGATGTTTTCTATAAGTCCGCTACAACCTTGTTCTTTTCGTTGTTGGTTTTCCAACAACTCCATAAGACCCTTCTCCTATGGATGCCTTTTTCAAGCTCTTTTGGTGGCAGAAGTTGGCATTTTCTTCTCCATTCTTTTATTTCAATTATCTATCTTCTATTCTTTCATTCCGGAGGCATTGTGATGTTTCTCTCTTCACTCATCATCTCGAATTATGAAGATCATGATCTTTTCATGCTTGTCCATTTAACCGGAGTGTCGTGCCCTCTTTTCAAGTTCTCTCATCTTATCAAGTTTTACCTCCCTTCTCAACCGGAGTGCTGTCTGAGATATTTCTTACCCCTTGTTCCATTTTTTCAATAGTTCCGGAGGCAGTGTGTTGTGAGTTTATCAAGTATCTTCTCATTTTATCAGGTTCTTATTCAATTCCTTCCATTTGCAGTCAGAGTGCTGTCCAAATTTACATCAGTCTTATTCCTTCTCTATCTTGTTTTAACCGGAGTGTTATCGTAATTCATCCTTGTCGTTCCTTGTACATCTCGTTTCTACCGGAGTGCTTGCATATACTTCTTGTCCATTGTAACCCTTTTCTTATGTCTTTCAACCTCAAGGTTTTTCGCAATGTACCTTGTTCCTCTTTTCTAACAGAGTGTTTCCAACTTTGTTCATCTCTATTGTATTCTTTCTTTCAAGTAGTTCAACCTTTCAAGGTTCTTTGGTTTCACTCGTTTGTCAAAGAAGCAACTTAGTTTTACCTTTTCTTTTCCTCTTTCGTTTTCCCTCCGGTGCCATTCTAGATCTCGGGACGAGATCCTCTCATAGTGGTGGAGTGTTGTGACGCCCCGAGACTGATGTGCCAGGTGTCCTCCAGTTATTCGCTGTTGTTGCCTTGTCATTGCTTGCATGTCATGCATTGCGTATCATGTCATCATGTGCATTTCATTTGCATACGTGTTCGTCTCATGCGTCCGAGCATTTTCCCCGTTGTCCGTTTTGCAATCCGGCGCTCCTATGTCATCCGGTGTCCCTTTCTAGCTCCCTCTACCTATATATATGTGATCCCCTCCGAAATTCGCGCACATGAAACCCTAAAAACTCCTCCCCGCGCCGTTGGACACTTCCTCCCGCGCCAGCCGGACATGTCCACCCCGCCGCCACATCACTCCGACCAATCGGGAGCCGCCACCTTAGCACCGCCGCCTCCCTCCTCCACTCGCGCGTCGCCATGTGTCCCATGCCTCGTCTCCACCGCGTCGGCCCGCCGGGCCCATCACGGACCCACCCGGCGACCATCGCCGCCCGCGCCTCCCCGCTCGCCCGATGCTCCCCGCCGCCTAGCGCCTCCCCGCCGGCGACCATCGCCGCCCGCGCCTCGCCTCCCGCTCCGGCCGAGCTCCTCCGCCGCCGACCGCATCGCTCCTCCCGCCGGCAACCCTCCGCCGCCCGACCTTCCCTGCTACGGCCGGCCCCCTCCTCACCGGGGATGACGCGCCCTCCGCCACCGATCCTCCTCGCGGCACACGCCTCTTGCCGGTGTTCGCCGGAGTCCGCTGCCGGCCATCGCCGAAATCGTCGCCCCTCACCGGAGTTTCTCCGGTCGGATCCGAGGAAGATGGATCAGATCCACCACTCCTTTCAACCAAACGGCCTCCGTCCAGATCCGGATCCCTCCATCTCGCACCGCTTTGTCCCGGGTTGACTTTTCCCGAGAGGTCCAAATTTCACTAAGTCCCCCAGATTCCAATATTTTTGGGCATTTTCATCGCATCATAACTTTGCACCCGTTGCTCTGATCCGTGCGTGTAGCATATCAAAATGTTCATCTTGATGAGTACATCATTTCATCTCATTGCATCATTTTCATTTGAGCTCATCTTGGTGCCCGAAATGTTATTGGAAAAGGGCTATGTGATGAATATGTCAGATCTGTTTCAGCAAATGGCCTTTTGTCATTTTTGCGATGATTAATGTGTGCATGCTATGATCCTGAGCTCTACATGTGTTTTGTTAAATGTCATGCCATCTTTACAGGGGTGTATGTCATGTATTTTTGTGATCTTTGTGGTGACTAGCACAAGCATGCAAAGTAGCTTACTCAATGATGCTGATTTCAGGGACTTAGAATTTCACTAAGTCCTTGCCATGTCTTTATTTTTATGCCATATGTTCATGTTGTTTCCTAGTGATCCGTGCCTCTTTTGAGGATGATCAGTAAGGATGTTTTGTTAATATTGTGGTGCTCTATCCATCCATGCCTTTGTTTGAATTTATGGAGCACCGTAGCTTGAGTCAATCAAGCTCTACTTTTGCTATAAAATGTTCCTCGCAGATTGTTAACATGTTTAGCAATTTTGTCGAGCTTATTGTTGTTGATCCATGCATGCTATGTTGTTGTTCTTGCCATGTCTAGCTTCTATGCCATGTCTTCTTGATGGGTGTATGCTTAGTTTGTCATGCCATGCTCTGTAGTGAGTGCATCGAGCTCGTAAACATGCCTACTCGTTAACTGTTTTGCATGCTCCAGTTTTTCACAAAGTCTGGATCTGTTTATGTTTTTGCTATGTTCACATGCTTGCAATTGTATTTTCTGATCCCTTTTGGCTCATGGTCACTAAGGGACTTTTGTTATATGCTTAGAGTAGCTTCATGCCATGCCTTGCTTTGCCATGATATGTTCCTGTAGCATATAGTTTTCATGCTCTAAAGTTTGCTTCCTGATGATTAATTCCTAACATGCTGTTAATTTCACTAAGTCCGAAACCTGTTGTCTTTAGCATTTTTGCAATGCCTATTTGATCTTGCTATTGAGTGAATTAGCCGTAGCTCAGTGTTCATCTTTTGTCAAGCATCATGAGTAAATCCCTGCCGTGTATTTTGTTGCCATGTTTGAGTGATGTAGCATATTTAACTTGATGCATTTAGGTGGCTACTTGCTATTAATCGCAGACCGGTGCCATATTTGTTTTGCTTGCCATTTCCAAACCGTGCATCCGATTCCGGTGATCTTTATATCGATTTCAACCGAAATCAACTCACCTTTCTAGTGGCACTCTTGGATTTCCAGGTTGAGGCCAGGTTCAATCATTCTTTTCCAAATCATGCATATGCATCACATACCGCATCCCACATATCATGCCATGTTCATGTGTTGGTTGTTTACTATGTTGTGTGCTTCTTTCCGGTGTTGCTTCTTCGAGATGGTTCCAATAACGTCGCGTTTGTGAGGAACCGTTCGACTACGTCCGTTTGTCTTCTTCATGGACTGATTCTTCTTCCTTGCGGGATTTCAGGCAAGATGACCATACCTTCGAAATCACTTCTATCTTTGCTTGCTAGTTGCTCGCTCTTTTGCTATGCCTATGCTGCAATACCTACCACTTTCTTATCATGCCTCCCATATTGTTAAGCCAAGCCTCTAACCCACCTTGTCCTAGCAAACCATTGTTTGGCTATGTTACCGCTTTGCTCAGCCCCTCTTATAGCGTTGCTAGTTGCAGGTGAAGATTGGAGTTTGTTCCTTGTTGGAACATGGATATTTTGTTGGGATATCACAATATCTCTTATTTAATTAATGCATCTATATACTTGGTAAAGGGTGGAAGGCTCGGCCTTATGCCTGGTGTTTTGTTCCACTCTTGCCGCCCTAGTTTCCGTCATATCGTTGTTATGTTCCCGGATTTTGCGTTCCTTACACGGTTGGGTTATAATGGGAACCCCTTGACAGTTCGCCTTGAATAAAACTCCTCCAGCAAGGCCCAACATTGGTTTTACCATTCGCCACCTAGCCTTTTCTTTCCCTTGGGTTCTGCAGACTCAAGGGTCATCTTTATTTAAACCCCCCTAGGCCAGTGCTCCTCTGAGTGTTGGTCCAAACTAGAGCCTTGTGTAGCGCCCCCTCGTGGAAACTCGAGGTTTGGTTTTAGTTGTATGGAGCGCTCATCTGAGTGTGCCCTGAGAACGAGATATGTGCAGCTCCTATCGGGATTTGTCGGCACATTCGGGCGGTGCTGCTGGACTTGTTTTACCATTGTCGAGGATGTCTTGTAACCGGGATGCCGAGTCTGATCGGATTGTCTTGGGAGAAGGAATATCCTTCGTTGACCATGAGAGCTTGTGATGGGCTAAGTTGGGACACCCCTGCAGGGATTTGAACTTTCGGAAGCTGTGCCCGTGGTTATGGGCAGATGGGAATTTGTTAATGTCCGATTGTAGAAAACCTGAAGTTGATCTTAATTAAAATACATCCACCGCATGTGTAACCGTGATGGTCTCTTTCCGGCGGAGTCCGGTAAGTGAGCACGGTGTTGGAGTAATACTTGACGTAGGTTGTTCTAGGATCACTTCTTGATCATAGTTGTTCGATCGTGCTTTGCCTTCTCTTCTCGCTCTCTTTTGCGTATGTTAGCCACCATATATGCTAGTCGCTTGCTGCAGCTCCACCTCATACCTTTTACCCTTCCTATAAGCTTAAATAGTCTTGATCGCGAGGGTGTGAGATTGCTGAGTCCCCGTGACTCACAGATACTTCCAAAAACCAGTTTGCAGGTGCCGATGAAACCGTACTGGTGACGCAACCAAGCTCAAGGAGGAGCTCAATGAAGATCTTGTCCTTTGTGTTGTTTCGTTTTAGTTGATCAGTAGTGGAGCCCAGTTGGGGTCGATCGAGGTTCTGTGTAGCATTTTGGGTAGTCTTCTTTTATTTTGGGTTCCGTAGTCGGACCTTGATTGTATCTGGTTGATGTAATTCTTTATTCATGTAATTGTGTGAAGTCGCGATTGTAAGCCAACTATGTATCTCTTTCCCTTATGTATTACATGGATTGTGTGAAGATTACCTCACTTGTGACATTGCTTTCAATGCGGTTATGCCTCTAAGTCGTGCTTCGACACGTGGGAGATATAGCCGCATCGAGGGTGTGACAGTTGATCCCAGCGGCGGCGGCGACTGGGGGCGGCTCTTCTCGCTAGATCCGGAGGGCAGTGTAGCAGCTCGGCGCGGGAGGGTGTGGGGTGGCCCCGTGGAGCGATTCTGCCCGCAGATTTGGCCGGAATCACCAACGGCGGGCGGGCAGAAGCAAGGGCGAGCGGCGACGGAAGGAGGGGGAAAAGAGCGCGGGCTGAAATATCCCTCCCGCCAACTGCTTCTATGTGATGCAGGGCACCACAACCGCGAGGGGGAAACCTGCGTTTTCTCGGGTTGGGGTCGGGAATTTGCCGTGCCCCCTAAAAACTTTTGCGGGTCGGGGCGGGATGTGGCGTCTGGTTGGGTAGGCCTTGCGGCTCGTACCCGCATTTTGGCGGTTATTTTGTGGGTCAGGGCGGATGCGGGGTCTGCTAGAGTTGCTCTAATCCATTAGACCAAGCTGTTATAGGAAAGGGTCGCAATGTTCTTTTTCTTATGGATAGTGCATAGCAAAGAAACTGAAAACTGTTACAAGTCTTAACACCAAATTCAAATCCGTGTAATGAAGGACACTCACAATTACTTATATAGTTATGTTTCCCCTTAAAATATATTCTCGGATATGTTATTGATATCTTAGTTTCTTTGCTGTCACTTTCCCATAGCAAAACATGAGTAATAGCGGGCAGAGGCGCCGCATGCATTCCTAATGACATGCTTATGTTGCCGTCGTCAGAAAATATGGCTGCTGCTATTGATTATGTGTATGATTCTTTTTTCTTCAACTATTCTGAGGCTAGACATAGTGAGGGTAACATAACCAATATCATGCGCTTGAGACTAGCAAACATGCTTATGTGGCAGATAATTAAATTAGAGAGAGAGAGAGATAATTAGAGTAACATAGGTAGGTACCATATCATGTTAAATTCTATGCTACTTTGTGTCATGCATGACAATAAATATGATAATCTATGATACTACTGTATGATACTATGCACCATAGAGATAGTATCATACACTAGTACACTACTAGGGAAAAGCCTAGCAGCAGCGCGGGTTTTAGGTACATTAGTAGCGCGGGGACCGGCGCTACTAATAAGGCGCTATAGCTAACACTTAGCAGCAGCGCGTGGGCGCCCGTGCTACTGGTATACAAGTGTAGCAGCAGCGTGCTTCGTGCAAGCTCGCTACTACTAATAGCTCTAGCGTGCTTGGGCTGGATGCGCTACTGCTACTGTCATGCTGCTGCTAACTTTCTCCACTCGCTACTGCTAATTTTAGTAGTTTTTGTTTTTTCTGCATATTTATTTTGTATTTGAACATGCTTTATACAAGAATCTTTAGCAGATACAAATGTCATCATGATACACATACAAGTGGCTGTGAGGCCATAAATGTAATCATAGCATATACATACAAATAGTCTCATCATAATCATCATCCAACACAAAGTGGTATCTCATCATCATCTCGAAAATAGCGATACAAGTCGTGATTACTTGCAACTACATCGTCATCCATCTAAACAATGATATACGCGAGAAGAGCTATCACTTTGAGTGAGAGCGGAACTATGCAGTACATGAGTTCGTATCCCTCTCTCGCATTAGCGTGAACCTAAACTAACTACTGCCTGTCGCTCGGAAACCGAAAACCGGTACACCTGGGCCTGACACTCCGACCACTCTTTGTATATATACTCCTGGCGTAGCACTTCTTTGCCATCGATGATCTATGGACCTGCATCGTCACATGACTCGATGATATGCAACATATATAGTTGAGAAACAGAAAGAGACAGACTTGGCAAAAATAGAAGCAACATATCATAAGCATAAATAACAAAGTTGATCGTACCCAAAATTCCCTAACTAGAGTGATCGTCGCTAGTCGAGGAGGACGGTTTAATTACATCACAAATAAAGTTTCGTCGTGCATAACTCAAAGTTTTGTCATACAGAAAGTATGGACTAAACGGACACATTGTCATATATCGACAATCACTCCAACATGTTGTGTCATCCATCCAAGTCAGGGAGATAGTCCCCGAGCCTAGTGAAAGGCTTCAGGTCGAGACGCTGAGAGGCTACCCGTGTTCGGACGTCTTCCCGCGACATTTGTCCTTCTTCGTAGAACATCCCTATTTTTTCGACGACCTCCTTGATGATGATTTGGGCAAGTTCGCGCTGGATGTGATAGAACTCGGCTCGAAGTCGATGATCCTCGATATCTCCTACATTCTTTGCCCATTGCAGAATATGGGCATTGCCGGATGTAGGTGACATGCGAAGGTTCTGGTGATCCCGTCTGTACTCCAGCATGTAGTGTAGGACATAGAATCCATCATTAAGAGAACCACTCGGTTTCTGGATGCAGCAGAAGTCGGTCTTATGGCCGAAGGCGAGCCTACCGCCCCTTCTCTTCTTGTCCATGACCTCTCCACCCCGTGCTTCGTAGTAAAACATAGCACTGTCGAGAACATCCTTGATGCGGGTGTAATCCTTTTTGTGAATGTTCTTCGACGATTCCAAGTAAAGAGCGTGGGAGTATCGGGGGTAGAGGATGATGAGTACGGCGCGCCCGCCGCTGCGCAAAATAAGTACACCTCAAATTAATTAGCCTCCACCGTGCAAATGAATGATTGAAATCGAAGGAAGGATATCTACGCGGATGACTTACAGGGGATGATAAGGCACGAGAATCGCCTCCTCGTCCTTATTGGCGAGCATGAAATTGACGATGTATTCCCTCACGTATTCACGGTGCTTTGCGCAGACTCCTAAGAAGCTCTCGTGCATGAAGTACATGTCAGCGACACAGATATGAGGTATCTGATGAACCTTGATGATGTAGATCATGTGCAAGGTGATGACCCACAAGTATAGGGGATCTATCGTAGTCCTTTCGATAAGTAAGAGTGTCGAACCCAACGAGGAGCAGAAGGAAATGATAAGCGGTTTTCAGCAAGGTATTCTCTGCAAGTACTGAAATAAGTGGTAACAGATAGTTTTGTGATAAGATAAATTGTAACGAGCAACAAGTAACAGAAGTAAATAAAGTGCAGCAAGATGGCCCAATCCTTTTTGTAGCAAAGGACAAGCCGGAACAAACTCTTATAATAGGAAAAGCACTCCCGAGGACACATGGGAATATCGTCAAGCTAGTTTTCATCACGTTCATATGATTCGCGTTCGATACTTTGATAATTTGCTATGTGGGTGGACCGGTGCTTGGGTGTTGTTCTTACTTGAACAAGCATCCCACTTATGATTAACCTCTATTGCAAGCATCCGCAACTACAACAAAAGTATTAAGGTAAACCTAACCATAGCATGAAACATGTGGATCCAAATCAGCCCCTTACGAAGCAACGCATAAACTAGGGTTTAAGCTTCTGTCACTCTAGCAACCCATCATCTACTTATTACTTCCCAATGCCTTCCTCTAGGCCCAAATAATGGTGAAGTGTTATGTAGTCGACGTTCACATAACACCACTAGAGGCTAGACAACATACATCTTATCAAAATATCAAATGAATACCAAATTCACATGACTACTAATAGCAAGACTTCTCCCTTGTCCTTAGGAACAAACATAATTACTCACAAAGCATATTCATGTTCATAATCAGAGGAGTAATAATATGCATATAGGATCTGAACATATGATCTTCCACCAAATAAACCATGTAGCGTCAACTACAAGGAGTAATCAACACTACTAGCAACCTACTAGCACCAATCCCGGACTTTGAGACAAGAATTGGATACAAGAGATGAACTAGGGTTTGGAGATGAGATGGTGTTGGTGAAGATATTGATGGAGATTGCCCTCTCCCGATGAGAGGAGCGTTGGTGATGACGATGGTGATGATTTCCCCCTCCCGGAGGGAAGTATCCCCGGCAGAACAGCTCTGTCGGAGCTCTAGATTGGTTCCGCCAAGGTTCCGCCTCGTGGCGGCAGAGTCTCGTCCCGAAAAGTTCCTCCTGATTTTTTTCTCATCGAAAGACTTCATATAGGAGAAGATGGACGTCGGAGAGCCACTAGGGGGCCCACGAGGTAGGGGGGCACGCCCCCCACCATCGTGAGCAGGGTGTGGGCCCCTTGGCCTTCATCTTTGGCGAGGATTTTTCTTTATTTATTTTAAGATGTTCCGTGGAGTTTCAGGACTTTTGGAGTTGCGCAGAATAGGTCTCTAATATTTGCTCCTTTTCCAGCCCAGAATTCCAGTTGCCGGCATTGTCCCTCCTTATGTAAACCTTGTAAAATAAGAGAGAATAGCCATAAGTATTATGACATAAAGTGAAATAACAGTCCATAATGCAATAAATATCGATATAAAAGCATGATGCAAAATGGACGTATCAACTCCCCCAAGCTTAGACCTCGCTTGTCCTCAAGCGAAAAGCCGATAACAATAAATATGTCCTCATGTTTAGAGGTAGAGGCGTCAATAAAAAATAAAATACGGACATGAAGGCATCATGATTGTTCTCATAACAGCAACATATATAGATTTTGTCATATGATTACTTATGTTCAAGTGATGATCTATTCACAATGCAAAACTATAAATCATAAACCTTATTGGGTTCTGACAAACTATAATCTCAGTCATTGAAGCAATTGCAATTTATCATAACATCGGAAAGAGTCTATGTCAGAGCTAAAAAGTAAGTCCACATACTCAACTATCATTTAGTCCTCCATAATTGCTAACACTCACGCAATACTTGTGGTTACGGAGTTTTAATCGAACACAGAGAAATATAGGGGCTTATGGTTTTGCCCCACAACCCTTTACCTCAAGGGTAATGTCAACAATAATAGTTCATGCTCCCCTACATCCAATTA
>NC_041392.1:210563557-210576442 GCF_002162155.2 Triticum dicoccoides | reverse complement strand
ATCATACATATTTAGAGCAATTTTTATTGCTTTGCACCGATGACAACTTACTTGAAGGATCTTACTCAATCCATAGGTAGATATGGTGGACTCTCATGGCAAAACTGGTTTAAGGGTATTTGGAAGCACAAGTAGTATTTCTACTTGGTGCTGAGAATTTGGCTAGCATGAGGGGGAAAGGCAAGCTCAACAAGTTAGAGGATCCATGACAACATACTTTATCTCAGATATAAGAAAGACATAACTCATTATGTTGTCTTCCTTGTCCAACATCAACCCTTTAGCATGTCATATTTTAATGAGTGCTCCCAATCATAAAAGATGTCAATGATAATATATCTATATGTGAAAACCTCTCTTTCCTTATTACTTCCTATTAATTGCAACAATGACCAAAGCTATGTCTGCCAACTCCCAACAACTTTTAATCATCATACTCTTTCTATGTGAAGTCATTACTCTTAATAAGATCAATATGAACTTTTTGTTTCTTTTTATTCTTTTTCACTTTTCTTTTATTCACCCAAGATCATGGCAAAATAATCAAGCCCTTAACTCAACACTAATCTTTATTATATATAGCTCACTGACTCGATTACATAGAGAGATCATAAAGCAATCTCAAAACTAGATCATGCCATGAACTTTATTCTACTAGATCAAGATACTACTAATAGGATCGAACTAAGAAAAACGGTAAAGATAGGAGTTGTGATTGTGATACGATACCGGGGCACCTCCCCCAAGCTTGGCAGTTGCCAAGGGGAGTGCCCATACCCATGTGATTATATCTCCTTTGTCAGTGAAGAAGGTGGAGGTGACGGATAATCACACATCGAGCGTAAGAGGTCCTCCAGCTTGCGAATAATGCCCTTGAGTGCGACAATACGCTCCTTCAACAAAATATTTTCTTGTGTGAGATACTTGTTTTGTATACGAGCTAACTCAATCATCTTGAAAGCTTCGATCTCAGTTGGGGTAAGAAGGTTATGATCAAGTTGAAGGATGTCTTTTGCTGCCGGAGCTTGATCCTCCATGTCCTTCTTGATCCTTTCATCCTTGTTGACCCTCGTGGGTTCTTCCCTCTTCAGATCTATCTTCATTAGCCAAGCATCGTTGTCACCATTGTTGGAGGAGGGAGACGACATGATGCCTAGCCTGGAAAACCCTGACAGAAAATAGCTCGAAACAAGAACATAGGAGGTTTGCGTGATACGGAAGTCAAAACCTTCGGGAGAATATATAATGAATTTTTACCGACCAAAATACGTATTGTGCAATAAAACAGAGTCCGGAAGGCACACGAGGTGCTCACGAGGTAGGGGGCGCGCCCAGGGGGGTAGGGCGCGCCCACCACCCTCGTGAGGCCCTCGTGTCCTTCCCGGACTGCTACTTATTTTTCTATTTTTCTAAATATTCCAAAACGAAGAAATATTGCCTTAAAAATTGTTTTGGAGTCGGTTTGCTTACCGTACCACATACCTATTCCTTTTCGGAGTCTGAAACGTTCCGGAAAGTGTCCCTTATGTATTCCTCCGGGGTTATGGTTTCAATAATATTGGTTTCAACATTTATGGGATTACCTGAGATATAATGTTTAATTCTTTGACTGTTTACCACCTTCGGATTTGTGCCCTCGAAGTTGTTGATTTTTATGGCACCGGAACGATAGACCTCCTCGATAACATAGGGGCCTACCCATTTAGAGAGAAGTTTTCCTACAAAAAATCTTAAACGAGAGTTGTATAGAAATACATAATCACCTACATTAAACTCACGCTTTTGTATCCTTTTGTCATGCCATCTTTTAACTTTTTCTTTAAACAACTTGGCATCTTCATAAGCTTGGGTTATCCATTCATCAAGTGAGCTAATATCAAATAACCTCTTCTCACCGGCAAGTTTAAAATCATAGTTGAGCTCTTTAATAGCCCAATACGCCTTATGCTCTAGTTCGAGAGGTAAGTGACATGCTTTTCCATAAACCATTTTATACGGAGACATACCCATAGGATTTTTATATGCAGTTCTATAAGCCCATAATGCATCATAAAGTTTCTTGGACCAATTCTTTCTAGACCTATTAACAGTCTTTTGCAAAATTAATTTGAGCTCTCTATTGCTCAACTCTACTTGACCACTAGACTGAGGGTGATAAGGAGATGCAATTCTATGATTAACATCATATTTAGCAAGCATTTTACGGAAAGCACCATGAATAAAGTGTGAACCACCATCAGTCAATAAATATCTAGGGACTCCAAACCTCGGGAAAATAACTTCCTTGAGCATTTTAATAGAAGTGTTATGATCAACACTACTAGTTGGAATAGCTTCTACCCACTTAGTAACGTAATCAACAGCAACTAAAATCTGTGTGTATCCATTAGAGGCAGGAAAAGGTCCCATATAATCAAAGCCCCAAACATCAAACGGTTCAATAACAAGTGAATAATTCATAGGCATTTCTTGACGTCTACTAATATTACCAATTCTTTGACATTCATCACAAGATAAAACAAACTTACGGGCATCCTTGAAGAGAGTAGGCCAATAAAAACCGGATTGCAATACCTTATGTGCAGTTCTATCTCCAGCGTGGTGTCCTCCATAAGCCTCGGAATGACACTTGCGTAGGATCTGTTCCTGTTCATGCTCAGGTACACAACGTCTAATAACACCATCTACTCCTTCTTTATAAAGATGTGGGTCATCCCAAAAGTAATGTCTTAAATCATAGAAAAACTTTTTCTTTTGTTGGTATGTGAAGCTAGGTGGTATAAATTTAGCAACAATATAATTAGCATAATTAGCATACCATGGAGTACTACGAGAAGTACTTATAACATTTAATTGTTCATCAGGAAAGCTATCATTAATAGGTAGTGGGTCATCAAGAATATTATCTAACCTAGACAAGTTGTCTGCAATGGGGTTCTCAGCTCCCTTTCTATCAACAATATGCAAATCAAATTCTTTTAGCAAGAGAACCCATCTAATAAGTCTAGGCTTAGCATCTTTCTTTTCCATAAGGTATTTAATAGCAGCATGATCAGTTTGAATAGTTACTTTAGAATCAACAATATAAGATCTGAACTTATCACAAGCAAATACAACTGCTAAAAGCTCTTTTTCAGTAGTAGCATAATTTCTTTGAGCATTGTCTAGAGTCTTACTAGCATAATGAATAACATTTAATTTCTTATCAATTCTTTGCCATAGAACAGCACCTACAGCATAATCACTAGCATCACACATAATTTCAAAGGGTAAATTCCAATCAGGTGGCTGAACAACAGGTGCAGAGACTAATGCTTTCTTAAGTATTTCAAATGCTTCTACACAATCATCATCAAAGACAAATGGTATATCTTTTTGCAATAAATTAGTCAGAGGCCGAGAAATTTTTGAGAAGTCCTTAATGAACCTCCTATAAATTCCGGCGTGACCAAGGAAACTTCTTATACCTTTGACGTCCTTGGGACATGGCATCTTTTCAATAGCATCGACCTTGGCTTTATCAACTTCTATACCTCTTTAAGAAACTTTATGCCCCAAGACAATACCTTCATTAACCATAAAGTGGCACTTTTCCCAATTCAAGACAAGATTAGTTTCTTCACATCTCTGCAAAACTCGATCAAGATTGCTCAAGCAATCATCAAAAGAGGAACCATAGACGGAAAAGTCATCCATGAAAACCTCACAAATCTTTTCACAAAAGTCAGAGAATATAGCCATCATGCATCTTTGAAAGGTAGCAGGTGCATTACATAAACCAAAAGGCATATGTCTATAAGCAAAAGTACCAAAAGGGCATGTAAAAGTAGTCTTTGATTGATCTCTAGCCGACACAGGTATTTGAGAGAAACCAGAATAACCATCTAGAAAGCAACAATGTGTATGTTTGCATAATCTTTCTAGCATTTGATCAATAAAAGGTAAGGGGTAATGATCTTTCTTAGTAGCCTTATTTAATTTACGGAAATCAATTACCATCCTATAACCTGTAATAATTCTTTGTGGAATCAATTCATCTTTATCATTAGGAACAACAGTAATACCTCCCTTCTTAGGGACACAATGGACAGGACTTACCCACTCACTATCAGCAATGGGATAGATTATACCTGCCTCTAGAAGCTTTAGTATTTCTTTTCTTACCACTTCTTTCATTTTAGGATTCATACATCGTTGAGGATCACGAACTGGTTTGGCATCTGCTTCCAAATTTATCTTATGTTGACATAGAGTGGGACTAATGCCCTTAAGATCATCAAGAGTATATCCAATAGCAGCACGATGCTTCTTCAGAGTTTTCAATAATCTTTCTTCTTCATGCTCTGAAAGGTTAGCACTAATAATAACAGGATATATCTTCTTTTCATCAAGATAAGCATATTTAAGATTATCAGGCAAAGGTTTAAGCTCAAACATTGGATCACCCTTGGGTGGAGGAGGATTCCCTAAAATTTCAACAGGCAAATTGTGATGCGGAATAGGTTCCTGTTAAGAATACTTCATCTATTTCCCTTCTTTCATTCATGAACATATCATTCTCATGGTCTAGCAAATAGTGTTCTAAAGGATCACTAGGAGGTACGGCAATAGAAGCAATACCAATAATTTCATCCTTACTAGGTATTCTTCCTCACGATGTTGTTTACTAAATTTGGAGAAATTAAACTCATGAACCATATCATCCAAGCCAATAGTAACAACATTCTTTTTGCAATTTATCCTAGCATTAACAGTGTTTAAGAAGGGTCTACCAAATATAATGGGACAAAAGCTATCTTGCGGAGAAGTAAGAACAAGAAAATCAGCAGGATATTTAGTTTTCCCGCACAAGACTTCAACATATCTAACAATTCCAATTGGTGAAATAGTATCTCTATTAGCAAGTTTAATAGTAACATCAATTTCTTCTAGCTCAACAGGTGCAATGTCATGCATAATTTCTTTGTATAAGTCAATAGGTATTGCACCAGCACTAGCACCCATATCACATAAGCCATGATAACAATGATCTCCTATTTTAACAGAAATAACAGGCACGCCTACCACAGGTCTATGTTAATCTTTATCACAAGGTTTAGCAATTCTAGCAGTTTCACCTTCGAACTGGATAACATGCCCATCAATATTATCAGACAAGAGATCTTTAACAATAGCAATATTAGGTTCTACTTTAACTTGCTCAGGAGGTGTATAAGTTCTAATATTGCTTTTACGGACAACAGTTGAAGCTTTAGCATGATCCTTTATTCTAACAGGGAAAGGTGGTTTCTCAACATAAGAAGTAGGAACAATAGGATCATTATAAGTGACAGTCTTTTCTTCAACTTTAATAGGTGCAGCTACTTTTACTTCTATGGGAGGATGATATTTAAACCACTTCTCCTTAGGGAGATCAACATAAGTAGCAAAAGATTCACAGAAAGAAGCTACTATCTCAGAGTCAAGTCCATATTTAGTGCTAAACTTACGGAAAATATCGGTGTCCATAAAATATTTAACACAATCAAACTTAGGTGTCATACCTGACTCCTTACCTTCGTCGAGGTCCCAATCTTTAGAGTTGCATTTAATTCTATCCAATAAATTCCATCTGAATTCAATAGTCTTCATCATAAAAGAGCCAGCACAAGAAGTATCGAGCATGGTGTGATTGTTATCAGAAAGCCGAGCATATAAATTTTGAATAATCATTTCTCTTGAGAGCTCATGATTGGGGCATGAATATAACATTGATTTAAGCCTCCCCCAAGCTTGAGCGATGCTTTCTCCTTCACGAGGCCAGAAATTATATATATAATTGCGATCACGATGAACAAGATGCATAGGGTAATACTTTTGATGAAATTACAGCTTCAATCTTTTATAGTCCCATGATCTCATATCATCACATAGTCTATACCATATCAATGCGTCTCCCTTCAAAGATAAAGGGAAGACCTTATTCTTAGCAACATCATCGGGTATACCTGCAAGCTTAAATAATCCACAAACTTCATCCACATATATTAAGTGCTCATCAGGATGCTTTGTTCCATCTCCTGTAAAAGGGTTAGCTAGCAGTTTTTCCATCATACCCGAAGGAAATTCAAAAGGAGTTTCATTTTCAATAGGTTCAGTAGGTTGAGGAGCAACTCTTTGCTCTACTGGACGGGATGAAGATACCCCGAACAAGCCCCTCAAAGAATTACTTTCCATAGTAACAACTGACAGTAAATTTCAGCACACTATATAAATTTTTCCTTACCAAATTCCACCTACCAAAGGCGCTACACTCCCCGGCAACGGCGCCAGAAAAGAGTCTTCATGACCCACAAGTATAGGGGATCTATCGTAGTCCTTTCGATAAGTAAGAGTGTCGAACCCAACGAGGAGCAGAAGGAAATGATAAGCGGTTTTCAGCAAGGTATTCTCTGCAAGTACTGAAATAAGTGGTAACAGATAGTTTTGTGATAAGATAAATTGTAACAAGCAACAAGTAACAGAAGTAAATAAAGTGCAGCAAGATGGCCCAATCCTTTTTGTAGCAAAGGACAAGCCGGAACAAACTCTTATAATAGGAAAAGCGCTCCCGAGGACACATGGGAATATCGTCAAGCTAGTTTTCATCACGTTCATATGATTCGCGTTCGATACTTTGATAATTTGATATGTGGGTGGACCGGTGCTTGGGTGCTATTCTTACTTGAACAAGCATCCCACTTATGATTAACCTCTATTGCAAGTATCCTCAACTACAACAAAAGTATTAAGGTAAACCTAACCATAGCATGAAACATGTGGATCCAAATCAGCCCCTTACGAAGCAACGCATAAACTAGGGTTTAAGATTTTGTCACTCTAGCAACCCATCATCTACTTATTACTTCTCAATTCCTTCCTCTAGGCCCAAATAATGGTGAAGTGTTATGTAGTCGACGTTCACATAACACCACTAGAGGCTAGACAACATACATCTTATCAAAATATCAAACGAATACCAAATTCACATGACTACTAATAGCAAGACTTCTCCCTTGTCCTCAGGAACAAACGTAATTACTCACAAATCATATTCATGTTCATAATCAGAGGGGTAATAATATGCATATAGGATCTAAACATATGATCTTCCACCAAATAAACCAACTAGCATCAACTACAAGGAGTAATCAACACTACTAGCAACCTACTAGCACCAATCCCGGACTTTGAGACAAGAATTGGATACAAGAGATGAACTAGGGTTTGGGGATGAGATGGTGCTAGTGAAGATGTTGATGGAGATTGCCCTCTCCCGATGAGAGGAGCGTTGGTGATGACGATGGTGACGATTTCCCCCTCCCGGAGGGAAGTATCCCCAACAGAACAGCTCTGCCGGAGCTCTAGATTGGTTCCGCCAAGGTTCCGCCTCGTGGCGGCGGAGTCTCGTCCCGAAAAGTTCCTCCTGATTTTTTTATCATCGAAAGACTTTATATAGGAGAAGATGGACGTCGGAGAGCCACCAGGGGGCCCACGAGGTAGGGGCGCCCTAGGGGGGCGCCCCCACACTCGTGAGCAGGGTGTGGGCCCCCTGGCCTTCATCTTTGGCGAGGATTTTTCTTTATTTATTTTAAGATGTTTTGTGGAGTTTCGGGACTTTTGGAGTTGCGCGGAATAGGTCTCTAATATTTGCTCCTTTTCCAGCCCAGAATTCCAGCTGCCGGCATTCTCCCTCCTTATGTAAACCTTGTAAAATAAGAGAGAATAGCCATAAGTATTATGATATAAAGTGAAATAATAGTCCATAATGCAATAAATATTGATATAAAAGCATGATGCAAAATGGACGTATCACAAGGCATAAAGGCGGACAAACGTAAAATCCAGCTTCTTCACGTGAAACATGTCGAATATGTAATCGAATCGAAGGAAGAACTTATCCGCGGGGAAGAAGTCGACGCACGACAATTGCCGCAGAACGTTAACCACGTAGAGTGGGTATCCTGGATCTTTCGAGGCGACGAGGCCTTTCTCTATCCGCAGCACATCGTCATGAAGACTCCTTAGATCGCCAAATCTGGCCCTTAGCGCTGCTGCGGGTAGGATTGGTTGACCGGGAATATGCAATTTATCCGCACCGGTGATATCTATACAGTCTTGAACCCGAGGCTGCTGAAGCGGCTAGATCATAGAATCAGCTTTCTTGCCTTTCCTCGCTCTCTTCCTAGGCTTCTTTGCCGGAAGGTCGTCTATAATATGTTGAGCCTCCAGAGGCGGCAATTCAGGCACCGACTCATGATGCTCAAACTCTAAGTAGGTGCCAGTATAGACATACTGTTGAGTGCCATCGTCATCCTCATCCTCGTCCATGGCGACGTCATCAGCGACTAATGGAGCCTCTTCCTTACCCCGTCCGCTATCACCCAACCCGACACCCGACGCTAATTGGGTAGGTGGGTGTTGATGTTCATACCTTGCTGAGGCTGCGTGCTCATGGGTGTGCTCCCGGCCGCATCCAGACGAAGCAGACTCTTTGGCCACAACAGGACCCACCCATTGCAACAATCACCAAGCCGCCGTGGGGTCTCGTCGTCATCCCCCCTAGTACCAGCGGAGGCAAATTCTCGTGGCCCGGTTTGACACTGGCCACAGAAACCTTGAAGACGTTCGGGGGGATCGGCTGGCTGTGGAACAATGGTTCCTTCGGCTTCATTATCGCCGCCTTCCCCACATCCACCTTCTGGTCGCCGATGGTGTACAATATGGTGCACGGGGTTTCGTCGGCCTGCAAAGAAAAGTCTGCGACGTGAGACATCTGAAAGGCAATGAAAACATGAGATTATACATTTATTGAAGGGGTCGGTGTGACAGATACCATGAGGGCGTCGAGCTCAGCCAAATACGAAGCACCGCCGAGCACGTCCGGTGCGGGAGCAGGTGCGGGAGCCGGTGCGGGAGCAGGTGCAGCTGCAGGTGCTGGTGCAACGCTAGTCGAGCTGCTCCCCAAGAAGTCAGCAAGGGGAAAGTCTGCTGCATTTTTTTCTGGATTTTGCCTGGTCCAATTGAAAATGGTCGGAACCAAGGAAGTGGACATATCTACAACATCTGTTTTGCGGCAGCTACCGCTGTTGCGACTGTCTGAGATGATTTCTTCTCAACTGCAATCTCAACCTTCTTGTCGATGTTTTCTTCGGTTAACCTCCATCTTTCCTTTCTCCCCTCCTTGGTCTCACTGTATTACTTCTTCCACGTGGCACCGTCTCCGACACCGTGCACGCGTCCATACGACGGTCGAGTATTCACCGGGAGTCGTTTCAATATGTTCAACGCCCGGTTGAATGGAGTGTCCCACTTGGGCCTCGCCAACGCCTCAGACGGCAAGTCGCTTTCGGCCACAATCATGTGTTGCTCTCTATGCAAAAGGCACAAGGATCGTTTACAAATATGACTAACATGCTGTCGAATTGATCAAAAACTAAAATTACCAGCAGTCTGATGAACTCTGTCGTGACCGCGTTCGTCTCGAAAACCTTCTTCACTGGATCCCAACGGTGCCGGGCCCTAAGGACGTCACGCTCCTGCGGGACGGCGAACTCCGCCAAGGGGTCTGGGATGCCCAGACTCGCGGCTACCGCGTCCTCCTTGGCCCATTTGGACCTCTTCCCGCCGTAACCATGGCTTCCGAGGTGGTGGCTCCCAATACTCCTCTGTTGAAGCCCCTTCATGTACTTAGACTTTTTTGGCAGCTTCGGCTTCGCAAGCCGCCTTGAATATTTGAAACTGCTCTTCCGTGATTGTCGGATTATCCTTTACAATCTCGGAGTAGGGTTCCTTCTTGTCGATGATCCTTGCTTTCGCCCTTGTTTTCCAGGCGGCCAACGCGTCGCTAAACTTGGTCATGGCGTGTTTGTTTATCTTCTTCATTGTCGGGTCCTTATCTGGATCTTCATAATCCTTTTCATTCCGGCCTGGGGACAAGAATATCTGGTGAAACTTCTTTAGGAGGGAGGTCCTCATATTATCTATATTCTGTAGTTTCTCATCGTTGATGGTGGCGGTTGTCCGTACGATGTAGCCTATTTGATTGCCGTAGCACGCGCGCGCTTCCTGGGGCGCTTTTGGCTCAAAATTGCCGTCGTCCACCTCCGTGACCACCAGTCTAGTAGTCCTGAGCTTGTTAGGAAGTCGTTGCCTCTTTGCTTTCGGTTCTACACCGGCTCCACTAGTCTCGGCGCCGGTCTCAGTCTCGTCGGCAAGGCTCAAAAATTCTTCTGCCGCCCGGTAGACGTCGTCGCAATCACCAGAACCCTGTCCTTCATCGTTGCTAGCCATGTTTCCTACGATTAAATCTAGTCAATTAATTCTAGACCTAATAAAATGAATAATGACATAAAAAGGCCTATTATTTTGCAAGAATGTTGACTCCTTTCCGGTGCGGCAAATCCCGGGCACTCGATATGTCCTAGTTTGTAGCACAAGTCATGCCGAAATTCACGAAAAATTTTGGCATGACCTTTGCTAAAACGTGGACAAATCGAGAACCTGAATTTTGCCGGAACGTAAATGAATCAACATTCCGGCAAAACATAGGCCACTCGGCTTCATTCCCTGGAAACAACAAAAGGCCACTTGGGCACAATCGAACCACTTCAATGTCGATTATGATCAATGAGCAAACACAATTGAGGATTTTTCATATATCATGACCACTTCTAATTTGCATCTCTTAGTGTTTGACACTTCAAGAAAATCTACACAAATCTCATGCTCTCTGAAACTCAATTCAAAAACCAAATATAGATGGATGAACCCTAGAACTCAAATTATGAACCTAGAACGCAAATTATGTCTGAAATTTTTGTCCTAATAAAAATTTACTAAAAATTAAGAACCTACTAGACTTGCAACACTAATAGAAATTTATATTTTTATATTGATTTTTTTCTCTAAACTAAATCCTACCACCCTAGTTAACATCTCGTTAAACCTTACTTTCCTAACATTTGTAATTAAACACTACAACCCTAACCCTACTGCCCTAGTTAAGCATATACAATTTTTTCCTACGGCGAGGGAGGCAGGGGCGTCTCTGTCAAAGCCCTATCTAAATTCTTTTCCTAACTAAATTATTTTCCTAACTAAATTAACCTAACTAATTTAGAGAGAGGGGGGAGGGGTGGGGGCTTACAGAGGATGGCTCCGGTGGTGGCACGGGAGGCAGTGGTGGCGAGGGAGGCAGGGGCATCTCCGATGACGGCGAGGGAGGCAGTTGTGGCGAGGGAGGATCTGGTGGCGTCGACTGCGGCTCCGGTGGCGTTGATGAGGTCGTGCGACTCCGGTGGCGTTGGGGGCGGCTCCGGTGGCGTCGACGGCGCGCGGCTCTCGTGGCTCCGGGAGCGTCGACGTCGGCAGGAGACGGCGGTGAAGTGGGGCGACGGTGAATCGGGCAGACGGCGGTAGGGTGGGTCGAGGGATTTGGGGGGAGAAGTGGTGGCCGGGGCGAAACGGTTTTTTGGTTAATTCAAACTTAGCAGTAGCGCTTTTCGCGAAACGCGCTGTAGCTAAGTTAGCTATAGCGATTTTCACAAAACGCGTTACTGCTATAGCTATGTAATTTCCTTCATATTTCTTATTTCCTTTTTGTTTCTACAGCTGGGGTCTAGGAAACGCGCTGCAGCTACGTTAGCTATAGCGCCTCTTACGAACAAACGCTACTGCTATGCCTTTCTTCTTTTTTTGCTTTTTCATTTATTTTGCTCTACATTTTATTTTTTTCCTTTCTCCTTTTTCTATTTCTTTCTTTTTCATTTACTTTTCCATTTGTTTTTCATTTTATTTTATTTCCATTAGCAGTAGCGCTCTCCGCGCGAAACGCGCTGCTACTTATGTCCTAGCGGTAGTGCGCTTCTCTCAAGACCGCTACTGCTATGCGTAGCCTATCATTTTTGCAATGGGAATATTAGTCGTGGCGCTTTTTCATGTGCGCGCGCTACTGCTACTATTGTATCTGTAGCGCGGTTTTTGTACACGCGCTACTGCTACTTAGCACTAGCGCGCGTTTTTGACACGCGCTACTGCTAAATTTTTGTGTGTAAGGTTTTCCCTAATAGTGGTATCATGCATATAATACTCCCCACCGTGAGTAGCCTAAGGGCATCTCCAATGGTCGTAAGATAGTTATTGGTAGGGTTTGCCACATAGGATTTTTGATGATGTGTCATACAATAAATGAGGAAAGAGAGAAAGGTTGTATGTACATGAACCAACACTCATTGCACAAGCTCCAATGTAGAATGAGAGAGCACCCCATTTATTATCTTACATCCTATTGGGCAAACTAGATACAACCCATTAAAGTTATTGTATGTTAAGGTGTTGTTTGATGACATGGCATATTTTATCAACAAGCTAACATACAAACTATTGAAGATGCCCTAATGCAGCCTATCTTGCACAGCGTGCCATTGTATGCCTAACTAATGAAGTGGTTGATGATATTAATGATTTTGTTTACAAACGGGTGTCTAGCCTTTCTAAAGCTTATTTAAGTTATTTTTTAGTTTATTTAAGTTGTGATTCTACTACAAAGAACACTGACCACGTCGGAGATGCATATATGTTCTTTCCTCTAGAATTTCTACAATCTATTTCTATCAATAATTCCCCACAACATGAGATTGGTCTAAAAGCTTGGACAACACTAACGTTCATATGTGTGGTGGGAGTAAAATTCGCCCACACGCCCTATAACACACGGACTGTGCCATGTCACTGCATGCATGTATGTGGAAATCTTTTTGGATTTTCAGTTTTAAAATGTTTTGTCTCTTAAATGAAAAAACTAATTGAAGATCTGTTTTCACCATTAAATCCCTCGCAACAAGATCTTCGAAACTAGATCTCATA